>NC_057807.1:163518548-163849408 GCF_018294505.1 Triticum aestivum | reverse complement strand
CGGGGCTCGGGCGCGCAGGATGGCCCGGTCGGGCCCGGGGGCGGGCCGGCAATGGGCCTGGCGGGCGCGGCGGCAGGGCGCGGAGAGAGAGATGCGGCGGCGCTGACGTGGCGAGGTGGGATTCGCCGGGACAGCGGGTGGACATGTCCGGGCGTGGGGCAGACACGTCCGGCGGCGGGAGGTGGAAGAAGACTAGGGTTAGATCCGAAATTTCGGGGAGATGCACATATTTATAGGTAGGAGGAGGTAGGAATGTCCAAATGAGGAGCGGTTTTCGCCCACACGATCGTGATCGAAAGACCGAGAGTAAGGAGGGGAGTTTGCTGGGTTTTGGGCAACTTTGGAGGGGGTGTTGGGCTGCAAACAAAGAGGGCTTTGCGGTTACTCGGTTAACCGTTGGAGTGTCAAACGACCTCCAAATGGCACGAAACTTGACAGGCGGTCTACCGGTGCTATACCAAGGCCTTGGCAAACCTCGGGCCATTCCGAGAAAGTTTAACACTCGCACACGAAAAGAGGCAAAAGGGGGCGCCGGGGAACATAGGAGTGCCGGATTCCAAAACGGACAATGGGGAAAATGCTCGGAAGCATGAGACGAACACGAATGCGAAATGAGATGCACATGATGACATGATAAAATGCAACACGCAAGCAAATGACATGGCAATGCCGACAAATAAATGGCATACACCTGGCGCATCGAATCCGGGCTGTTACACGCGCCCCCTGTCTTGTGGGCTCCTCGGGCGTCCACCGACCTACTTCTTCCTCCTATATATACCCATGTACCCTGAAACATCAGGGGAGCCCATGAAAAACTATTTCCACTGCCATAACCTTCTGTATCCGCGAGATCCCATCTTGGAGCCTTCACCGGCGCTCCACCTGAGGGGGAATCGACCACGGAGGGCTTCTACATCAACACCATAGCCACTCCAATGAGTTGTGAGTAGTTTACCACAGACCTTCGGGTCCATAGTTATTAGCTAGATGGCTTCTTCTCTCTCTTTAAATCTCAATACAAAGTTCTCCTCGATCTTCTTGGAGATCTATACGATGTAACTCTTTTTGCGGTGTGTTTGTCGAGATTCGATGAATTGTGGGTTTATGATCAAGTTTATCTATGAGAAGTATTTGAACCTCCTCTGAATTATTTTATGTGTGATTAAGTTATCTTTGCAAGTCTCTTCGAATTATCAGTTTGGTTTAGCCTACTAGATTGATCTTTCTTGCAATGGGAGAAGTGCTTAGCTTTGGGTTCAATCTTGCGGTGTCCATTCCCAATGACAATAGGGGCAGCAAGGCTTGTATTGTATTGTTGCCATCGAGGATAAAAAGATGGGGTTTATATCATATTTCATCCCTCTACATAATGTCATCTTTCTTAATGTGTTACTCTGTTCTTTATGAACTTAATACTCTAGATGCGTGCTGGATAGCAGTCGATGTGTGGAGTAATAGTAGTAGATGCAGGCAGGAGTCGGTCTACTTGTCACGGACGTGATGCCTATATACATGATCATTCCTAGATAATATCATAATTATTCTCTTTTCTATCAATTGCTCGACAGTAATTTGTTCACCCACCGTAATACTTATGCTATCTTGAGAGAAGCCACTAGTGAAACCTATGGCCCCCGGTTTTATCTTTTATCATATAAGCTTTCAATCTATCTTTTATTTGCAATCTTTACTTTTCCTATCTATATTATAAAATACCAAAAATATATTTATCTTATCATACTATCTCTATCAGATCTCACTTTTGCAAGCGTCCATGAAGGGATTGACAACCCCTTTATTGCGTTGGCTGCGATTTCTTGGTTGTTTGTGTAGGTGCGTGGAACTTTTGAGGAGCCTCCTACTGGATTGATACCTTGGTTCTCAAAAACCGAGGGAAATACTTATGCTACTATTGCTGCATCACCCTTTCCTCTTCAAGGAAAACCAACACAAGCTCAAGATGTAGCATTCCACGCTATTATATTACCCGTTTTGGATGTTTATGGGCTTTACTTTACACTTTTATATCATTTTTGGGCCTAACCTACTAACCGGAGGCCCAACCCGAATTGATGTTTTTTTGCCTATTTTAGTGTTTCGAAGAAAAGGAATATCAAACTGAGTCCAAACGGGATGAAACCTTCGGGATCGATCTTTTTGGAACAAATGCCAACCAGGAGACTTGGAGTGGACATCAAGTAACAAACGAGGCGACCACGAGACTGCCCGGCATGCCCCTTGGGTGTGCGCACGCCCCCACCCTCGTGGGCCCCTTGTGGCTCCACCGACGTACTTCCTCCTCGTATATATATCCACGTACCCCGAGAACATCCAGGAGCACCACGAAAACCTAATTCCACCATCGCAACCTTCTGTATCCGTGAGATCCCATCTTGGAATCTTCGCTGGCGCTCCGTTAGAGGGGGAATCGACCACGGAGGATCATTTCCAAGGCCTCTCCGATGAGTTGTGAGTAGTTTACCACAGACCTTTGGGTCCATACTTATTAGCTAGATGGCTTCTTCTCTCTCTTTGAATCTCAATACCAAGTTCCTCGATCTTCTTGGAGAACTATTCGATGTAACTCTTTTTGCAGTGTGTTTGTCGAGACCCGATGAATTGTGGGTTTATGATCAAGTTTATCTATGAGAAATATTTGAATCTCCTCTGAATTCTTTTATGTGTGATTAGCTATCTTTGCAAGTCTCTTCGAATTATCAGTTTGGTTTGGCCTACTAGATTGATCTTTCTCGCAATGGGAGAAGTGCTTAGCTTTGGGTTCAATCTTGTGGCATCCTTTTCCAGTGACAGGAGGGGTAGCAAGGCATGTATTGTATTGTTGCCATCAAGGATAAAAATATGGGGTTTATATCATATTGCTTGAGTTTATCCCTCTACATCAAGTCATCTTTCTTAATGCGTTACTCTGTTCTTATGAACTTAATACTCTAGATCCAGGTAGGAGTCGGTCGATGTGTGGAGTAATAGTAGTAGATGCAGAATCGTTTCGATCAACTTGTTATGGATGTGATGCTTATATAAATGATCATGCCTAGATAATCTCATAACTATGCACTTTTCTATCAATTGCTCGACAGTAAGTTGTTCACCCACCGTAATACTTATGCTATCTTGAGAGAAGCCACTAGTGAAACCTATGGCCCCCGGGTCTATCTTTTATCATATAAGTTTTCCATCTACTTTTATTTGCATCTTTTACTTTCCAATCTATATCATAAAAATACCAAAAATATTTATCTTATCTTATTACGTCTATCAGATCTCACTTTCGCAAGTTTCTGTGAAGGGATTGACAACCCCTTCGTCGCATTGGTTGCGAGGTTCTTGTTTGTTTGTGTAGGTGCGTGAGACTTTTGAGGAGCCTCCTACTGGATTGATACCTTGGTTCTCAAAAAATGAGGGAAATACTTATGCTACTTTGCTGCATCACTCTTTCCTCTTCAAGGGAAAACCAACGCAGTTCTCAAGAAGTAGCTACAGTGCACTTTCCAAAGAAACAATTCCAAGTGAATGGTATTAATGTTATTGAATAATCTCTGACACTCACTATTCGAAGTTTTCAACTACCTCTACCTACAGCCAAAAAGAAATATGAAATGCTTATTGTTGGGGACATGCATATCCCCGTTGAGGTATCTTAGTGTTTTAGAAAGTTCTTGGGTTTCATACTAATCGAAGATGGTTGTTAATAAGACTTGATCAACCTTATTAAGGGATCATTTTTGAGAGGTATGAAGTTGATGAATTTAGTAGGCACTAACATTTTTGCCTACCTTTTATTTTCTATTTTTCTTAGTTGAATAAAACAAAATCCATGTTTTGTCTGTTTTCTAAATTGCCCATGCAATTAAAAAATGACCCAAAAATAAAAGTTCTCAGAATGCCCTGAAAATTTAATACAATTTTTTCTGAATATTTCTGAATTTTTAGTACAAATAACATTACACGGGGGGTGCACCAGGTGGGTACAACCCACCTGGGCGTGCCAACAGCTCCAGGCGTGCCCTGGTGGGTTGTAGTCCCCACGTGGGCCCCCTCACTTATCTCTTTAGCCCATGTCAACACCTACCTCCAGAAAAAAAAATCACAATTGCTATCTCTTTCATGTTCTTGCTCTCAAACCCGCGGATTTCAATCTCTTTGCTCGAAGCTCCATTTCAAAAACTATTTTTGGGGATAGCCACTTGGTATGTGACTCCTCCATTGCTCCAATTAGTTTCTGCTTTAGTGGTTTATATTATGAATAATTAGCTACTCTTGGTGCTGCTGTAGAGGAGATTGCATGTTGAATTCTTAGAGTTCTAAGTAGTTTGAATGCTTAACATAGCCTCTATGGACCCTTATGAGTAGTTGCTATCAATCTTCTGAAGTTTTGTTGACAAAAATTTTGTGGGCTAAAATTTTCAGAATTTTGTTCATAGGAATAAGATGAGTTTCTTTAGGAAGTTTGCCTCCAAGAAGAGCTCTAAGGGAGAAGGGCGGAGGTGCGGCCATGCGAATGGCCGCATAACCCCTTCATGGATGGAGTCGGGATCCGTCAAGAGTTCGCATAATTTGTTGCTAATGCTGGGCTTACCGACTTCATCGTAGCTGAGTGTGAACAATACCATCCCCTCACAAATTCCTTTGTGAAATTTTTTCATTTTTTGAGTAGGAATAACCCCCCTGAGGTGCAGTTTAATTTATATGCTGAAACTCGCCAGATGCCACTCACTGATTTTTGCGATGTATGCTTGATCCCTTCTGATGGGGAAATAAGAGAGCCTAGGCCTACAGAGTTTGAGGAATTTTATCGTACTCTGTCAATGGGAGATGAGAGAGGCGTGTCGAGTGTTACTGCTACTAGTTTGAAGTTTCCTGCTGTCCATTATTTTTCTCTATTAATTGCTAAGTGTTTAGTTGCTAGAGAGAAAGTCGGTGCACTTTGTGCTCCTGACTTCGCCATCTTACGGCGATAACACCTATAGCCTAGGGGCCATTATTGCACATCGTCCGCACCTTAACAGAGCCAAGGGCAAAATTCATGGCGATATTTATGTTACTCGTTTAACGAGTCACTTCAACGTTCAGATTCACCAACATGATTATCATTTACCCAAGGTTTATTTGGATCACCAGGCGATGAAAGATCACCAGTTTAATAATATTGATGATTCTATTAATAATATTCCTTACAACCTGCTTTTCAGTGCGGATACCCGTGATATTATTCCGTTGCCTGCACCTGCTTTGTTTGATTCTATTGCCAGGGACGGATACAGGATCATGCCTGAGGATATTATTGCCTACCGGCATGCCCAGGCAGAGGCAGAGGAGGAGCCTCAGGTGTGGGAAGCTCAGGTGTCCGCCCAACAGCACTTCGAAATGGGACTGGACGGCTACTACGGATGGTGATTACCAAGCTAGGCCAAAAGCCTAAGCTTGGGGGAGTACGTATTTCCATCGACATTACATTCATGTTCACACATTTCATTCCAGTTGTCGGTGTTCACACTTTTTCATTGTATTATCCATGCTAGATTTATTTTCTCGCTTTCTTCTTGTGTGTTTGGAAAACTTTGAGAAAATCCAAAAAATGTTTCTTGCTTCTTTCAGTTTTTCTTTCTAGTTTAGTTAGCTGTAGTATTAAAAAAGAAAACCCCAAAAGATTTCCTAGTTCTTCTTTTGCTTGTTGGGAGCTTTCGCGTGTAAATAGTTTTCCTCGTTTTTGTTTTCCTTTCTTTAATTTGCTTTCTTCAAGAAAAACTAAAACATCCAAAACTTATTCAATGTGTTTCTCTAAAATTCTTTTCTTTTTATCGAGTCATACCAACGAGAAGACCATGATGAAAATGTTAACTGGCTCTCATATGCATTGCTATTGATCTAACAAAGGGCCCATATTACCTTGTCTTCTCCTTTTGAATAAAATGTTTGCAGATTCTAGCTTAGTCCACGTCACTCTTGCACTATTATTATTTTCATATCATTCGGTCATGCAAGTGGAAGGCAATAATGACGATATTTGATCAACTGGCTGTGGCAGAGAGAAACGGGTATGAACTCAACTTGTTTTGTTTTTGTAAATATGTTTAACCTAGTATCCATGATTTAGCATATTATGATCAAACATGTTTGCAATGAAAATTAGAGATTATAGTTTCTCATGCCATGTTTAAGTAGCTAGGAGTGGATAATGATTTATCTTGGATGTCAACATGCATTAAAATGATTGTGATGTAGTATGATGATATGGTATCCTCCTCTGAATGTTTCAAGTGGCTTGACTTGGCACATGTTCACGCATGTAGTTGAATCAAATCCAACATAGCCTCTATGATATTTTATGTTCATGGTGTTCATATCCTACTCATGCTAGTATCCAATGTTACTTATGCATAATGCATGTTCATGACCATTTTCGCTCTCTAGTTGGCTGCTTCTCAACCTATTTGCTAGCCTTCACCTGTACTTAGTGGGAATACTGCGTGTGCATCAAAATCCTAAAACCCAAGTTATCCTAGATGAGTCCACCATATCTACCTATATACGGTATTGTCCTGCCGTTCTAAGTAAATTTGCATGTGCCACCTCTAAAAACTTCAAATAAACATCTTTTTTGTGTGCCTAGATTGTTTATAGAGGGACATGGGGTAGTCAGTATCTTCCATGCTAAGCGGGTTATTCTCATGATGAGTGTTTATTCACTCATTCTTGCACCAGAGGGGCGGTAAAAGGGATTCCCAGTCCCGAAATCAGAAATTGCATATAATTAAACAAAACTCCCCTAGGATTGACATTGGTATGGACGGTACCCATGGATTTGGCTAGCCATGGATTGTGTTTGTTGGTGGAAGGGGCAGTAACCTTTACTTTTATCGCTTGGGAACTGCCACTAATGTGTTTAGCATGGAAGATATTGATAACTTTTGGTCGTGACGTAAATAGGAAGGGTGCATTTATCAAAATTTCATTTATCTCTGTTTTAAAAAAACTTTGAGCTCTGGCACCGCTGCAAATCCTTGATCCTCTGCGAAGGGACTATCTATTTAATTTTATGTTTAGTCATCACCTTCTCAAATAAGCTCCAGATCTTAGAGCACTATGGTCATCGCCATGCATTGTGTATAGCTAATGTTGGATACATCATGACTGGATCTTTTCTACCATGAATTACAATTTTTAGTCGCAGCTTGAACTTTGGAGGTGCTCTGCAATTATGTTTTGCGGTCTCAGGAAGGGCTTGCGAGATACCACTGTTGTCATATTGTATCACAATTGTTTCGACAAAGTGTTGTCATTTGAGATATTTTATTATTGCTCGCTAGTTGCTTATGCTATCTATATGAGTTAATATAATTTCTAATAGTTATTGCTGACATGGTTAGTTATAATCTTTGCTGAAAACATGGGTGCTACTTAAGCTTATTTGTGTAAACAAGAGCAAAAGAGTTCAGAAAAGTTTTTCTTTTTCACTTTTAGTTTGTCAACTGAATTGCTTGAGGACAAGCAAAGGTTTAAGCTTGGGGGAGTTGATACGTCTCTGTCATATCTACTTTTCCTAAGGCTTTTGCTCTTGTTTTGGACTCTAATTTGCATGATTTGAATGAAACTAACCCGGACTGACATTGTTTTCAGCAGAACTACCATGGTATTGTTTTTGTGCAGAAATAAAACTTTTTGGAACGAAACGAAACTTTTTGGAGAATTTTTATACAATAAAAGAAAAATACTGGAGTCAAGAACCACCGGAGGGGCCCCTAGGTGAGCATGGCCACCAGGGCGCGCCCCCCTCCAGGCGCGCCCAGCTGGGTTGTGCCCACCTAGTGGCCCCGCAAACCCTGATTCCGACTCCTTAAATACCTATATTTGGAGACAAAAATAGGAAGGAAGAATTATCGCGTTTCACGACACGGAGCCGCCGCCAACTCCTGTTCTTCATTGGGACCGTGAGTACGTTTGGGGATCCGGAGAGGGGGATCTTCGATCTTCGTCATCACCAACCCTTCTCCATCGCCATTTCCATGATGCTTCCCACCAGGAGTGAGTAATTTCTTCATAGGCTCACTGGTCGGTGAGGAGTTGGATGAGATTTATCATGTAAACGAGTTAGTTTTGTTAGGGCTTGATCCATAGTATCCATTATGTGCTGAGATTGGTGTTGATATGACTTTGTGAAAGTGCAACTAATCCCCAGCTGGTTTTGGTAATTCATAACAACATATAGCTCATTGAACTAATAGCCATTCAAGTTAAATGTTTCAGAAAGTTCAATGGTTGGCATGACATGGACTAGAGATGTGGACCCCTCAAAATGCTAAAGACAAAGATTGGCAAAGGCTCAAGACTCTTCATTTTCATTTTAGTGATCCAAGATCACATTGAGTCCATAGGAAAGCAAATACTATTAAAAGGGGATGAGGTGTTTCTTAATGGTCTACTTTCTCAAAATGCTTAGTGATATAACTCCAAAAACCATCAACCACTTTCTCATTTTCCACATATGTCCAAGACCTAAAGTCAAACTCGCCCCCACCGATTTGATCCATCCGGTTCCACCGAGTTCATCTGACTTAGCCATAGCCGGAAACCCTAATCAATTCGGCCAATACGGTTGTCAGTCTCACTGAGATGGCTTTGCAAACTCTCTATTTCCCTTCGTAACATTTCGGTCTCACTGAAATGAGTGATCGGTCCCACCAAGTTCGCATTGCAAATTCTCTGTTTCCTTTTCATAACATTTTAGTCTCACCGAAATGAGTGATCGGTCCCAACGAGTTTGCTTGACCAAGTCTCTGTTTGCTTATTGCCGAAATCGGTCTCACCGAGTTCATGCGATCGGTCTCACAGAGATGAGGTTTTGCCGTAGCCCTAGCACATCGGTCCCACCGAGTTGATCTCTTTGGTTCGATCGAGATTCCTAACATTCAGATTTTGAACTAAATCGGTCTCATCGAGTTTCTCTATTCGGTCTGACCGAGTTGGGTAAAAAGTGTGTAACGGTTACATTTTGTGTGGAGGCTATATATACCCCTCCACCCCCCTTCTCCATTTCCGACAGAGCCATCAGAACGTGCCTACACTTCCGCTACTCATTTTTTGAGAGAGAACCACCTACTCATATGTTGAGGCCAAGACATTCCAATCCAACCACAAGAATCTTGATCTCTAGCTTTCCCCAAGTTGTTTTCCACTCAAATCATCTTTCCACCATAGCCAAATCTGTGTGAGAGAGTTGAGTGTTGGGGAGACCATCATTTGAAGCACAAGAGCAAGGAGTTCATCATCAACACACCATCTATTACCATTTGGAGAGTGGTGTCTCCTAGATTGGTTAGATGTCACTTGGGAGCCTCTGTCAAGATAGTGGAGTTGAACCAAGAAGTTTGTAAGGGCAAGAAGATCGCCTACTTCATGAAGATCTACCCAAGTGAGGCAAGTCCTTCGTGGATGATGGCCATGGTGGGATAGGCAAGGTTGCTTCTTCGTGGACCCTTCATGGGTGGATCCCTCCATGGACTCGCGCAACCGTTACCCTTCGTAGGTTGAAGTCTCCATCAATTTGGATGTACGATAGCACCACCTATCGGAACCACGCCAAATATCTCCGTGTCTACATTGCCTTTTCCCTCTCCAAATCCTTCCCTTTACCTTCATATGCAATGTTTTACTTTCCGCTGTTACACTCTTCGAATTGCATGTGCAAGTTGATTGCTTGACGTGTGCTAAGTTGCTAAAATCTGCCAAGACTTAAAATTGGGAAAAGGCTAGATTTTTATTTGGTCAAGTAGTCTAATCACCCCCTCTAGACCTACTTTCGATCCTACAAGTGGTAGCGGAGCTTTGGTGTCCATTTGCCTTGATTTCCATTGATTTTGGTGATCATAGCCTTGGTTTCACAACCTAGGAGAGTATGGCGTCTAGCAAGGGAAATTACCACCTTAGAGGTCCTTACTTTGATGGTACTAATTTTGCTAGTTGGAAGCATAAGATGAAAATGCATATTGTTGGACATAACCCCTCCGTTTGGGCTATTATGTGTATTGGTTTGCAAGGTGAATTCTTCGATGGAAGAGAACTAAATCGTGAATCAACTGCGGAAGAATTGAAGATGCTGCAATACAATGCACAAGCTTGCAATATCCTTTTCAATGGATTTTTCCTTGAAGAATTCAGCAAAATCAGCCGTCTTGAGAATGCAAAGGAAATTTGGAATACTTTGGTTGGTATGCACGAAGGTACCGAGTCCGTCAAGGAATCCAAATTGGATGTGCTCCAAAGTCAACTTGACAAGTTCAAAATGAAGGATGGTGAAGGAGTCGCTGAAATGTACTCTAGGCTTGCTCTCATCACAAATGAGATTGCTGGCTTAGGAAGCGAAGAGATGACTGACAGATTCATCATCAAGAAGATCCTAAGAGCCTTGGATGGAAAATATGATACCGTGTGCACTTTGATCCAAATGATGCCCAATTACAAAGATCTCAAGCCAACTGAAGTCATTGGAAGAAATGTTGCTCATGAGATGTCACTCAAAGATAAAGAAGAGCTTCACAACAAGTCTAGTGGTGCCTATAAGGCTTCATGTGATGCTCCTGCCACATCAAGTAAAAACAAGTCTTCAATGAAGAATTGAGCTTAATGGTGAAGAACTTCAAGAAATTCTACTAGAGTAGAACCAAAGAGACAAGCTCCAAGTCAAGGTCCTACAATGACAAAAGATCTTCTAGTCGTGATCGCAATTGCTACAATTGTGGAAGACCCGTACACTACTCCAATGAGTGTACTGCTCCCTACAAAAGAAAAGAAGGCTCACCTAAAAGGAGAAGTAGAAGAGATGAATCACCTCCAAGAGAGAGGAGTAGAGATGATCATTATGAACGAAGACCCTCTCGCAGAAGCAAGGATTCAGAAAGGAAGGACAAGTCATCAAGGAGCTACACAAAATGAAGACATCAAGCTCATGTTGGTGAATGGGTATCCGGTTCCGAATCCGACAACCACTCCAAGAGAAGTTATCACTCCTCTGAATATACTCAAGATGAAGGTGTTGCCGGTCTTGCACTTGTGTCAACCAACTCCTACGACATATTTGACTCACTAAATGAAGGAATTGGAAGATGCTTCATGCCTAAATGCCCTAAGGTATCACACCCCTAGCATATTGATTTCAATAGTGATGAAGATGATTTGCTAGGTGATGATGATTTTCTTGTTGATAATGCTAGTAATGAAAACTTTGATGAAATTGCTATTAATCATGCTAATCAAGATGAAACGATTGACAATGATAAGAAGGTGATAGAGGCAAAGGTGTCCCTTCTTTTGATGAGATGATGGATATCGCTTTGGTGGAAGTCGACTTTGACGATCCGACTACGAACATGCGAGGACGTCGTGCCTTAGCAATCGCTAAACCAATCTCCTGAGGTTACTAACGATGCCGGAAGCACGGTCAGCCTGACCATGAAGGTCTATTCCTGCAAGCAATCGAAGAACAAGCAAGAATATGAGAAAGCAATCTGAATATTGCAAATATATATGAAGTATTGATAATGGTGGGGATCCGTAAGCGGTCTTGGTCTGGTCGTTGGACACAAACGAAGTACACGAAGTTGCAATGGCTAACTTTTAATTAAACAAATCCCAAAGAAAAAGCTACTAGATGGATCTACTTATATAGGAGCAAGGGGTGGCGGCCAAGGAGGTGGGAGGACGTCGCAAGGCAGCCTAAAACTAACCCTAGGTCGTACAAGGCCAATGGGCCCAAGTGGAGGTGACGTAATACCATTGGACTTGTAGTTTGACTCGGATTCTACTGCAGTGTCAGATTGTTTCGTCCATAACTCAACACTCCGGACGGATTTTAAGGTGATTCCGGTTGGGTTGGAAAGAGCATGAAATCTATTTTCCAACAAAAAAAGAGTCACCCAATTCGGAGTCCGGATGAAAAAGTTCTTGGCGTTTTGACTCAGGTGTGTCTGTGCAGTCCGAATCTGAGTCCAGAACGTGAGAGACTTGGACTCTATCTTCTCTTGGGCCAAAAGTGACATGAGAGAACTTCTTAAACAGCAAGTAAACATCTATTTCTCCCTTATCTTCATATGTGGATTGTACAAATGTCCCATACACCTCACAAATATACATGTATGCAATATATTTGGTCATATCCAAGGTAGTCATGTCCTCATCATCCTCCCCTTCTTGAAAACAAAGCCGTCCTCAGCGTTGCTTAATCTGAAATGTGGCTAACAAAAGAGACAAGGTGTACATGTTGTATATGTATATGTCATCCATTTTTACTTCCTTTGATTTTTGCACATATGGCACATGTATATATGAGTAACTTTCATAGATCATAAAATATAAAGCCAAAATATTATCATAAGTAGAAGGCATGAAAATATTGCAACTCAGTTTGCACATATAAGTGAAGCTCTTATTCATATCAAAAGATTGAAAATATTCATCATTAAACCATCCCAACATTGGTAAATAAACCTTACGTGCATCAAATTTACATGCTACAACATGCTTTAATAAGAAAACATGCAATAAGTCATTTGACACAAAATGATCACCAAGATTAGAGGTCATATCAAAATGATTAAACATTGGCACAATTGTTTTAAAATTTATTTGATCCAAATCTGATTTATTTCCTGATTCACATGGTTCTTTAACATCAATAGTTAATTCAATGGGCGCACTCAAAATTGTTGGTATTTCAGTTGTTTGATCACATGACCCATTCATGACAGGAACATGATTCTCTAAAATAGGTGCATGCTCAAATCAACAAGTAACTCAACACATGATGTATTTAATTTAATTAGGCACGCATCATTCTCATGTGAAATTATATCATCAATACCTTTACTGTTACCTTGTCGCAAAGATGTAGCTGATGTAGGTATGGACAATGGCAATATACCATACACTTGAGATGATGTCGCACTCACAATCTGAGGTGTGGCTGCTCTAGAAGGTGCAATGATGGAGGAATCAACCGATGGTACTGAGCATGAATTGGAATAGTAATTGTTGTAGTCACCCAATGCATCCTCCTGTAACTGTCTCTCAAACGTACAAGCACGAACATACATACCAGTAATGCAATGAGGAATATACTGAAATCTTGCCTGAATATCATGGTTCAAACCACCAAAAAATCTATTCATTGTATCATCCTTAGATTCTTCTATGTCACAATGATGCATATAAGATTTGAACTCTTGGTAGTAAGCACGAACAGTGTTGTTGCCTTGTTTAAATTGTTCAAATTTGTGAAGCAATTCACGACAATAGTAAGGAGGGAAAAATTGTTGTCTCATTACATCTTTCAAATCTTTCCAAGTTGTGGGTTGGTTATCAATGTTTTTCTTATAATGCACACTCCACCAAACAGAAGCAAAACCAGTAAATTCTCTAGTGGCAGCTCGTACTTGCTCAAGTTCAGAAAAGTCATGGTTACTAAAAACTTGTTCTACTTCAAACTCCCAAGCTAGATAAATGGCAGGATTAAATCTACCCTCAAATGACGGTAAAGAGATAACCTGACCATGTGCTTGTGTGTGTTGTCCCAACTCTCGTGATGGTGAAGATGTGTCCGTCGTCCAAGAACTTCTATCTCCGGAACCTGTCATGATTAGTAGAAACAAGAAACAAAATTTGAGAATAATGTTCCTCTGAACTACTAGGATGTGGTTGTAAAGTGCTCACAGTAAAGCAAATATCAATATCATACAAGTTCTTACCATGCGGCAGGTGGTGACAGGCAACCAGCAATGTCAAATAACTCCAAAGATTGTGTAAAACGATTGCCAGGGGAACATACATATACACGGTGTAGAAATATGTGGAGCTGGGTTGGCTATATATGGTAGCAAAAGGTTAGCAATAATCAATTCAGAGATGCAATGTTGAATAAACGCTCAACGACGGTACTGTGCTGGTCCTAGACTAGACCGTACTAGAGACGCGAGCCTAGAACACTAATGAGGTCACGGCGTAGCACAACTAGCATCAATCAAGGATACTAAGTAACTCTGGATAGCAAGATATAAATGAAGATCACAACGGTAGTGAAGATAATGATGAAAAACAACTGCCAAGCAGGATATACAACAACTCTCTCCAACTTTCCTATTGAAAAGTTTGAGCCAATGTTCTGATAAATTTTCAAAGAATTCTACTCAAGCTTTCCAGTGCAAAAAGAATCAATCAATTCCGAATTGATATGAGGAGTCAAAGAATTCTAAAACTGGCCTGAAAAATTGGAACAAGCTGTGTTCACGAACTTCAGAGGGCAAAAAGACCTATTTAGAAGCCGATTTTGTGGTGTCAAATATTGAACTAGCTTTTGTAACTATTTAGATGTGGCTTGTCTCTAGATTTAATTTGAGTACTCAAGGAGCGAAAACGGACTTCATATGAGGAAGATATACCTGTTTTACTGAACAGTGCGCAAAACAGATTCCAATCCGAATTCAGGTACGGGATTGATTCTAGATAGATCTGTTTTTTTTGTTCTTCTCTTTTTTTCTCACATTTTTTTCTTCTCTCTTTTTCTTTTTCTTCTTTCCTTTTTTCTTTTTTTCTCTATCTTTTTTTCTCCCTCTTTCCAAGACAAACTAGATAAGATGCAGATTGGATCAGGCCAAGATGTGAATGACCTCAATTATGATTATGGCAATGAACAGTGCGTAGCACGTGGTGGAAATTGATGGATGGGATGGTGGACAGCGGAAGGGATAATGATGCAGCGGTGGCGTGACTAATGTGAACAGAACTCGAAACTCTAAAGGAACTAGACACTAAGACCAGCAACTCGACACGATGATGCAACAGATAATTCAATAATGCAAATAATGAAAAGAAAATTGCAAAGGCTTGGACTGGCTAGGACAAAGGATGAATAGATCTACCTTTTTTTGTGTCTTTTTCTTGGACAATAGGTAAGAAAATAAATCGAATCTAGGGATAACTAGAAAATCTCACCGAGCAACCTGAAAACTGATACCAATTGATAGAGGCGGGGTGTCCCGTCTTTCGATGAGATGATGGATATCACTTTGGTGGAAGTCGACTTTGACGATCCGACTACGAATGTGCGAGGACGTCGCGCCTTAGCAATCGCTAAACCAATCTCCTGAGGTTACTAACAATGCCGGAAGCACGGTCCGCCTGACCATGAAGGTCTATTCCTGCAAGCAATCGAAGAACGAGCAAGAATATGAGGAAGCAATCTGAATATTGCAAATATATATGAAGTATTGATAATGGTGGGGATCCGTAAGCGGTCTTGGTCTGGTCGTTGGACACAAACGAAGTACACGAAGTTGCAATGGCTAAATTTGAACTAAACAAATCCCAAAGAAAAAGCTACTAGATGGATCTACTTACATAGGAGCAAGTGGTGGCAGCCAAGGAGGTGGGAGGACGTCCCAAGGCAGCCTAAAACTAACCATAGGTCGTACAAGGCCAATGGGCCCAAGTGGAGGTGACGTAATACCATTGGATTTGTCGGTTGACTCGGATTCTGCTGCAACGTCAGATCGTTTCGTTCATAACTCAACGCTCCCACCGGATTTTAAGGTGATTCCAGTTGGGTTGGAAAGAGCATGAAATCTATTTTCCAACAAAAAGAGAATAACCCAATTCGGAGTCCGTATGAAAAAGTTCTTGGCGTTTTGACTCAGGTGTGTCTGTGCAGTCCGAATCTGAGTCCAAAACGTGAGAGACTTGGACTCTATCTTCTCTTGGGCGAAAAGTGACATGAGAGAACTTTTTGATCAGCAAGTAAACATCTCTTTCTCCCTTATCTTCATATGTGGATTGTACAAATGTCCCATACACCTCACAAATATACATGTATGCAATATATTTGGTCATATCCAAGGTAGTCATGTCCTCATCAGAAGGAGATTGAGCGTCTAACTAAAGAACTAAACACTGTTAAGTTAGCTCATGAAACTACTTTGGAGGATCATCGAGAACTTTTAAAAACTCATGAGAAGCTACGCTTTGAAAAGCTCAATTTAGAGCAAGAGCATGGGTTCTTAAAAACAATCAATGATGATCTTCGGAAGAAAAAGTTGCCCTTACATTGACAAGCGGTTACTCTTGTCTACTTACATGCCACAAGTAAAATCTAGCAACAAGAATGAGAAACATTCTTCTTCTAGTAGTAACAATAATCATGATAAATCAATATTGTTGCTTCTAGTAGTTCTCTTGATTCCACTAATGACTCTCTTAGCCAAGTTACAGTTGAGAAAGAAAATAGCTTATTCAAGGGAATTATAGATAAAAGGTGTTTACAAGAGCCTTGCTGGAAGTAGGAAATTTGAGGAAATTATACGCAAGCAAGGAAGGCACCGGAAGAATCAAGGTGTTGGTTTTGAACGGAAGCTCGATGCCAATGGAGTTGAGTGGGAAGAAGATCAATAGCCCAAGATGAAGTTTGTTCCTCAAAAGAGAAGTATGACCCTACTTCCTTCAAGGGAACACAAGCTCAATATGATCTTCCACCACAAGACCACAAGCTAAAAGGCAAGGACAAGCTTCAAGAGGAGATTGATGCATTTGAAGAAGCTCCAAAGGCCTTGCTCAAGTGGGTTCCCAAGACTACATCAAGTTGTACTTCATCAAGTACTACTACAACTCCAAGGATTCCCATTAAATTGATGTGGATCCCAAAGAAGAAGAACTAGAGAGTTCTTGAGGGTGACTCCGGCAACATACTTCACTCATATTCATATTGGCAAGGACAAGTGCAATCAACTTCCACATCTTGCGCTAGTTCAAGGAGTCACAAACCCTATTGTTGGTAAGTCAAGGGACAAGCTAACCAAATGCTTCCAAGGACATCATCATATGTGTACTTTACTCTATGTCTATGGATATCCTTGTTTGTTCCTTGTGGGACTAACCCATGTAGGTATTGAAAGTGAAACTCACTCCAATGGATTGCTCCAAATGATCTACATCAACATCTTCGACATCTACATGAAGTCATCATTGACAAAACTCAAGGTTAGTTCATCCCTCTAAAAGGGGATATCACATCTAGGGGGAGCTTTACTCTAAGAATTGAGTTAAAGCAACTCTAATGGTGTGAACACAACAATGCTTTATGTAAAACTGGTAACCCCACTTGTGCTTAAACGATGAGTATGATCTATGATCAAATGTTCTCATTTGACTCCTAAGTGAATATACTCATATATAGATGACCGAGTCATCGCCAATTGCTTGATAGATGCTAGAGTGTTTGTGCATGCTTTGCCACATATTTCATTTGCTATCTTATTGTGTGAGCATGTTGGATGCATAATTTTCTCCATTCGAGGACATCCATTTGTTGCTTTGATTTTTTGGTTTTTCCTTTTGCCAAATGGATGGACAAGAATGCCTAAGTTCTCCCTCTAGCTATCTATGCTTTTCTCGTCTCAAAATCTATTCATGCTACATCACAAAGTTTGAACAAGTTGAATTCGGACCCTTCGGGTGAGGAGCACTCAGAGCCACCGATCGGTCAAGGGCATAAACTTCCAAAACCTCTTAATGCATCTCGGTCAGAATGATCCACCATACTCGGTCTCACCAAAATCATTAGGTTGATCTAGGTTTTCACCTCGGTGCAATCGATTAGAATAGTTTGCTCACACCGAGTTACAGTAACTGCTCACAGTTTTGCATCTCGGTGCCATCGAGTCGTTCCACTCGGTCACACTGATAGTGACTGGGTATATATACTCCACGGGTTGGACTTTGGAAATTTCTTCAAATTCTCAACCACGCCTACCCAGCTCTGCCGCCCCTCTAGGTCTCCGAATCGTCTCCTCTTCCCCAGCGTCCTCCTGCCACTGTCTCCACCATCGTCAACGGGAATCTCCACCGCATTTGTCACCATAGAGAGTTCGTCGCCAAGTTAGGGTACAGACTCGATCTCTTTGTGCTCTCTTTAACTCTGATTCTTGCACAAAGTTCAATGCCAAGTTTCTTGCCATGATTGAGATTAATCTATCCACCAAAAACTTCATCTAGATTAGATTTGATGCAAAAACTTAGGGTTAGGTTTTCTCCAAACTCATCTCGGACCGACCGATCTGAAAGTTTCGGTCTCACCGATTTGGCTTACGCCATTGCACATGTACAACTCGATCTGACCGAAGTGTAAGAATCGGTGTGACTGAAACCACTAACTTTGTGAAACCCTAGCATCTCAGAGTCACCGAAATGCATCTCGATCTGACTGAAGTCGCAAGTTTAGACTCTGCAGATGCTTTCATGTCATCGAGTTAGACAAATCAGTAGCTCCGAAATGCCTTATGCAGAAAACTAAAATTAAGTTTTTGTGTTAACTTTTTGCCAAAATAGTTGTACTTTGTGATGCTCATCTACTCTACCTATACCCATCTATTCACAGGGATAGTTTCAGAGATGTCAGACAACAGTGATAGTCAGAACAGGCAAGGAGCAGGCAAATCTGAGTGAGGGCACTAGTCCCTCTAACAGCAACTATGATGATGGTAATAGAAGCACTCTAAGCAATCTGCTTAAGGCCACAGTTAGGAACAGGAAGAAGAAAACCTCAGACTTAGAGGATGGGATTTTGTACTTGAGGAGGTGACCTCAAAGAAGAAAGTGGTTAAGAAGGAATTTGGTACTGCTGCCTCCACCAAGCCTGGCATGAAAAAGAAAGCTCCTGCCAAGAAAATTCCCATGTCCAAAGCCAGAGCCTCCACACAGGAAACAATGGAGTTCACTCTTGTACCAAGAGAAGAAGAGGCTGCGGGAGGAAACAAAAGGAAAGAAAGAGTCCAGAAGACTATAGCCAAAATCATTGGCAACACTTCTATGATCAGAGATTCTGAAGAAGAGAAAGAGGAAGAGCCTGTTGCACCTCCTGCAAAGACCCAGAAGCTTATGGGGGATGCTATCAAGTCTAGGGCTCTCAATCTAAGCCCAAGACTACCCCAAGCCTGCTGCTGCTCAAGCTTCAAAGCCATCTACACCCAAGAGATTGAAGGAAATATGTCCTAGAGGCAATAATAAAGTTATTATTTATTTCCTTATATCATGATAAATGCTTATTATTCATGCTAGAATTGTATTAACCAGAAACATAATACATGTGTGAATACATAGACAAAACATAGTGTCACTAGTGTGTCACTACTTGGCTAGCTTGTTGATCAAAGATGGTTGTGTTTCCTAACCATAGACATGTGATTAACGGGATCACATCATTAGGAGAATGATGTGATTGACTTGACCCATTTCGTTAGCTTAGCACTTGATCGTTTAGTATGTTGCAACTGCTTTCTTCATGACTTATACATGTTCCTACAACTATGAGATTATGCAACTTCCATTTATCGAAGGAACACTTTGTGTGCTACCAAACGTCAGAACGTAACTGGGTGATTATAAAGGAGCTCTACAGGTGTCTCCGAAGGTACATGTTGAGTTGGCGTATTTCGAGATTAGGTTTTGTCACTCCGATTGTCGGAGAGGTATCTCTAGGCCCTCTCGGTAATGCACATCACTATAAGCCTTACAAGAAATGTAGCTAATGAGTTAGTTATAGAATGATGCATTACATACCGAGTAAAGAGACTTGCCGGCAACGAGATTGAACTAGGTATTGAGATACCGACGATCGAATCTCGGGCAAGTAACATACCGATGACAAAGGAACAACGTATGTTGTTATGCGGTTTGAATGATAAAGATCTTCGTAGAATATGTAGGAGCCAATATGAGCATCCAGGTTCTGCTATTGGTTATTGACTGGAGACGTGTCTCGGTCATGTGTTAATAGTTCTCGAACCCGTATGGTCCGCACGCTTAAAGTTAGATGACGGTTATATTATGAGTTTATGTGTTATGATGTACCGAAGATAGTTCAGAGTCCCGGATGTGATCACGGACATGACGAGGAGTCTCGAAATGGTCGAGACATGAAGATTGATATATTGGATGACTATATTCGGACACCGGAGTGGTTCCGGGGGTTATCAAATGTATACCGGAGTACCGGGGGGTTACCAAAGTGGAGCAGAGGAGGGGCGGCCAGGGCAGGCCGCGCGCCCCCTCCCCCTCTAGTCCGAATAGGACAAGGAGGGGGCGGCACCCCCCTTTCCTTCCTATCCTCTCTCCCTTCCTTCCCCCTCTTGTACTTGGACAAGGAAAGGAGGGAGTCCTACTCCCGGTGGAAGTAGCACTCCTCCTGGCCGGCCGCCCCCTCCCCCTTGCTCCTTTATATACAGGGGCAGGGAGGCACCTCTAGACACAACAATTGATCCTTGAGATCTATTAGCCGTGTGCGGTGCTCCCTTCCACCATATTCCACCTTGATAATATCGCAGCGGTGCTTAGGCGAAGCCCTGCGTCGGTAGAGCATCATCATCGTCACCATGCTGTCATGCTGACGGAACTCTCCCTCGAAGCTCGGCTGGATCGGAGTTCGAGGGATGTCATCGAGCTGAACGTGTGTTGTACTTGAAGGTGTCGTACGTTCGGTACTTGGATCGGTCAGATCGTGAAGACGTACGACTACATCAACCGCGTTGTGCTAACTCTTCCACTTTCGGTCTACGAGGGTACGTGGACACACTCTCCCCTCTCGTTGCTATGCATCACCATGATCTTGCGTGTGCGTAGGAATTTTTTAAAAATTACTATTCACCAACAGTGGAATCCGAGCCTGGTTTTATGCGTAGATGTTAGATGCACGAGTAGAACACAAGTGAGTTGTGGGCGATACAAGTCATACTGCTTACCAGCATGTCATACTTTGGTTCGGCGGTATTGTTGGATGAAGCGGCCCGGACGGACATTACGCGTAAGCTTACGCGAGACTGGTTCTACCGACGTGCTTTGCACATAGGTGGATGCCAGGTGTCAGTTTCTCCAACTTTAGTTGAACCGAGTGTGGCTACGCCCGGTCCTTGAGAAGGTTAAAACAACACTAATTTGACGAACTATCATTGTGGTTTTGATGCGTAGGTAAGAACGGTTCTTGCTCAGCCCGTAGCAGCCACGTAAAACTTGCAACAACAAAGTAGATGACGTCTAACTTGTTTTTGCAGGGCATGTTGTGATGTGATATGGTCAAGACGTGATGCTATATTTTATTGTATGAGATGATCCTGTTTTGTAACCGAGTTATCGACAATTGGCAAGAGTCATATGGTTGTCGCTTTATTGTATGCAATGCAAACGCCCTGTAATTGCTTTACTTTATCACTAAGCGGTAGCGATAGTCGTAGAAGCAATAGGTGGAGAAACGAAAATGATGCTACGATGGAGATCAAGGTGTCGCTCCGGTGACGATGGTGATCACGACGGTGCTTTGGAGATGGAGATCACAAGCACAAGATGATGATGGCCATATCATATCACTTATATTGATTGCATGTGATGTTTATCCTTTATGCATGTTATTTGCTTTGATTGACGGTAGCATTATAAGATGATCTCTCACTAAATTTCAAGGTATAAGTGTTCTCCCTGAGTATGCACTGTTGCAAAAGTTCATCGTGATGAGACACCACGTGATGATCGGGCGTGATAGGCTCTATGTTCAAGTACAACGGGTGCAAAACAGTTGCACACGCGGAATACTCAAGTAAACTTGACGAGCCTAGCATATATAGATATGGCCTCGGAACACTGAGATCGAAAGGTCGAGCGCGAATCATATAGTAGATATGATCAACATAGTGATGTTCACCATTGAAAACTACTCCATCTCACGTGATGATCACGCATGGTTTAGTTGATTTGGATCACGTGATCGCTTAGATGATTAGAGGGATGTCTATCTAAGTGGGAGTTCTTAAGTAATATAATTAATTGAACTTAAGTTTATCATGAACTTAGTACCTGATAGTATTTTGCTTGTCTATGTTTGTTGTAGATAGATGGCTCGTGCTGTTGTTCCATTGAATTTAATGCGTTCCTTGAGAAAGCTAAGTTGAAAGACGATGGCAGCAATTACATGGACTACGTCCATAACTTGAGGATTATCCTCATTGCTACACAGAAGAATTACGTCCTGGAAGACCGCTGGGTGCCAGGCCTGCTACAGATGCAACTGACGACATTAAGAACATCTGGCAGAGCAAAGCTGATGACTACTCTATAGTTCAGTGTGCCATGCTTTACGGCTTAGAACCGGGACTTCAACGATGTTTTGAACGTCATGGAGCATATGAGATGTTCCAGGAGTTGAAGTTAATATTTCAAGCAAATGCCCGGATTGAGAGATATGAAGTCTCCAATAAGTTCTATAGCTGCAAGATGGAAGAGAATAGTTCTGTCAGTGAACATATACTCAAAATGTCTGGGTATAATAATCACTTGATTCAACTGGGAGTTAATCTTCCTGATGATAGTGTCATTGACAAAATTCTTCAATCACTGCCACCAAGCTACAAGAGCTTCGTGATGAACTATAATATGCAAGGGATGAACAAGACTATTCCCGAGCTCTTCGCAATGCTAAAATCTGCGAGGTAGAAATCAAAAAGGAGCATAAAGTGTTGATAGTCAATAAGACCATGAGTTTCAAGAAAAAGGGTAAAGGGAAGAAGAAGGGGAACTTCAAAAAGAACAGCAAACAAGTTGTTGCTCAAGAGAAGAAACCTAAGTCTGGACCTAAGCCTGAGACTGAGTGCTTCTACTGCAAGCAGACTGGTCACTGGAAGCGAAACTGCCCCAAGTATTTGGTGAATAAGAAGGATGGCAAGGTGAACAAAGGTATATGTGATATACATGTTATTGATGTGTACCTTACTAATGCTCGCAGTAGCACTTGGGTATTTGATACTGGTTCTGTTGCTAATATTTGCAACTCAAAATAGGGACTATGGATTAAACGAAGGTTGGCTAATGACAAGGTGACGATGCGCGTGGGAAATGGTTCCGAAGTCGATGTGATCGCAGTCGGCACGCTACCTCTACATCTACCTTCGGGATTAGTTTTAGACCTAAATAATTCTTATTTCGTGCCAGCGTTGAGCATGAACATTATATCTGGATCTTGTTTGATGCAAGACGGTTATTCATTTAAATCAGAGAATAATGGTTGGTCTATTTATATGAGTAATATCTTTTATGGTCATGCACCCTTGAAGAGTGGTCTATTTTTATTGAATCTCGATAGTAGTGATACACATATTCATAATGTTGAAGCCAAAAGATGCAGAGTTGATAATGACAGTGCAACTTATTTGTGGCACTGTCGTTTGGGTCATATTGGTGTAAAGCGCATGAAGAAACTCCATACCGATGGACTTTTGGAATCACTTGATTATGAATCATTTGGTACTTGCGAACCATGCCTCATGGGCAAGATGACTATTACGCCGTTCTCCAGAACTATGCAGCGAGCAACAGATTTGTTGGAAATCATACATACTGATGTATGTGGTCCAATGAGCATTGAGGCTCGCGGCGGGTATCATTATTTTCTCACCTTCACAGATGATCTAAGCAGACATGGGTATATCTACTTAATGAAACATAAGTCTGAAACATTTGAAAAGTTCAAAGAATTTCAGAGTGAAGTGGAAAATCATCGTAACAAGAAAATAAAATCCCTACGATCTGATCGTGGAGGAGAATATTTGAGTTACGAGTTTGGTTTACACTTGAAACAATGCGGAATAGTTTTGCAACTCACGCCACCTGGAACACCACAACGTAATGGTGTGTCCGAACGTCGTAATCGTACTTTACTAGATATGGTGTGATCTATGATGGCTCTTACTGATTTTCCGCTATCGTTTTGGGTTATGCTTTAGAGACGGCTACATTCAAAATCCATTGAGATGACGCCTTATGAACTGTGGTTTGGCAAGAAACCAAAGTTGTCGTTTCTTAAAGTTTGGGGCTGCGATGCTTATGTGAAGAAACTTCAACCAGAAAAGCTCGAACCTAAATCGGAGAAATGTGTCTTCGTAGGATACCCAAAAGAGACTATTGGGTACACCTTCTATCACAGATCTGAAGGCAAGACGTTTGTTGCTAAATTTGGATCCTTTCTAGAGAAGGAGTTTCTCTCGAAAGAAGTGAGTGGGAGAAAAGTAGAGCTTGATGTGGTAACTGCACCTGCTCCCTTATTGGAAAGTAGTTCATCACAGAAACCGGTTCCTGTGACAACTACACCAATTAGTGAGGAAGCTAATGATATTGATCATGAAACTTCAGATCAAGTTACTACCGAACCTCGTAGGTCAACCAGAGTAAGATTCCCAAAGTGGAGCAGAGGAGGGGCGGCCAGGGCAGGCCATGTGCCCCTCCCCCTCTAGTCCGAATAGGACAAGGAGGGGGGCGTCGCCCCCCTTTCCTTCCTCTCCTCTCTCCCTTCCTTCCCCCTCTCCTACTTGGACAAGGAAAGGAGGGAGTCCTACTCCAGGTGGGAGTAGGACTCCTCCAGGCGCGCCCCCTCCTAGCCGGCCCCCCTCCCCCTTGCTCCTTTATATAAGGGGCAGGGGGGCACCTCTAGACACAACAATTGATCCTTGAGATCTATTAGCCGTGTGTGGTGCCCCCTTCCACCATATTCCACCTCGATAATATCATAGCGGTGCTTAGATGAAGCCCTGCATCGGTAGAGCATCATCAGCATCACCATGCCGTCATGCTGACGGAACTCTCCCTCAAAGCTTGGCTGGATCGGAGTTCGAGGGACGTCATCGAGCTGAATGTGTGCTGAATTCGGAGGTGTCGTATGTTCGGTACTTGGATTGGTCGGATCGTGAAGACGTACGACTACATCAACCGCGTTGTGCTAACGCTTCGCTTTCGGGCTACGAGGGTACGTGGACACACTCTCCCCTCTCGTTGCTATGCATCACCATGATCTTGCGTGTGCGTAGGATTTTTTTTGAAATTACTACATTCCCCAATAGTGGAATCCGAGCCTGGTTTTATGCGTAGATGTTATATGCACGAGTAGAACACAAGTGAGTTGTGGGCGATACAAGTCATACTGCTTACCAGCATGTCATACTTTGGTTCAGCGGTATTGTTGGATGAAGCGGCCCAGACCGACATTTTGCGTATGCTTACGCGAGACTGGTTCTACCGACGTGCTTTGAACATAGGTTTCTGGCGGGTGTCAGTTTATCCAGCTTTATTTGAACCGAGTGTGGCTACGCCCGGTCCTTGAGAAGGTTAAAACAGCACTAACTTGACGAACTATCATTGTGGTTTTGATGCGTAGGTAAGAACGGTTCTTGCTCAGCCCATGGCAGCCACGCAAAACTTGCAACAACAAAGTAGAGGACGTCTAACATGTTTTTGCAGGGCATGTTGTGATGTGATATGGTCAAGACGTGATGCTATATTTTATTGTATGAGATGATCATGTTTTATAACCGAGTTATCGGCAACTAGCAGGAGTCATATGGTTGTCGCTTTATTGTATGCAATGCAAACGCCCTGTAATTGCTTTACTTTATCACTAAGCGGTAGCGATAGTCATAGAAGCAATAGGTGGCGAAATGACAACGATGCTACGATGGAGATCAAGGTGTCGCGCCGGTGACGATGGTGATCACGACGGTGCTTCAGAGATGGAGATCACAAGCACAAGATGATGATCGCCATATCATATCACTTATATTGATTGCATGTGATGTTTATCCTTTATGCATCTTATTTTTCTTTGATTGACGGTAGCATTATAAGATGATCTCTCACTAAATTATAAGGTATACGTGTTCTCCCTGAGTATGCACCGTTGCGAAAGTTCTTCGTGCTGAGACACCACGCGATGATCTGGTGTGATAGGCTCTAAGTTCAAATACAACGGGTGCAAAATAGTTGCACACGCAGAATACTCAGGTTAAACTTGACGAGCCTAGCATATACACATATGGCCTCGAAACACTAAGACCGAAAGGTCGAGCGTGAATCATATAGTATATATGATCAACATAGTGATGTTCACCATTGAAAACTACTCCATCTCACGTGATGATCGGACATGGTTTAGTTGATTTGGATCACGTGATCTCTTAGATGATTAGAGGGATTTCTATCTAAGCGGGAGTTCTTAATTAATATGATTAATTGAACTTAAATTTATCATGAACTTAGTACCTGATAGTATTTTACTAGTCTATGTTTGTTGTAGATAGATGGCTCGTGCTGTTGTTCCATTGAATTTTAATGCGTTCCTTGAGAAAGCTAAGTTGAATGATGATGGTAGCAATTACACGGACTGGGTCTGTAACTTGAGGATTATCCTCATTGCTACACAGAAGAATTACGTCCTGGAAGCACTGTTAGGTGCCAGGCCTGCTGCAGATGCAAATGACGACTTTAAGAATGTCTGGCAAAGCAAAGCTGATGACTACTCTATAGTTCAGTGTGCCATGCTTTAGGGCTTAGAACCGGGACTTCAACAACGTTTTGAACGTCATGGAGCATATGAGATGTTCCATGAGTTGAAGTTAATATTTCAAGCAAATGCCCAGATTGAGAGATATGAAGTCTTCAATAAGTTCTATAGCTGCAAGATGGAAGAGAATAGTTCTGTCAGTGAACATATACTCAAAATGTCTGGGTATAATAATCACTTGATTCAACTGGGAGTTAATCTTCCTGATGATAGTGTCATTGACAGAATTCTTCAATCACTGCCACCAAGCTACAAGAGCTTCGTGATGAACTATAATATGCAAGGGATGAACAAGACTTTTCCCGAGCTCTTCGCAATGCTAAAAGCTGCGGAGGTAGAAATCAAAAAGGAGCATCCAGTGTTGATGGTCAATAAGACCACCAGTTTCAAGAAAAAGGGTAAAGGGAAGAAGAAGGGGAACTTCAAAAAGAACAACAAACAAGTTGCTGCTCAAGATAAGAAACCTAAGTCTGGACCTAAGCCTGAGACTGAGTGCTTCTACTGCAAGCAGACTGGTCACTGGAAGCGGAACTGCCCCAAGTATTTGGCGGATAGGAAGGATGGCAAGGTGAACAGAGGTATATGTCATATACATGTTATTGATGTGTACCTTACTAATGCTCGCAGTAGCACCTGGGTATTTGATACTGGTTCTATTGCTAATATTTGCAACTCGAAACAGGGACTACGGATTAAGCGAAGATTGGATAAGGACAAGGTGACGTTGCGCGTGGGAAATGGTTCCAAAGTCGATGTAATCGCAGTCGGCACGCTACCTCTATATCTACCTTTGGGGTTTGTTTTAGACCTAAATAATTGTTATTTGGTGCCAGCGTTGAGCATGAACATTATATCTGGATCTTGTTTGATGCGAGACGGTTATTCATTTAAATTAGAGAATAATGGTTGTTCTATTTATATGAGTAATATCTTTTATGGTCATGCACCCTTGAAGAGTGGTCTATTTTTATTGAATCTTGATAGTAGTGATACAAATATTCATAATGTTGAAGCCAAAATATGCAGAGTTGATAATGATAGTGCAACTTATTTGTGGCACTGCCGTTTGGGTCATATTGGTGTAAAGCGCATGAAGAAACTCCATACTGATGGACTTCTGGAATCACTTGATTATGAATCACTTGGTACTTGCGAACCATGCCTCATGGGCAAGATGACTAAAACGCCGTTCTCCAGAACTATGGAGGGAGCAACAGATTTGTTGGAAATCATACATATTGATGTATGTGGTCCAATGAACATTAAGGCTCGCGGCGGGTATCGTTATTTTCTCCCGTTCACAGATGATTTAAGCAGATATGGGTATATCTTCTTAATGAAACATAAGTTTGAAACATTTAAAAAGTTTAAAGAATTTCAGAGTGAAGTGGAAAATCATCGTAACAAAAAAATAAAATTCCTACGATCTGATCGTGGAGGAGAATATTTGAGTTACGTGTTTGGTTTACATTTGAAACAGTGCGGAATAGTTTCGCAACTCACGCCACCTGGAACACCACAATGTAATGGTGTGTCCGAATGTTGTAATCGTACTTTACTAGATATGGTGCAATCTATGATGTCTCTTACTGATTTACCACTATCGTTTTGGGGTTATGCTTTAGAGACGGCTGCATTCACGTTAAATAGGGCACCATCAAAATCCGTTGAGACGACGCCTCATGAACTGTGGTTTGGCAAGAAACCAAAGTTGTCGTTTCTTAAAGTTTGGGGCTGCGATGCTTATGTGAAGAAACTTCAACCAGATAAGCTCGAATCCAAATCGGAGAAATATGTCTTCATAGGATACCCAAAAGAGACTATCGGGTACACCTTTTATCACAGATCTGAAGGCAAGACTTTTGTTTCTAAATTTGGATCCTTTCTAGGGAAGGAGTTTCTCTCGAAAGAAGTGAGTGGGAGAAAAGTAGAGCTTGATGAGGTAACTGTACCTGCTCCCTTATTGGAAAGTAGTTCATCACAAAAACTGGTTCATGTGACGACTACACCAATTAGTGAGGAAGCTAATGATATTGATCATGAATCTTTAGATCAAGTTACTAACGAACCTCGTAGGTCAACCAGAGTAAGATCCGCACCAGAGTGGTACGGTAATCCTATTCTGGAGGTCATGTTACTTGACCATGGCGAACCTACGAACTATGAGGAAGTGATGATGAGCCCAGATTCCGCAAAAATGGCTTGAGGCCATGAAATCTGAGATGGGATCCATGTATGAGAACAAAGTATGGACTTTAGTTGACATGCCCGATGATCGGCAAGCCATCAAAAATAAATGGACATTCAATAAGAAGACTGACGCTGATGGTGATGTTACTGTCTACAAATCTCGACTTGTTGCGAAAGGTTTTCGACAAGTTCAAGGAGTTGACTACGATGAGACCTTCTCACCCGTAGCGATGCTTAAGTCTGTCCGAATCATGTTAGCAATCGCCACATTTTATGATTATGAAATATGGCAAATGGATGTCAAAACTGCATTCCTGAATGGATTTCTAGAAGAAGAGTTGTATATGATGGAGATAGAAGGTTTTGTCAATCCAAAAGCTGCTAACAAAGTGTGCAAGCTCCAGTGATCCATTTATGGACTGGTGCAAGCCTCTCGGAGATGGAATAAATGTTTTGATAGTGTGATCAAAGCATATGGTTTTATACAGACTTTTGGAGAAGCCTGTATTTACAAGAAAGTGAGTGGGAGCTCTGTAGCATTTCTGATATTATATGTGGACAACATATTATTAATCGAAAATGATATAGAATTTCTGGATAGCATAAAAGGATACTTGAATAAAAGTTTTTCAATGAAAGACCTCGGTGAAGCTGCTTATATATTGGGCATCAAGATCTATAGAGATAGATCAAGACGCTTAATTGGACTTTCACAAAGCACATACCTTGATAAAGTTTTGAAAAAGTTGAAAATGGAGCAAGCAAAGAAAGGGTTCTTGCTTGTATTACAAGGTGTGAAGCTGAGTCAGACTCAATGCCCGACCACAGCAGAAGATAGAGAGAAAATGAAAGATGTTCCCTATGCTTCAGCCATAGGCTCTATCATGTATGCAATGCTGTGTACCAGACCTGATGTATGCTTAGCAAAAAGTTTATCAGGGAGGTACCAAAGTAATCCAGGAGTGGATCACTGGACAGTGGTCTAGAATATCCCGAAATACCTGAAAAGGACTAAGGATATGTTTCTCGTTTATGGAGGTGACAAAGAGCTGGTCGTAAATGGTTACGTTGATGCAAGCTTTGACACTGATCTGGACGATTCTAAATCGCAAACCGGATACGTGTTTATATTGAATGGTGGAGCTGTCAGTTGGTGCAGTTCTAAACAAAGCGTCGTGGCAGGATCTACATGCGAAGTGGAGTACATAGCTACTTCGGAAGCAGCAAATGAAGGAGTCTGGATGAAGGAGTTCATATCCGATCTAGGTGTCATACCTAGTGCATCGGAACCAATGAAAATCTTCTGTGACAATACAGGTGCAATTGCCTTGGCAAAGGATTCCATATTTCACAAGAGGACCAAGCACATCAAGAGATGCTTCAATTCCATCCGGGACCAAGTCCAGGTGGGAGACATAGATATTTGCAAGATACATACGGATCTGAATGTTGCAGACAAGTTGACTAAGCCTCCTCCACGAGCAAAACATGATCAGCACCAAGGCTCCATGGGTGTTAGAATCGTTACTGTGTAATCTAGATTATTGACTCTAGTGCAAGTGGGAGACTGAAGGAAATATGCCCTAGAAGCAATAATAAAGTTATTATTTATTTCCTTATATCATGATAAATATTTATTATTCATGCTAGAATTGTATTAACCGGAAACATAATACATGTGTGAATACATAGACAAAACATAGTGTCAATAGTGTGCCTCTACCTGACTAGCTCATTGATCAAAGATGGTTGTGTTTCCTAACCATAGACATGAGTTGTCATTTGATTAACGGGATCACATCATTAGGACAATGATGTGATTGACTTGACCCATTCCGTTAGCTTAGCACTTGATCGTTTAGTATGTTGCTATTGCTTTCTTCATGACTTATACATGTTCCTACAACTATGAGATTATGCAACTCCCATTTACCGGAGGAACACTTTGTGTGCTACCAAACGTCACAATGTAACTGGGTGATTATAAAGGAGCTCTACAGGTGTCTCCGAAGGTACATGTTGAGTTGGCGTATTTCCAGATTAGGTTTTGTCACTCCGATTGTCTGAGAGGTATCTCTGGGCCCTCTCGGTAATGCACATCACTATAAGCCTTGCAAGCAATGTAGCTAATGAGTTAGTTACAGAATGATGCATTACGTAGCGAGTAAAGAGACTTGCCGGCAACGAGATTGAACTAGGTATTGAGATACCGATGATCGAATCTCGGGCAAGTAACATACCGATGACAAAGGGAACAATGTATGTTCTTATGCGGTTTGACCGATAAAGATCTTTGCAGAATATGTAGGAGCCAATATGAGCATCTAGGTTCTGCTAATGGTTATTGACCGGAGACGTGTCTCGGTCATGTGTACATAGTTCTCGAACCCGTAGGGTCCGCACGCTTAAAGTTAGATGATGGTTATATTATGAGTTTATCTATTATGATGTACCGAGGGTTATCGAATGTATACCGGAGTACCAGGGGGTTACCGGAACCCCTCGAGGGGGGGGGGGGTTTAATGGGCCGCATGGTCCCAAAGTGGAGTAGAGGAGGGGCGGCCAGGCCAGGCTGCGCGCCCCCTCCCCCTCTAGTCCGAATAGGACAAGGAGGGGGGCGGCGCCCCCCTTTCCTTCCTCTCCTCTCTCCCTTCCTTCCCCCTCTCCTACTTGGACAAGGAAAGGAGGGAGTCCTACTCCCGGTGGGAGTAGGACTCCTCCTAGCGTGGCCCCTCCTGGCCGGCCGCCCCCTCCCCCTTGCTCCTTTATATACGGAGGCAGGCGGGCACCTCTAGACACAACAATTGATCCTTGAGATCTATTAGCCGTGTGCGGTGCCCCCTTCCACCATATTCCACCTTGATAATATCGTAGCGGTGCTTAGGCTAAGCCCTGAGTTGGCAGAGCATCTTCATCGTCTGGATCGGAGTTCTCCCTTGAAGCTCGGTTGGATCGGAGTTCGAGGGATGTCATCGAACTGAACATGTGCTTGGATCGGTCGGATCATGAAGATGTATGACTACATCAACCGCGTTGTGCTAATGCTTCCGCTTTCGGTCTACGAGGGTACGTGGACACACTCTCCCTTCTCATTGCTATGCATCACCATGATCTTGCGTGTGCATAGGAATTTTTTTGAAATTACTATGTTCCCCAACAGAGATCCACCAGGAATATCTCTGCTGCTGAGAAGAACAAGGCCCCAGTGCTAGCAGTTCAAGAAGAAGAAGAGCATCAAATGCTCAGAAAGTTGAAGCCAAAAAATCTTGATCATGATGATAACCATCCCATTGTTGAGAACATGAAGGACAGAAAAGATGCAGGTCTGAGACTGTGGAGACAGTCTGATCCCTATGCTGTATGGAGAAGGACTGCTGTTGACTATCGATTCCACACAAAGGAACAACATGACTTCTATGGAACAGTCTTGTTGGATAAGAAGCCTATAGTCTGTGATATGAAGTGGGTTGACTATAATTATATTGATGAGAATTTCCCTAGAGTGCATGAGAGCTTCAGGATGAATGAAGTGGACAAATTTGTTGGTCAAAAATTAACAAAGTGGAATGATGAGATGATTATGCAATTCTACTCCACTGCACACTTCTATCCGGATGGCAAGATAGTTTGGATGACTAAAGACATAAGATATCATTCTACTCTTGCTGAATGGGCCAAGTTGATGCCCCTGCTGAAAACATGAGGATAATATTGATGTGTATGCGAATCCCAGGAAGGACCACAACTCAATGGCACATATGTACCAGGAAATTCCTGATAATGCTTTTGAGACTCATAAGTTTGGATCCATATACTACCTTCTCTCTGGCTTGACCACCATCAACACCATTCTGAGGCACACTTTGTTTCCCAAGTCAGGAGATCATAGGATGATCCATGGCCATTCTATCAATTTGCTTCACTTGTTTGATGTGCCACAGGAGTTCAAGGTCATGGGTCTCATTGTTGAAATAGTGAAGAGAACTGTAGCTGGCCAAAAGGGATCTTGTGGATATGCCCCTCATAGTCAGATGCTTATCAACTCCAAGATAGGGACATGGACATATCTACTTGACAAAGAGCATCTTCTGCTGAGGCCAGACTTGACAAAGGGTGATGCTAAAGCTTGGTACAATACTCTTGCTCCTGGTTGTGTGCGTAGTCCCCAGGATATGATTTATTACTTCTTTGAAAAATATTTCCCTGCCCATAAGAAACAAGCTGCCTTGCAGGAAATACTTAACTTTGTGCAAATTGAAGAAGAGAGTCTCCCACAAGCTTGGGGGAGGCTTCTACACTTGCTTAATGCTTTGCCTGATCATCCTCTTAAGAAAAATGAAATAGTTGATATCTTCTATAATGGACTAACCGATACTTCTAGGAATCTCCTAGATAGTTGTGCTGGTTGTGTTTTCAGGGAACGAACTATTGGGCAAGCTGAAGAATTATTGAATAACATATTGAAAAATTATGATGATTGGACTCCTCCTGAAACACCTATTAAACCCACTCAAAAGAAGAGGGGTATCTTATATCTCAATCCTTAAGATATGCAAGAGGCAAAGAAATCTATTAAGGACATATGTATTAAAGCCGAGGATATTAAAAATTTACCACCTATTGAGGAAATAGATGGGCTTGAAGCACCACCACCACCTAAGGTGGTAGAGGTAAAATCTTTAATGAAATTCATTGATAGTGATGATCCTCATAATAAACATCCTAGTCAATGCCTTTATGAGTTTGATAATTACATTAGAAAGCAAGATCACTTCAATGCAAAATGAAAAATAATATAAGTGACTTTGCTGTTAGAGTAGCCACTAGAGGATGTAAAATGACTTAGGAACCACTTTATCCTAAGGGACATCCAAAGATAACTGAACATGACTCTCAAAGAATTAACACTGATGCACCTTGTCCTTCTAAAAAGAAAAAGAAGAAAAATAATAGGACTTTGCCTGCCTCCAGTGAACCTGAAATAGAAAAACCTCCTGATAATGATAATGATAATGAAATTTCTATCTCTGATGCTGAAACTCAATCTGGTAATGAACACTCAACCAAATGATAAAGAACCATATAATGATGTTGAGATAGAACCGGCTGTTGATCTTGATAACCCACAACCTAACAATAAAAAATATGATAAAAGAGACTTTGTTGCTAGAAAACATGGAAAGGAAAGGGAACCATGGGTTCAACAGCCTATGCCCTTTCCACCTAAGTCAACTAAAAAGAAAGATGATGAAGAATTTGAACACTTTGCTGAAATGCTGAGGCAGTCTTTCTGCAAACTCGCTTAACTGATATCTTGAAAATGCCTCCTTATGCAAAGTATATGAAAGACATCATCACCAATGAAAGAAAAATACGGAAGCTAAAATCTCCACTATGCTTGATAATTATACAATTAAAGATCGAGTACCTAAAAAACTTGGAGATCCGGGAATACCAACTATACCTTGCTTCATTAAAAGAAGTTATGTGAAAACTGCTTTATGTGATTTGGGAGCTGGTGTTAGTGTTATGCCTTTCTCTTTATAAAAAAGACTTGATTTGCATAAACTCACACCTGCTTAAATATCTTTGCAAATGGTTTACAAATCAACTGCCATACATATCGATATTTGTGAGGATGTGCCCGTTGTTGTTGCTAATGTTACTATTTTGACTGACTTTGTTATAGTTGAGATGCCCGAGGAAGACAACATGTTGATTATCCTTGGTAGACCCTTCTTGAATACTACAGGGGCTGTTATTGATTGCAATAAAAGAAAGTTCACTTTTCATATCAATGGTAATGAGCATACAGTGCACTTTCCGAAGAAACAATTCCAAGTGAAGGGTATTAATGTTATTGAAAAATCTTCAACAATCACTATTGGAAGTTTTCAGCTACCCCTACCTACTGTTAAATACAAATATGAAATGCTTATTGTTAGGGACATTCATATCCCCATTGAGCTAACTTAGTGATTTACGAAAGTTCTTTGGTTTCGTGCTAATCAAAAGTGGTTGTTAATAAGACTTGATCAAACTTATTAATGGATCATTTTTTAGAGGTATGAAGTTGATGAATTTAGTAAGAACTACCTTCTGTCCCTACCTTTTGTTTTCTATTTTTTTACTAGTTAAAAAAAATGCCACGCTTTATCTGTTTTCTGTGTTTTCCGTCCAATAAAAAATGACCCAAAAATAAAAGTTCTCAAAATGCCGTGAAAATTTAATATGATTTTTTCTGAATATTTCTGAATTTCTGGTGCAAATAATATCACAGGGAGGTGCACCAGGTGGACACAACCCACCTGGGCGCGCCAGGACCCCAGGCGCGCTTTGGTGGGTTGTGGTCCCCATGTGGCCCCCCTCACTTCTTCTTCCCACATCACTCCATTCACCCAGAAAAAAAATCACTATCACTCTCTCTCTCTCTCGTGTTCTTGCTCCAAAAATCATGGATTTCGATCTCCTTGCTCGAAGCTCCGTTTCCGAAACTGTTTCGGGTATTTGTTGCTTGGTATGTGACTCCTCCATGTGTCCAATTAGTTTTTGTTTTAGTAGTTTATATTTAGAATAATTAGCTACTCTTGGTGCTGCTGTAGATGAGCTTACATGTTGAATTCTTAGAGTTCTAAGTAGTTTGAATGCTTGCTATGGCCTCTATACATCCCTATGAGTAGTTGCTATCATTTTTGTGAAGTTTTGTTGCGAAAATTTTTGTGGACTAAAATTTTCAGAATTTTGTTCATAGGAAAAAGATGAGTTTCTTTAGGAAGTTTTCTTCCAGGAAGAACTCCAAGGGGGTTATTAGGGAGTCATTTGACAATGATCTCCATACCCCGAGATTGGCGGAGCTACTGCCGTGCGAGTGGTCGCATAATGCGTTCATGGAAGGGGCTGAATGCGAACAGTATCATCTAGTCACAAATTCCTTTGTGCAAAACTTTCATTTTCATTCTAGGAATAATCCGCTTGAGGTGCAGTTTAATTTACATTTTGAAGCCCGCCAGATCCCACTTGCTGAAGTTTGTGACATATGCATGCTTCCTTCTAATGGGGATTTGGTAGATCCTAAGCCCTCAGAGTTTGATGGTTTTTACCGTACTCTGACAGTGGGAGATGAGAGAGGAGTATCGAGCACCACCGTTGTTAGCTTGCAATTTCCTGTCGTGCATTATTTTGCCATATTTATTGCAAAGTGCTTGCTAGCAGAGAGAAGGTGGGTGCACTTAGCACCCCCGACTTGCTGTTCTGCATCGCGCACTTTATGGCGACAAAACTTATAGCTTGGGAGCTATTGTGGCATGTCACCTTCAGCTTAACAGATCCAAGGGTAAAATACATGGGGGCATTTACGCTACTCACTTGGCGAGTCACTTCAATGTGCAGATACGCCAGCATGATCATCCTCTGCCCAAAGTTTACTTAGATAGAGCAGCTATGGAGGACCACCATTTTATTGCTACTAATTACCCTGATATTGATATGCCTTACAACTTACTTTTTAGTGTGGATACTCGTGATATTATCCCCTTTCCTGCACCTGCTTTGTTTGATCGTGTTGCCAGGGGCGGGTGCAGGATTATGCCTGACGACATTGTCGCTTACCGGAACAACCAGTCTGCAGCACAGGAGGAGCCTCAGCAGTGGGACCCTATGGTGCATGCTCCCCAGCACTTCACCATTGGACCTCACGACTTCTTCGAGTGGCCCTATACCAAGTTAGGCCAAAAGCCTAAGCTTGGGGGAGTACGTATTCCCACCGACATTACATTCATGTTCACACATTTCATTCTAGTTGTCGGTGTCCACACTTTTTCATTGTATCATCCATGTTTAAATTATTTTCTCGCTTTCTTCTTGTGTGTTTGAAAAACTTTCAGAAAATCCAAAAATATGTTTCTTGCTTCTTTTTTATTTTTCTTCCTAGTTTAAATTGCTGTAGCACTAAAAAGAAAACCCAAAAAGATTTCCCTGTTCTTCTTTTACTTGTTGGGAGCTTTCCCGTGTAAATAGTTTTTCTCATTTTTTCTCTCTCTTCATTTGCTTGTTTATGAAAAAACAAAAACTCCAAAAATATTTCAGTGTGTTTCTCTGAATTTCTTTTCTTTTTGTTGAGTCATACCGAGGAGAAGACCACAATGAAAATGTTGAGTGGCTCTCATCTAATAAAGAGTCCATATTACCTTGTCTTCTCCTCTTGAATAAAATGTTTGCGGATTCCAGCTTAGTCCACGGCACTCTTGCACTATTATTATTTTCAAATCATTCAGTCATGCAAGTGAAAGGCAATAATGACGATATTAGATGAACTGGCCATGGCAGAGAGAAACGGGTATGAACTCGACTTGTTCTGTTTTTGTATATATGTTTAAACTATTATCCATCATTCAACCTATTATGATGAAACATGTTCGCAATGACAATTAGAGATTATAGTTTCTCATGCCATGCATAAGTAGCTAGAGTGAATAATGATATATCTTAGATATCAACATTGCGTCAAAATGATTGTGATGTAGTATCATGGTATGGTATCCTCCTCTGAATGTTCGAGCGGCTTGACTTGGCACATGTTCATGCATGTAGTTGAATCAAAACCAACATAGACTCTATGATATTTATGTTCATGGTGTTCATACCCTACTCATGCTAGTATCCAATGTTACTTATGCATAATGCATGTTCATGGCCATTGTTGCTCTCTATCTGGCCGCTTCTCAACCTATTTGCTAGCCTTCGCCTGTACTAAGTGGGAACTCTGCTTGTACATCAAAAACTCTGCAAATCACTACTTCCCTCTATGAAGGGACTATCGATTTACTTTTATGTTGTGTCATCACCTTCTCAAATTAGCGCCAGAACCTGAGAGCACTGCCGTCATGCTGATGCATTGTGTGTACCTAATGTCGGGTGCATCATGAGTGGATCTTTTCTACCATGACTTACAATGTTTAGTCGCTGCTTGAACTTTGGGGGTTGTCAGCGTCTTGGATTTGGGGGTATCCAGTCCTGCCTGCGTGTGACCCACCACGTGGCTTCATCAACAGCCTGGTACGGCCCAGCTTCAACACCAACACCGCAAAACCCTCACAAGGCGGACGACGCCAAGACCCCCGAAGGAAGTGGCCTCCTCAGGAGGGCTCCTAAGGGGCAGAGAGTTCTATGCAAGTTATCTCATGAGGCTCAACTGACGTGAGCCGTGACGACCAAGGCCAGGCGGGCGCCAAGCGGGCGCCAGGCTGGTGCAGAGCGCAGGTTTCCTCTTTGGTGCAAGGGAGGCAAGCCACAGGCGCGGAGTCCCTGGGAATCGGCCAAAGGTTTCCATTCTGGTGCAACAAGACCAAGACCTCTAGGACGGCAGGAAGGAGGTCATCACCGGGCCCACCTGTCAGCACCCCGACTCAATGCCACATCGATCTAGCATGTAACACCTCATATCACTTTGCGGCCTCACGCATGGTATTCCCACGGGTGTCGCCTTACCTTTGCCCGGGACCGTTTGCGCCTTTTGGCACACGTATATGACAGTGTCGCTAGCATCCATATGATAAGGAGCCCGGGCTGACATGACTAGTCGTAAACCCAAAGTGGCACAGACTTACAGGGACAGGCATCCATGACCCAGCATCGAACGTGTCGGTCATCAGCGAGTGAATCCAGGCTGTAGCACTGGGCTAGCAGGACTCGGGTGAACCGGGCTGTAGCGGGCTAACAGGACTCCAGTATTCATCGTGTGACATTTCCCCGAAGGGACAGACACAGGAACGAAGAAGGACACATGCCGGCCAGCCTAAGTGTTCCGGAGCAGTAGCAAGCTACCATGGCTCGGTGAAAACACTAGGAGACATTTCCCGGTAAGTGAGGCTACCAAGGATAAACAACTAGGTTGTCAGATCCCACACATACCAAGCATTTCAATAACATACACACAATATGCTCGATATGTGCAAATACAACATGGCATCACAACATGACTCTACAACTCAAGTATTTTAATCAATAGGCTCCGAGGAGCGAGATATTACAAACATGGGTCTCATGACCCAACAATCAGAGCATACAAGTCAAAGCACATGTGGAGGCTTAACATGTCTGAGTACAGACATCTATAAATGAAAAAGGCTGAGAAGCCTGACTATCTACCAGATCCTGCCGAGGCACAAGATCGTAGCTGAGGTAACAAGCTAAACGTCGAAGTCCACGTGGAACTACTAGTGAGACCGAAGTCTCTCTGCAAAAACATAAAATAGGCAAACGTAAGTACAAATGTACCCAGCAAGACTTACATCAGAACCATCTACATATGCATCATTATCAACAAAGGGGATGGTGGGGTTTAACTGCAGCAAGCCACCTTTGACTCGGTGGCTATCCTGAACTACGACTGCAAGTAACTCTCTTGAGGTGGCGCACACGAGTCCACATATTCACCATATCAATACACCACTATGGATCCGCTCCCGTCTCCCTACGAGAACGCCATCCGTAGCACTCACGCTTATCTTGCGTATTTTAGAGTATCCACTTTCACTTGTCTATGAACTGATATAAGCAACCCAGAAGTCCTTTTCCGCGGACACGGCTATTCGAATAGATCATATTAACCCTGCAGGGGTGTACTTCTTCACACACGCTCTCACCACTTACCGCCGTTTACACGACATGTACTCGGCAACCTTCAAGCGGAAGCCCAATGTGGGTGTCGGCCACGGCCTACCTAAACACCTAAGTCTCTAGTCCAGGTTTATCGCCTATTCGGGTTCCATCCATGAGGAGATCCGGCCGGAGTTTCGCTCACAGCCCCAAACGATGTGAACAGGGTTCCGTGACACCAAACGGGCGCCCGGTATACACGGCCACGTGCCTACCGCATCACAGCCCACCCCTACGGTCAGCGCTGCCCACGGCCTCCAGCATACTACAAACACCAGAAACTACTTGCAACTCCTGGACAGAGGACAAGGGTGATTAAGAAGCCGAGAGGGTCCATTGGTTTCGGGCCCAATGCGTGGTAGTAGCTGAATCATGGATCACGAACACAGAACTCAGTTCCTGAGGACGGCTGCAATGAGACAACCCACCATGTACTCCTACATGGCCTCTCACCGCTACCTTTACCAAATCGTGTTCACACGCTTAGCTCACACACCGTAGGACATGTTCACACACCCCTGATTCATCCTCGATGAATCAGACCTGACTCAACTCTAAGCAGTAGCAGGCATGACAAACAAACATGAATGAGTAGGCACAACAGGGCTCAAACAACTCCTACTCATACTAGTGGGTTTCATCTATTTACTGTGGAATGACAGGTCATGCAAAGGATAAAGGGGTTCAGCTACAGCAGCAAGTAACAGATGAATCGTTGTTGTCCTAATGCAGTAAAAGGGAGCAGGAGCAAGAGAGTGGGATTGTATCGGAATGAACAAGGGGGTTTTGCTTGCCTGGCACTTCTGAAGATAACATTGAGTCTTCATCAGTGTCAACGATCACATCATCGGTATCACGTAGGGGTTGCATCGGTGGCCTCGGGGAGCTCGGGGAGGCGTCGGAGGCGGCGAATCGACAGCGGTGAGCTTCGGTGGCCGGCGACGGAACGGTGATGGTGGCGGTGTTGCAGGGCTTCCGGAGGGCCGTGGGTCGGTGGGGAGGAAGGAGGGGGTCGAGGCGGAGCCTTTGAGCGCATCGGCGAGGCTAGGGGTGGCCGGTGGCCACGAGGGAGCTCGTCGGCGGCGGCGAGAGTGTTCGGTGAGGTGGGAAACGGCGAGAGAGGGAGCAGGGGAGGAGTGAGAGAGGTCGGGCGGATCGGGACGTCACCGGGCATTCATCCACGCGGCCAGGGGAAGCAGGAGGTGGCCAGGGGAAGCAGGAGGTGGCCGAGGCAGCGTCGGCGCGCGCCACGCCTCGCCTCTGTTCGTCCTCCTGGCAGAGGAGGAAGAGGACAAGGGGGACGAGGTGGGCTGGGCCGCACAGTGCTGGACCAGCACAGGAGCTGGGCTGGCTCTGGTGGCTGCACGGGTAAGGCCAGGTAGGCTCTGTTCTTTTTATTTTTTTCTTCTGTTTTGTTTTTTTTAATCTTTTGCCACTATTTTTGAATTTTAAACAAATTCAAACAATGCCAAAAACTCCTCTGAATAATTTTATTTGGCTAGATGGACTTTTCCAAAAGCTCATAAAATATTTCAGGGGTATTTGAAATTATATTCTAATTATATGAATATAATTCAAATTCAAATAGCTAATGATTTAAATTCAAAATCCCAAAAATAAATCCTTAAAAATGTTCAATATTTTGGTTGGGACCAGAACCCTTGCCAAAAATTATCAAACATTTAAGAAGAACATTTTGGAACAATGAATGAGATTTCTAGGGTTTTTGCCCCTCTTTTATTTAAGTTTTTGAGGCTTCCAAAATTCCCTCAGTTCAAATTTTCAGAATTTAAACATGATGCACACATGAGCTAGCCTAGAGCATTACCAGAAGCTAGGGATGTGACAACTCACCCCCACTAAACAAGAATCTCGTCTCGAGATTCAAGCGTAGGGTAAGGTGAAGGGTAACGCAGACTAGTATAATATTCACGATCCAGGGTGCACTTCAGTTGAACGTTGATTCATTCACCATCATTGTCTTGATGTTTTGCTCTGAGAAATCCCGCAAACATGACATGGAGGGAAGAAGGAGACTCTAGAAGGGTCGATCTTCTTGAAGATCGAACAACTCACGGAATGAGACATAGGACCATCTCTCGGGTTGAGACACGAGATACACATCAGGAGGGGTGGAAAGAAACGGATGACGAAGGTTCACTAGGTGGACAACAATTCCACGCTTAAGAAGGTGGTAATCGGTTGTCAACGTAGCGAGGAGTTGAGTTGCCATGATACCACGACGAAACATCCTGGAGGAGGGTGATTCGTAGATTATTATCTTGAGTGGCAAAAAGAATTACCTTTGATATAGAGTTCATTGAGACTCTCTATATCAGCCTAAGGCAAATCACAGCAATCGATTGGCGGGGGTCGATAGAATGGCATACTCGGACTTGGATGATGTGGATTACCTTGTTGAAGACAACGTAATGGATGAATTTCCTTATCACCGGAAATGGAAGGGACCCATGGTAGAATGGCACATTGGCGGTGCAACTGGGAACAAAATGCGAATGATGGGAATGATTCTAGTAACTGGGGAGAGGCTCAACAATAGAGAGTTATCCCACTATTGGAATGGTTATAGCATAACCGAGGAAACTGAGAGCAAACCCAGTTAGTGCCGATGATAACACCTAGCACTTGTGCGTGCTCTCAAGAACTTGAGCATTTCCATATTCATCAAGGTTTTACCAATATCCGTGTCAAGGATCCTGGCAACACAACTTGCTACCATGATGGCTAATGATGGATGATGCAGATGCAAAGGAAGATAACACCTTCTCAGATTTCACCTTAGCGAGGCAATAAAAATCTGGATGATCGACCAAGAGACATTTAGCACTCGGCTTCTAATGTTCTCCTTGACGTGCTAGTGTATCCCATTCATAGATATGGTTTGATAACTAGAACATCAGGTAAAGGTCGAACTTCGGGAGCAATAGAATCCATAAGGAACAGTTACGGAGGTAATTCCTACGAAATCCTTATGGGGAGGTGGCCAACTTCCTCAAAGAAGATACTACAATAATAGGTCTTCCGGCTGGGTGTGTTGGCCACGACATCCACTTTACCGGTTATCGAGGGACCAATATTATAGTTCTTGGGAAATATTCCAACCATCATATCTGCCTGAGACTCAGATCTGGTTGGTGTCAGGATATTCCAGACTCATCGAGTCTAGAAAGAAAAATGAAAGTTTGCAACACAAATCGACGAGATGACGTTGCGAGATTCTCGGGGAATGAACTACGATAGTAAGCTCCAAAACATGAGCTGGTTCTGCTACAAACATGTGAACACGTTGTCCAAGACAAGCATGACCACAAAGTAGTCTTATAATAAAACACTACCGAGTTCAGGAGGGGGAACCATCAACGAGGGTATCGAAGTCCTTACATAAGTCCGGATTAGCTCTTATGAAGAAACTCCTTCTCCTTGAACAAATCAATCAGTGGCTTGGTGTGCTAGGGATACATATAGATTGAAGGTTGCAAGTCTTCAAACCACAGCATTCTTCGCACGTGTGCACGACTGATTTGGAATGATTCCAAAGAAAGCAACATTGACTTTCTCGAATCCACGGCGGCAACTTGCATCAGATGCACATGAATTAAAGGAAGTCACTACCTTCATCCAAACATATGCTTCATGAGCTAGCATGAACAAATGCTTTCAAAAGTTTCCAACACTAGCTTAATGTTCAACAAAATCATGGAGGAGATAAGGATGTTGTCAATGGGCTCAACAACAATTCATCTAGGTTTCCTTTTAAAAGGAATTCCATAGTTAAGTGAACACGGTGATAGCATTGGTCAGACCAAAGATGTAATGGTGCATGCTCGGGGGATCAACCACGAATAAGACAACATTACGAGCATCGTTGGTACTGATTTGATTTGACGATAGCCCACACTCAAATCAAAGGATTGATAAGACAATAGGTCCAGCAACTGATCACAAGGACCAATCGATGAAGATATCATCTTTCTTCAACACACACTACACAAGAATATCCCTTTGGAATGAACTAAGTCAGGCAAGCTTTTATCTTCCAACTCTCCAAGTTGTTGTCTAGCTTAACCAACTAGCTCAGGGATATCTAACACTGATTCTTGGAGAGAAGGTGGTTCACAAGAAACCAACTTGATCACGAGCTCAACATAACAGTCAGGGAACAACCTGGTAATACTCCCGAGAAGATATTCGGAAAATCACGAACCACCGGTATGTTACTAAGCTCGAGAACAATCTCGCTTTTGAGGGCAAGACGATATGATCAAATGCGTGAGGACTTGACAAGATCCTAACTCATCAATCGAAGGGTGCACCGAAATAAGGACTAGGTAGCACGATCAGTCTTAGAAGGATGATTCAAAAACCAACACGCTAAGAATGAAACTATTATCCTTTAACTACCAAGCAACGAAGTTGCTGGGAGTATTGATTTCACACATCACAATTCATTTGTCGGTATTCCGGTTGCATCAACACGAGGGCCGAGGAATGACTAATGATGGTGAGAAGTATCACTACGTCAAAATTCATGAGAGTTGGTGCAGTTCTCATGACAATTCTGACATAAAGGGGGTAATACTCCAAGGTAGAACAGAACCAAAAGCTGGATTGGCATTTGATCTGCGGAATACAACTACTTTGACCCAATCCTAGATATGGATGAGGTACTGGAGTTTGTTTCTCCAAGTCATTCAGGACAGAATGGCTTGACGGACCACAAGAGTAATAGGCATCGATAAACGAACGCACGCATACTCTTGACTATCAATTGATAGACGAGGGTCAGAATGCAACTAAGGAGAACAACTCAAAGGAACATATAATTTTCTGAGTTGTGGATGCATAGATTAGTATGTCGAACCAAGTTCAACATATTTCTTCCGGATAACCCATGCAGAAAGGTAGAACTGGCAGAGTCACGATTTATGAATGGAGAACTCCTCAAGAGTACTCTAATTGTGATCTTTCGATGCAATAAACATCTGCCATAAGCGGTTCATAGTATTTGGAAGAAGGAAATACCACGGACCTCGAGGACTATCGCAAAGTTACTAATATCCTGAAGGAACTAGCAAACACTATCAACATGAAGTAAGTAGAGTGAATCTCGGGTTCAAAGCCCAAGGAGTAGAATACCTACTACTAAGTGGCATCACGGGATGCTTTCGAGAATAAAAGCCAGAATCATCACACTGGGGATCACAAAACATTGCTAGATTACTAGGTGACTCCCTAAACACCTAGGGCCATAATAATAACTCCAACATAATGTCAAGGCAATAGAATACCTCAACTCAACAATTAGTGTGATTGAGCTGGCATAAAGGAGCATCGAAACCAGAGGAAAAGGATTTTGCAAATGCATCAGACTATTTAGAAACCTGGAATGACTCGGACAGCATAACGGCTGTAAATGCTCAGAAGAGATTTGAGACATTCACAAAAATGGTGGCATAACCACTCAGAAGCACAATATCAAGGTTTCGAGATCAATAATTAACATACAGAGGTAGAAACTGAACTGAGGCTTAATCCAACAATCTTATAAGTCTACGGATTAGTAACACGTGATCCTGATGGAAAGAAGAGATAGCCTAGTTCTTAATCCCCGTAGAAGAGAAGATGATGACTCAGATCAGAAGGCCATGAGGTATAAGGAGTAAAAAGAGCCTTACGTTCCATCCCACAATCAATTCCCTTATATAACTAAAGAATTTCTAGACTCAACTTCGACCAGTTTGGCTTGGTAATCCTACAGGAAGTCAAGCTCTGATACCAACGCTGTCAGCACCCCGACTCAATGCCACATCGATCTAGCATGTAACACCTCATATCACTTTGCGGCCTCACGCACGGTATTCCCACGGGTGTCGCCTTACCTTTGCCCAGGACCGTTTGCGCCTTTTGGCACACGTATATGACAGTGTCGCTAGCATCCATATGATAAGGAGCCCGGGCTGACATGACTAGTCGTAAACCCAAAGTGGCACAGACTTACAGGGACAGGCATCCATGACCCAGCATCGAACGTGTCGGTCATCAGCGAGTGAATCCAGGCTGTAGCACTGGGCTAGCAGGACTCCGGTGAACCGGGCTGTAGCGGGCTAACAGGACTCCGGTATTCATCGCATGACATTTCCCCGAAGGGACAGACACAGGAACGAAGAAGGACACATGCCGGCCAGCCTAAGTGTTCCGGAGCAGTAGCAAGCTACCATGGCTCGGTGAAAACACTAGGAGACATTTCCCGGTAAGAGAGGCTACCAAGGATAAACAACTAGGTTGTCAGATCCCACACATACCAAGCATTTCAATAACATACACACAATATGCTCGATATGTGCAAATACAACATGGCATCACAACATGACTCTACAAGTCAAGTATTTTAATCAATAGGCTCCGAGGAGCGAGATATTACAAACATGGGTCTCATGACCCAACATTCAGAGCATACAAGTCAAAGCACATGCGGAGGCTTAACATGTCTGAGTACAGACATCTATAAATGAAAAAGGCTGAGAAGCCTGACTATCTACCAGATCCTGCCGAGGCACAAGATCGTAGCTGAGGTAACAAGCTAAACGTCGAAGTCCACGTGGAACTACTAGTGAGACCGAAGTCTCTCTGCAAAAACATAAAATAGGCAAACGTGAGTACAAATGTACCCAGCAAGACTTACATCAGAACCATCTACATATGCATCATTATCAACAAAGGGGATGGTGGGGTTTAACTGCAGCAAGCCAGCTTTGACTCGGTGGCTATCCTGAACTACAACTGCAAGTAACTCTCTTGAGGTGGCGCACACGAGTCCACATATTCACCATATCAATACACCACTATGGATCCGCTCCCGTCTCCCTACGAGAACGCCATCCATAGCACTCACGCTTATCTTGCGTATTTTAGAGTATCCACTTTCACTTGTCTATGAACTGATATAAGCAACCCAGAAGTCCTTTTCCGCGGACACGGCTATTTGAATAGATCATATTAACCCTGCAGGGGTGTACTTCTTCACACACGCTCTCACCACTTACCGCCGTTTACACGACATGTACTCGGCAACCTTCAAGCGGAAGCCCAACGTGGGTGTCGGCCATGGCCTAGCTAAACACCTAAGTCTCTAGTCCAGGTTTATCGCCTATTCGGGTTCCATCCATGAGGAGATGCGGCCGGAGTTTCGCTCACAGCCCCAAACGATGTGAACAGGGTTCCGTGACACCAAACGGGCGCCCGGTATACCCGGCCACGTGCCTACCGCATCACAGCCCACCCCTACGGTCAGCGCTGCCCACGGCCTCCAGCATACTACAAACACCAGAAACTACTTGCAACTCCTGGACAGAGGACAAGGGTGATTAAGAAGCCGAGAGGGTCCATTGGTTTCGGGCCCAATGCGTGGTAGTAGTTGAATCATGGATCACGAACACAGAACTCAGTTCCTGAGGACGGCTGCAATGAGACAACCCACCATGTACTCCTACATGGCCTCTCACCGCTACCTTTACCAAATCGTGTTCACACGCTTAGCTCACACACCGTAGGACATGTTCACACACCCCTGATTCATCCTCGATGAATCAGACCTGACTCAACTCTAAGCAGTAGCAGGCATGACAAACAAACATGAATGAGTAGGCACAACAGGGCTCAAACAACTCCTACTCATACTAGTGGGTTTCATCTATTTACTGTGGAATGACAGGTCATGCAAAGGATAAAGGGGTTCAGCTACCGCAGCAAGTAACAGATGAATCGTTGTTGTCCTAATGCAGTAAAAGGGAGCAGGAGCGAGAGAGTGGGATTGTATCGAAATGATCAAGGTGGTTTTGCTTGCCTGGCACTTCTGAAGATAACATTGAGTCTTCATCAGTGTCAACGATCACATCATCGGTATCACGTAGGGGTTGCATCGGTGGCCTCGGGGAGCTCGGGGAGGCGTCGGAGGCGGCGAATCGACAGCGGTGAGCTTCGGTGGTCGGCGACGGAACGGCGATGGTGGCGGTGTTGCAGGGCTTCCGGAGGGCCGTGGGTCGGTGGGGAGGAAGGAGGGGGTCGAGGCGGAGCCTTTGAGCGCATCGGCGAGGCTAGGGGTGGCCGGTGGCCACGAGGGAGCTCGTCGGCGGCGGCGAGAGTGTTCGGTGAGGTGGGAAACGGCGAGAGAGGGAGCAGGGGAGGAGTGAGAGAGGTCGGGCGGATCGGGATGTCACCGGGCATTCATCCACGCGGCCAGGGGAAGCAGGAGGTGGCCAGGGGAAGCAGGAGGTGGCCGAGGCAGCGTCGGCGCGCGCCACGCCTCGCCTCTGTTCGTCCTCCTGGCAGGGGAGGAAGAGGACAAGGGGGAGGAGGTGGGCTGGGCCGCACAGTGCTGGACCAGCACAGGAGCTGGGCCGGCTCTGGTGGCTGCACGGGTAAGGCCAGGTAGGCTCTGTTCTTTTTATTTTTTTCTTCTGTTTTGTTTTTTTTAATCTTTTGCCACTCTTTTTGAATTTTAAACAAATTCAAACAATGCCAAAAACTCCTCCGAATAATTTTATTTGGCTAGATGGACTTTTCCAAAAGCTCATAAAATATTTCAGGGGTATTTGAAATTATATTCTAATTATATGAATATAATTCAAATTCAAATAGCTAATGATTTAAATTCAAAATCCCAAAAATAAATCCTTAAAAATGTTCAATATTTTGGTTGGGACCAGAACCCTTGCCAAAAATTATCAAACATTTAAGAAGAACATTTTGGAACAATGAATGAGATTTCTAGGGTTTTTGCCCCTCTTTTATTTATGTTTTTGAGGCTTCCAAAATTCCCTCAGTTCAAATTTTCAGAATTTAAACATGATGCACACATGAGCTAGCCTAGAGCATTACCAGAAGCTAGGGATGTGACACCACCGCAGCATCATGACCAGAGGCTTTTCGCAGGTGAAGACTACTTTTGTCAGGATAGACTGTACTACTTGTCCCCTTTCAAATCCCACTGTTGTGGAATCCCTTACCTCTCATATTTGGGAAGCGGACCAAGGCCACTATATATAGGACTTAGCCACCACCGTAGTGGGGGATCGGATCCATTCTGACCTGACTACTACACCAGCTCAAGAACACGTCACCTCCTGAGGCTTGTTCCTCCACTGTACTAGTTCATCCATAGCCCCTCGAGGCAATCCACCACACCACACTGGAGTAGGGTATTACACCACGACGGTGGCCCGAACCAGTATAAATGTCTGTGTCTTTGTGTCTCTTTGAGCTCAATGCGTGTCACGCCCAATATGCGACCCTATCCTAAAGGAACTCGAAGGTCCCACTAAGGATAGAAACGCATATTGGAGACGCTTTTGCCAGGTGGATATCATTACATCAACATTACATAATAGATGGGGATACATACAAAAGGCATACAATGCCACACGAATACAACATCATCTTACAAAAGAGCACCATCCGACTACGGATGAAACACAAACAGAAACTCAAACGACATCCACCCTGCTAGTCCAGGCTGCCGACCTGGAACCTATCCCCTGATCGAAGAAGAAGTAGAAGAAGAATTCCAAAACAAGCAAACATCGCTCTCGCGTCATGATCATCGCATAACCTGCACCTGCAACTGTTGTTGTAGTAATCTGTGAGCCACGAGGACTCAGCAATCCCATTTCCATGGGTATCAAGACTAGCAAAGCTTAATGGGAAAGGAAGGGGTAAAGTGGTGAGGTTGCAGCAGTGACTTAGCATATATGGTGGCTAACATATGCAAATAAGAGCGAGAAGAGAGCAAACGGAACGATCGTGAAGCTAGCAATGATCAAGAGGTGATCCTGAACTCCTACTTACGTCAATCATAACCCAAAACCGTGTTCACTTCCCGGACTCCGCCGAAAAGAAACCATCACAGCTACACACACGGTTGATGCGTTTTAATTAAGTAAAGTGTCAAGTTATCTACAACCGGACATTAACAAATTCACATCTGCCACATAACCGCGGGCACGGCTCTCGAAAGTTTATACCCTGCATGGGTGTCCCAACTTAGCCCATGATAAGCTCTCGCGATCAACGAAGTATATTCCTTCTCCCAGGAAGACCCGATCAGTCTCGAAATCTCGGTTACAAGACATTTCGACAAAGGTAAAACAAGACTAGCAAGACCGCCCGATGCGCCGACATCCCGATAGGAGCTGCACATATCTTGTTCTCAGGGCAACACTGGATGAGCAATCCGTACAACTAAAACCAGACCCCAAGTTTCCCTGAGGGGGCGCTGCAAAGGGCTCTAGTTCGGACCAGCACTTAGAGAAGCACTGGCCCGGGGGGGGGCTAAAATAAAGATGACATTTGGGTTAATTACTCCCAAGGGAAAGGTATAGGTGGTAGGTAAATGGTAAAACCAATGTTGGGCCGTGCTGGAGGAGTTTTATTCAAGGCGAGCTGTTAAGGGGGTCCCATAAATCACCCAACCGCGTTAGGGATGCAAAATCCTGGAACATAATACCGATATGACGGAAACTAGAGCGGCAGGAGTGGAACAAAACACCAGGCATAAGGCCGAGCCTTCCACCCTTTACCAAGTATATAGATGCATTAATAATATAAGAGATATTGTGATATCCCAACATAAACATAATCCACCATGGAGCAATCTTCATCTTCACCTGCAACTAACAACGCTATAAGAGGGGCTGAGCAAAAGCGGTAACATAGCCAAACAACGGTTTGCTAGGCAGGGTGACAAAGGTTAGAGGTTCATGGCAATTTGAGAGGCTTGAAGAACAAATGATAGGTAGCGCAGCATAGCGATAGAACGAAGCAACTAGCATAGCAATGATAGTAGTGAGATCCAAGGTGACGGTCATCTTGCCTGAAATCCCGCTAGGAAGAAGAACGAGTCCATGAAGAAGACGAACGGGAGTAGTCGAACGAATCCTCACAACCGCAACATTACCGGAACTAAGAAGCAACACCGGAAAGAAACAAACAACATGGTAAATGCACAAATATAAACATGGCATGATGCACAAACAAGTATGATGCATGTCCGGTTTAATGAGGCATGGCATGACAAAGTGCAACAAACAATACTACAAGTTAAGTGGAGCTCAATATGCAACGAGTTGCATATTGACAAAACACCACATTGACATATTTAGTTTAATATCGTTTAAGCTACCAAACAATATTAAATGTTGTTAAACATGGCAAGAGGTGAAGCATAAGAAAACTACCTGTCTAGGCAAGTTTAAATGAGGCCGGAAACAACAAACAACAATTCCGGAAAATCCCCATATGCATATTTCGAATTTGGTACTGTTCTGCCCTAAAACATATTTTATTGTTGTTAAACAGGAAAATAAAGTGCACCATGTTAAACTAGGCATTTTTCCACCCCATTTACATATAAAGTTTATTAAAATTGGAGCTACGATTATTTAGTTATGAAATAAATCATTTTAACATGGCATTTGAGCAGATTTAAACAAACAGCATTTTAAACATTTTAATCATGGATGAAAGTGGCATATTATGAAACTAGATGAAATTCTAAGCATTTTACATATATAAATTATTTACAAATGATGCACGGTTTGTGAGTTATTAAATGCATGATATAGAGGGACTTTTCTGCAAATCTGTAAAACATAGGATAATGCTAAAATCGCAGCACAGGGAAAAAAATAACACGGACCGCATCTGGCTGGGCCAACAGTGCACAGGAGGGGCTAGGGGGGTTTCTCACCATGGGCCTCGGCCCAGCTGGTGGATAGGTAGGCCGGTTGCTGGGCTTGGAGGCTGCTGGCCCAGGCGTTGTCGCAGTCAACGCGTGCCAGCGGATCGAGTGCGAGCAGCGCTGCTTGTTCCCCTCGGGAAAAATAGGGGCGATGACAAAGCAGAGGAGGTCGCAGGCAGGCAGCGGCGATGCAGGGAGTGACGATGGCGAACTTGGCACGCGACGTGAGGGGCTTGGCGGCCCGGCGAGACACGCAGGTGAAGGGCGTCAGGGTGGCCGGATCTGGAGCGAACGGTGGTGAACGAGGCAGGGGCGGCTTCCTCTGTCTGCTCCTGACAGAAGGAGACAGCGCGGCGCGGAACAACGCTTCGGCTGCGCACAGAGACGACGGCAGCGACGCGTACGGAGCTCTGGCGAGGCAAAGCAGATGCGGAGGAGGCGGTCGCAGGCGGCCGACGGCGGGCTTGAGCTCCTTGCAGCTTCCATGGCGTTCTCGTGCAAGAACATAGAGGGCGGGAGATACTAGAGTGAGAAAGAGCAGAGGAACCCAGGGAGGAAGGGGACAGGAGGAGAAGGGAGGCGAGGCCGGCCTCGGAGTGCTGCTGTGGTGGCGCTGGACGGCGGCGGAAGGGCGGCTGCACTCCGGTGGCTTGGACGCCGGTAACGTGACGACGGGCAAGGACGATGGGGACGAGGCAGGGCTCGGGCAGGAGAAGGAGGGGCGCTGCAGGATTCGGGCGGCTGCGATGGTCGGGGATGGATCCCGAAGGAAGCAGGAGGCTGGCGCTCGGTGGTGGTTGGGCGAGGGGATCGAGGGAGATCGGTGAGGGGATCCTGATGAAGAAAGTGGCGGCGGCCGAGACGGGATGGATGGGACATCTCCCTAGATTTTAGGGTTGATCTATTTATATAGCAAGTGGGGTAGGTTTAGGGGTATTTGGTCCCTCCGATCGTAATCAGACGGTTGAGAAATAAATAGGTAGGGAGTCCAAATAAGAAAACGGAGATATTTTACGGATGTTTGGGGATGATCCGAATGCAACGGTGATGACTGAGCGGGTTGGGTTCGGGGGATTTCTGGCGCGGGCAAGAGGGGGTCGGTGATTGTGCAGAGAGGTTAGGTGGTTTGACAAGAGGGAAACGCAAACACGGTTGGTCTCGGAACGGTCAACGAACGCAAGGGGGGACGCTGCAACTACGAACGGATGCAAGCTTTAAGAAAACAATGCTGATGCAATACGCATGATGCTATGAGATGAAATGCATGATAAGAACAAAAAGCAAAATGAAAGACAAAAACCCAACCACGGAGGAAATAACAAATCGCATCTCCGGAAAAGGAAAGACTTGGAGTTACGAATATGGAAAGTTGTGTCTGGGGCATTACAATGCGCTAGGCTAGGAGGATCGCGAGTTGGCAGGCTGGGCAGGTTGAGATCTCCACACGCACCCCAGAGTTCGAACCTATCAAGGGTTGTCGGATCCCTAAATTTGACATTTGGTGCGCCAGGTAGGGGTGCGTTGGATCCTCTCTTCCGTCGTTCGATCCGCCACCATTCCGACACCTCCATGGCCGACGCGTGCAGGGCAAGCATCGGGCTGCGGTCGCTTCCCACGTCACTCCGACGGCTCTGGCGGGTGACGGCTGTGCCCACCGCGCTCCTTCTCCGGTGGCCAACGCCGCCATGGGCCCTGCCGGCCACGAGCAGCAAGTTACATTGCTGCACCCATCGGTGCGCCGTGACGGCCGCACTACTACTTCGTCACTGACCCAACAGCTTCGTCATCTCACGCACGCCACGACCAGGTGGACGCGCAGGCTGCTCTGCTCACAGCGTGGGAGATTCTTCGCTAGCATCTGGTGGGTGATCTCTACGAGGAGTGGCTCAAGCGGATCGCCGAGCTCATCAGCGTCGCGCACGGGGGCTCCAACGGGCCGGCTCGCTTGCTGCCTCAGCAACCACCTACAGCGGGCGATGTCGTGCTTGGGGATCCTCCTCCACCTCCGGCCTGGGGGGCCATCATAGAGCCAAGGCGTATGGCTCCACGGCGCGACCCGCAGCGCCCTGCGCCGGCTCGAGATGACGTGAGCTGCTAGGTGGTGCAACGTCCCCAAGGAGAAGCGCACGTGCTTCCAGCACCCCAGCACCAGGCTCGCGCGCCACCACAGGAGGTGGCAGTGCGCGTGCACCAGGACCACGTTCCACCCCCTCGACAACCTCCGGTGAGCACAGCAGGATGTCGTGCGTTCACTACGGAGCTCCGCAACGTTGTCTGGCCGAGCAAGTTCAAGCCTGACCTGCCTCCATGCTACGACGACATCGCAGACCCCGCCGAGTTCCTACAGCTCTATGAGCTGAGCATCAAGGTGGCCAACAGCAACGAGAGGATCATGACAAACTGATTCCCGATGGCCCTCAAGGCTGGCGCGCGTTCTTGGCTCCTGAACCTGATCGAGGGGTCAGTTTCTTCCTGGGAGGAGATGCACAGCCGCTTCATCGCCAACTTCCAGGGCACTCGCGACCGGCCGCCGACCGTGGGCGACCTACACCGCGTCAAGCAGCAACCTGAAGAGACCCTGCATAAGTATATCCAGTGCTTCAACAACGTCCGCCTCAAGATTCCCAAGGTGTCTGATGAGGCCATCATCTCCGTGTTCACCGATGGCGTCCGCGATGTCAAGATGAAGGAGGAGCTAGCCATCCACGAGGGTCTCTACAATGCTCTGGAGATGTTCAAGATGGAGAACAAGTGTGCAAGGGCTGAGGAGGGACGCCTCTCCCTCCTCGAGCTCCCTGATGCTGATCCAGAAGACAAGAAGACCAAGACCAAGGACGCAAAGCGCAAGGGGCCAGCCGTGCTTGCGGCCGAGCCAGAGACCAAGCGTGGCTACGACCACCCTGAGTCATCCAAGGGCAAGCGGTCGTTCTGCGCCTTCCACAATGTCTATAGCCACAACACCAGCGACTACCAGGAGCTCAGGCCTCTGCGCGACAGGCTCCTCGGTTGACGCCCCGAGCGCAACGATCGAGGCTACGGTCGCAAAGGTGCCAAGGTCGAGGAAGCTGGAATGGACGCGACCACCGTCTGGAGTGGCGCGACCAGCCTCGTGAGGACCACTAGCAGGACCAGCCTCGCGAGGGAAACTGGAGGGAGCAGCCTCGTGAGGACCGCCCTCAGGGCAACACAACTTTGCCTCCTCTGCCTCCACCACCAAGAAGGAATGAAGATCACCACCAGGACAAGGGGGATGGGGGCTTCCAGGAGCCTCGGGCCATCGCCTACATCCCGGGCGGCTCACAGGCCCCAGCTTCCCACCGTCTTCATGCAGTTTGTGCGCGAGGTGAATGCAGCGCTCCCCAGGCCTGAAGCAACTCACCCTCTCAAGTGATCCAACTGCGCCATCACCTTCGACTCCTCAGGCTGGCTCAAGTGCATGTCCACAGCTGGCGCGCTCCCCCTGCTCTTCTCCCCCGTCATCAGCAATGTAACCGTCACCAAGACCCTCATCGATGGCAGAGCAGAGCTCAACATTCTCTCCGTTCAGACGTTCGATAGGCTCCGGATGCCGTACTACCAGGTGCACCCCACCAAGCCATTATCAAGAGTGGCCGACAGATCGACACATCCGATTGGGCAAGTTTGCCTCCTGTCACCTTTGGCGAGCGCAACAACTACCGCACCGATCCCATCGACTTCGATGTCGCCGACATCTGCCTTCCCTACAATGCCATCCTAGGGTACCTAGCACTGGCCAAGTTCATGGTGGCCAGTCTCCACGGCTACAATGTCCTCAAGATGCCAGGTAGCGGCAACATCATCGTGGTCACCTGCCAAGAGAAGGATGCAGTGTGCTCCCTCGAGTGCGCCTTCCAGACTGCAGTAGTTGAGAACCCAGAAGATGAAGTCGACGCCCTTCCTCCTGACGTCGCCCCCAAGACGAAGAAGCTACAGCTGGGCCAGGGGTCTCGTGAGGGAGCATCACTCGAGGACGCAGCGCTGAGTCTTGCGTCTCCCAAAACGGCACCTTCACCCATCGCATAGGAAGGCGCACCCGGCGCTCCTCTCAGGCTGGGCTCGTGGGCTCACTTTTGGAGGGCCTCAGATCTAGCCAATGTCGTGAGAGTGGCGCTCGGCCGCCATGTGGAGGCGCTCTTCAGAGCATGCTTTCCAGGAGAAGGCAACAGGTATAGGGCACCAGGCGTTCAGGAGTTCATCAGCAAGGCAATCGAGGAGATTCAGGAAGGAAGGGTTCTACAAGGCGATCGTTGCCTGCCGCGTGGTGCAGCTCATTGCCCTGGTGAGGGTAAGGAGTTCCGCATCTACATTGACATCCCTGAGCTCAATAGGGTCGCGTCCCGACAGCTCATGTGGTCGTCTCGTATTGGCCGATGCGAGGGTCCGCCTCACAGCTACATCCGCATGCCTTTTGGCCCGGCGGGCACGGCTGAGGTGTTCCAGCGCTGCATGAGGGACGCTCGGACGGCCTGCGAGACCAGACACCAGGAGATCCTGGTGGAGATGGAGGGGCACCTTCAGGAGGCTTCCGGTTCCTCCAAGTCTCTCTAGGCGCGGCACTGGAGCGGCTCATGAGGAACGGCTTCAGTGGCATATGTTTTTTTGGCTACTACAACAACTCTTCAGCAACGGTACCGGGTGGCATCTCCCTAGTTCGTTCAGTTTGGGGGCGCCCCTTGGGCTACATCATCCCTAGGCCATGTGGGTCCGTCCCTACGGCATGTATCATTTTGCATTCACCAGGGTTATCTAATCATTTCTGTGAGTTTTTCTATGATTGTCACCTTGCGACCACCGCCTCACGACCTTCATGCGTTCTGACTAACGCCATTCTCGCATCACTGCACGACACTCACATTGGCACGTCGCTTGTGCTTGGGTCCGTCCCTGCAACGCTGATAAACCCGGGGATCGAGCTCTGGTTTGCGGCCCGCCTCACGTACAACACCTCGCAGGGTCCTCGGTAACTCCGTCTCACGCCCCGGGGCTCTCGGCCTCCTTTGTCATTCAACCTGCAGGTTCACCCAGCAATGGGCCAAAGGTCGGCCCAGACAACCACCTTCTGGCCTCGCGAGTCATTTGCACATTAAAGGGGGGCCTCCCGAGCATCGCGTCTCGGGAGCTCCTACTGGCTCTCCAGCCCTCACCCCCTAGCCTTGACCACGGCATCGCGACCTGGCATACCAATGGCGACTTAGCTCGCTCGAGGGCCAGGACCCGAGGATGTAGAGCATTTTGGCGAGCGAGGCAGGAGATTGGCCAATGTAGGCTGCGCCCAACGGTGCCATAGGCGCGACAGCTAGCATCGCCTCCTTAATGGAATCAGACAGCAAAAAGATAAGTCTCGGCTCGCTACAGCACCAGTTTCGCTCCCCACGCCCCGCCTCACAGTTCCACTTGGGCAGTTCGACTCCCCTTTTCGATTTTCTATACAGCTGCTTGCACGCCAAAGGGGACCTCATGAGCATCGCGTCTCATGAGCTCTTATCGGGCCTTGGGCCGCTCACCTCCTAGCCTTGACCACGGCATCGCGACCTGGCATACTAGCGATGGCTGAAGCCTGCCTGGGGACTGGGTCTTGTCGGCGTAGAGCACCACGCTGTCTAGGGAAGAGAAAAGGTACGGATTCAGCCAAACTGGGATATGCGCATCCATTACAAAATCAAAACAAACAGCGATACTATTAGATGCAAACCGATCCATACAAACCCCATAGGGGCTGATCTTCATCTCGCACAGGAGAAACAACTACAAGGCCCTACAGTATCGCTGACGACACCGGACGGCAGCCGCAGTTGCGATGCGGCCTCGGCGGGAGCTTGGCGGCACGTAGCTATCGTCGCTCGACTCTGGAGAATCGCTGGGCTCAGGTGAGCCAAGGAATTGTCGGTACTGCTGGACGAAGCGCTCAAGGTGGCAGTGGCGTGTCACCCACTACGGCATCCCTCGAGCTATCTCCTCCGGGGCAGCATTCCAGCCGCTCGCCCTCCTTGTTGAAGACCTTGAAAAACAAGGTGGTCGCGTCGTCGTACTCGAAGTGGATCGCTAGGGCTCCCTCCACTGGGCAGGCCCACGCGATCTCGCCCCATCCTTGTGTCATGAAGACATCTCCAGGCGGCACCACCTCGACTTCAGCCCCGGTAGCCAAGCTGCAGCACCCTGCGTGCTGCAGCCATAGCTCAACCGGTCCCCTCGGAGGTAACTCACGGGCGAAGAACCGCGGGAGTCAGATCCAGGTGTCGGGAGGCATCACCGCCCACACCACGAACTCGCGCGAGCTACCCTCGGCGTGGATCCGTGGTGCGGCCGGCAGGGCAATGGCGGCCCTGCCGTCCCCATCAGGCGCCGCTCGACGGCGCACACCATCATCTTGAGCGCGGGCATATAGGGGGAGGGGGAAGCCAGGCGGAGGCCTCGATTGCCAAGGCCTGGCCACCTCTCGCCCCACACCGGCATTGTCGGGAAGAGGATCCATTTCTTCGGTGGGAGAGGGTCAGGACCCTCCCTACGAGCCTTCCCCTTCTTTGCCGCAGAGAACCTCTTGATCGGCGCCATGAGAGCAAGATGGAGAGTAGAAGAAGCAGGTGGGAGCAAGATGAAGGAGAGATGGGCAGGGGCTCCACCGGCTCGCACATTTATAGCCAGGAGAAGGTAAATTGTTAGCCTCCCAAGATTTCCAGTAATGCTGATCCCCTCCGCATGTAGCATGCAGTTGTCAAGTCAAGCAGTTGCCGAGGCAGCGTCGGGAAGCGGAGTCGCCCACGTCCAATCAATCGCCACGAGTCATCAAGTCCGCAGGAGGTTAGGGCCCGCGGCGCTCCGCATTTGCCCTTTGGCTTCGCCTGGAACCCAAGCATGAGCGCGCCTTGGGCCCGGGGCTACTATCGGCGTCCTGGATTTGGGGAGATCTAGTCCTGCCTGCCTGCGGCCCACCACGTGGCTTCATCGATGGCCTGGTACGTCCCAGCTTCAACACCAACAACGGAAGACCCTCACGAGGGGCCAAGCGTCGCGAGGCGGGCAACGCCAAGACCCCCGAAGGAAGTGGCCTCCTCAGGAGGGCTCCCGAGGGGCGGAGAGTTCTATGCAAGTTATCTCATGAGGCTCAGCTGACGTGAGCCGAGACGACCAAGGCCATGCGGGCGCCAGGTGGGCGCAGAGCACATGTTTCCTCTTTGGTGCAAGGGAGGCAAGCCACAGGCACGGAGTTCTGAGGAATCAGCCAAAGGTTTCCATTCTGGTACAACAAGACCAAGACCGCCAGGATGGCAGGACGGAGGTTATCACCAAGCCCACCACGGCATCATGACCAGAGGCTTTTCGCAGGCGAAGACTACTTTTGTCAGGATAGACTGTACTACTTGTCCCCTTTCAAATCCCCCCGTTTTTGGAATCCCTTCCCGCTCATATTTGGGAAGAGGACCAACACCACTATACATAGGACTTAGCCAGCACCGTAGTTGGGGATCGGATCCATTCTGACCCGACTACTACACCAGCTCAAGAACACCTCACCACCTGAGGCTTGTTCATCCACTGTACTAGTTCATCCATAGCCCCTCGAGGCAATCCACCACACCACACTAGAGTAGGGTATTACACCACAATGGTGGCCCGAACCAGTATAAATCTCTGTGTCTTTATGTCTCATTGAGCTCAACGCGCTAGGCTAGGAGGATCGCGAGCAGGCAGTGTCACGCCCAAGATGCGACCCTATCCTAAAGGAACTCGAAGGTCCCACCAAGGATAGAAGCGCATCTTGAAGACGCTTTTGGAAGGTGGATATCGTTACATCAACATTACATAATAGATATGGATACATACATGAGGCATACAATGCCACACGAATACAACATCATCTTACATAAGAGCACCATCCGACTACGGATGAAACACAAACAGAAACTCAAATGACATCCACCCTGCTAGCCCAGGCTGCCGACCTGGAACCTATCCCCTGATCGAAGAAGAAGCAGAAGAAGAACTCCAAAACAGGTAACATCGCTCTCACGTCATGTCATCGCATAACCTGCACCTGCAACTGTTGTTGTTTTAATCTGTGAGCCACGAGGACTCAGCAATCCCATTACCATGGGTATCAAGACTAGAAAAGCTTAAAGGGAAACGAAGGGGTAAAGTGGTGAGGTTGCAGCAGCGACTAAGCATATATGGTGGCTAACATACGCAAATAAGAGCGAGAAGAGAGCAAACGGAATGATCGTGAAGCTAGCAATGATCAAGAGGTGATCCTAAACTCCTACTTACGTCAAACATAACCCAAAACCATGTTCACTTCCCGGACTCCGCCGAAAAGAGACCATCACGGCTACAGACGCGGTTGATATGTTTTAATTCGGATCAGGTGTCAAGTTATCTACAACGGACATTAACAAATTCCCATCTGCCACATAACCGCGGGCATGGCTCTCGAAAGTTTATACCCTGCAGGGGTGTCCCAACTTAGCCCATCACAAGCTCTCACGGTCAACGAAGGATATTCCTTCTCCCAGGAAGAGCCGATCAATCTCAGAATCCCGGTTTACAAGACATTTCGACAATGGTAAAACAAGACCCGCAAAGCCGCCTGATGCGCCGACAATCCTGATAGGAGCTGCACATATCTCGTTCTCAGGGCAACACCGGATAGGTCAGCCTACGAGTAAAACTATCCCTCGAGTTGCCCTGAGGTGGCCCTGCAGTCTGCCCGGTTCGAACCAGCACTTGGAGAAGCACTGGCCCGGGGGGGCTAAAATAAAGATGACCCTTGGGTTGGCCGACCCAAGGGAAAGGTATAGGTGGTGGTGAGGCAAATGGTAAAACCAAGGTTGGGCCTTGCTGGAGGAGTTTCATTCAAAGCGAATTGTCAAGGGGGTCCCATATATCACCCAACCGCGTAAGGACGCAAAATCCGGGAACATAATACCGATATGACGGAAACTAGAGCGGCAAGAGTGGAACAAAACACCAGGCATAAGGCCAAGCCTTCCATCCTTTACCAAGTATATAGATGGATTAATTAAATAAGAGATATTGTGATATCCCAACAATAAACCTGTCCACCATGGAGCAATCATCAAGCCTCACCTGCAACTAACAACGCTATAAGAGGGGCTGAGCAAAAGCGGTAACATAGCCATACAGCGGTTTGCTAGGAAGGGTGAAAAGGTTAGAGGCTGACATGGAAATTTGGGAAGGCTTGAAGAACAAGTGATAGGTAGCGCAGCAAAGCGATAGAACGAAGCAACTAGCATACCAATGATAGTAGTGAGATCCAAGGTGACGGTCATCTTGCCTGAAATCCCACAAGGAAGAAGAACGAGTCTGTCACATCCCTAGTCTGGTATGACCTAGACTAGCTAGTCATTTGTGCATCATGTTTAAATTTCATTTAAATTTGAAATGAGGATTGGTGGAACCCTCAGAATCATTTTTGAAAATGACCCAAATAAAAATTTCTCCAAAAGGGTCCAAGAAAATGCTCATGTTGCTCTCTAAAAATATTGGACAGAGAAAAAAATCAAAACAATATTTTTAGGAGCTCATGGATATTAATTTTGGCCATTTGGATTAATTCGATAAATACTTGCATTGGAAATATATTGCTATATATATGAAATATGGTCCAAAAATTATGCCATTTATAAAGGAGCTCTGGAATAATATATCTAGCTCCTGCAAAAATTGGCATAAGGTAATAAATTGATTTAGTATTTTTTTAAATCAAAACTAATGTCAGAAAAATTAGAAAACAAAAAAAATAAAAGAAGGAGAAGCTTACCTGGGGCTCCCCCCCCGCGCAGCCCAGCAGCTGGCCCAGCCCACCTGGCCCCCCCTCCTCTGTCGTCTTCCTCCCCGACAGGGGGACGGCGCGTGCCCGACGCGCGCGCACCGCCGCGCCGCGCCACCTCCTCCCTCCCTGCCTGCCTGTCCTCCCCTCGTCGCTCTGGATGGACCGGACGACGCCACGCGACGCCCCGCACCTCTCTCCCACTCTCTCATTCCTTCCCCTCCCCTGGTTCTCTCTCTATCGACCGCCCGAACGCGCCCGTCGCCACTTCTCGCCGTAGTCGTAGCCACCGCGCCCCTTGAGAGCATCTGAGCAGTCCACGAGCTCCGCCACGTCGCCGGCTACCTCCTCGTCGAGCCACGCACCTCCGGACGGCCTCCATCGCCGCCATCGCCATCGTCTTCCTCCTCGGGCTCCGCCGTCCGCCGCCGTCGATTCGCCGTCACCAGGTCTCCCCCAACCCCGCTGTGCTGCTCTGCGTGATCGCCGTGAGCATCTCCCTGTTTCCCCTCTCTTCTCCCCCTCGTTCCCGTGTCGTAGCCATCGCTACCACCATGGCCGAAGCCATCGCCGCCGCAGCTCCTCGCCGTCGTGGCCAGAGCCACTGCAGCCCGTGCCTGCACCTGCCACCGCGCTCAGTAGCCTCCCAGAAGGCCAACGCCTCCGCCCGCAGCTCCTGCCATGCCCTGCAGCACCCGCTCGCGCCTCACCCGAACTCCGGCGGCCGCCCCGAGCTTCGCTCCGGCGAGCTCCGCCGCCCCCGCAGCCTCCCGCATGAACCACTAGATGCGCGCGAGCCGGGGCTTCGCGTGGGTGGTCTCCGCCGCCCGAATGGTCGCCGGAACGGCGATCCCGAGCCCCTCCGCCGCGTTCGGCCTCGCCGGCGGCTAAACGCCGGCGGGATTGACCGGGTCAACCCAGCTAACTAACCCCCCCCGGCTAATTAAGTTAGATTAGTGCTAATCACCGCTTAGTTAACCCCCTGACACTGACAGTGGGCCCAAGTGCCACTAATTTTTTTTGATTAGGATTAAACTAACCCTGTTTAACCCCCTGTCACTGACGTGTGGACCCCACACGTCAGGTTTGACCCCAGCCAGCCGCAGTTGACCGCTGACGTCGTGCTGACGTCATGCTGGCGCAATATTTATTTCTGGATTTAAATTAAATCAGAAAATTCCAGAAATTGTTTTAAACTTCAAAAATTCATAACAATTCAACCGTAGCTCAGATTAAAATAATTTATATATGAAAAATTATCAGAAAAATGTAATCTATCCATCTGTACTAGTTTCATGCATGACAAACCAACTTATACATGCTGAATATGAGAAAACACATTATGGCATATATAGGAGCTTAATTTGGAGATGCATTTGAACCTTTGGTTCAAATGGACTTCAAACCAAATGAATACTAGTTGCATTAGCTCAAACAACATCACATCTTCATCCCATGTTCATGCATCATATTGTTGCATATGTTTGTGTATTGATTGCCGGCACCGTTCCTTCTCGATAGGTCTTGCTCCGGAGACCGTTCCAGAGTACCTGTCTGTGAAGCAGTGCCTCCTCTGTTGATTTACCAGGCAAGCAAACCCCCTTGTTCATTTCGATAAAACCCTACTCTCTCGCTCCCGCTCTCAGTTATTGCATTAGGACAACAACGATTCATCTGTTACTTTGTGCTGCGGTAGTTGAACCTATTCCTCTGCATGACCTGTCATTGCCACAGTAAATAGTTGAAACCCACTAGCATGTGTAGGAGTTGATTGAGCCATGTTGTGTTCCTACCATGCTATGCCTGCTATTGCTTAGAGTTGTGTCAGGTCTGATTCATTGGGAATGAATTGGAGTGTTACGATATGTTCTGGTGCTGATAGTTAAGTGTGTGAACACGATTTGGTAAAGGTAGCGATGAGAGGCCATGTAGGAGTACATGGTGGGTTGTCTCACTGGAACCGTCCTTAAGCACTGAGTTCTATGTATGTTGTCCAATGACTCGATGCTACCACACATTGGGTTCCGGTAACTCGACCCCTCTCGACTTATTAACCAACTTGGTCTCTGTCCAGGAGTCGCAACTAGTTTCTAGTATTTGTAGGTAGTGCTATTTTTCTACCAAGTGGCACCCGGCAGGGTGGGCTTGGGACAGACTAGGCACACGTGGCCTAGTGTACCGAGTGGCACCCGGATGGTGGGCTCGGGAACCCTGTACACATCGTTTGGGGCCGTAAGCGACACCCCGGCCGGATCTCCTTGCGGATGGAACCCGAATAGGCGATAAACCTGGACTAGAGTCTTGTGTGGTTAGTCAGGTCGTGGCCGACACCCTCGCCAGGCTTCCGCTTGAAGGTTGCCGAGATACATGACGTGTACATGGTGGTAAGTGGCGAGAGCGTGTGTGAAGAAGTACACCCCTGCAGGGTTAACATGATCTATTCGAATAGCCGGGTCCGCGGTTATGGACTTCTTGGATGCTTACATGGTACATAGACAACTTGAAGTGGATACTATAAAATGCTCAAGACAAGTGTGAGTGCTATGGATGGCCTTCTCGTAGGGAGACGGGGATGAATCCATAATAGTGTATTGTGTGGTGATTAGTGGACTCGTGTACGTTGTTTCACCTCCAGAGTTTCTGGTAGTCGTAGAACAGGATAGCCACAGAGTCAAAGCTGGCTTGCTGCAACTAAGCCCCACGTTACCCTCTTGATACAAATGCATGTATGATAGGATCTGATGTAGGTCTTGCTGAGTACCTTTGTACTCATGTTGCTTTATTTATGTTTTTGCAGCGGAGACTTCGGTCTTACTAGTGTTCTCGTGGACTTCGACTAGTAGCTAGTACCTCAGCTACGATCTTGAGCGGACGTTGTAGATAGTCAGGCTTTCAGCCTTTTTCATTTATAGATGTCTGTACTCAGACATGTAATGCTTCCGCTTGTTGCTTGATTGCTCTGACTGTTGGGTCATGTGACCCCTGTTTGTAATAATGCTGTGATGGCTCTTCTGAGCCTTTATCTATATAAGTTGTTGAGTTATGTTGTGATGCCATGTTGTACATCACATACTTGCATGTTATGCGTACGTGTAATGTGTATTGCTATGTGTGGGATCTAACTATCTAGTTGTTTATCCTTAGTAGCCTCTCTTACCGGGAAATGTCTCCTAGTGCTTCCACTGAGCCCTGGTAGCTTGCTACTGCTCCGGAACACTTAGGCTGGCCGGCATGTGTCCTTCTTCGATCCTGTGTCTGTCCCTTCGGGGAACTGTCACGCGATGAATACCAGAGTCCTGTTAGCCCAGTGCTACAGCCTGGATTCACTCGCTGATGACCGACACGTTCGATGCTGGGTCATGGATGCCTGTCCCTGTAGGTTAGTGCCACTTTGGGTTTACAACTAGCCATGTCAGCCCGGGCTCTTTATCATATGGATGCTAGCGACACCATCATATACGTGTGCCAAAAGGCGCAAACGGTCCCGGGCAAAGGTAAGGCGACACCCGTGGGGATACCGTGCGTGAGGCCGCAAAGTGATATGAGGTGTTACATGCTGGATCGATGTGGCATCGAGTCGGGGTCCTGACAGCGCTGGTATCAGAGCCTGACTGCCTGTAGGATTACCAAGCCAAACTGGTCGAAGTCGAGTCTAGAAATTCTTTAGTTATGTAAGGGAATTGATTGTGGGTTGGAACGTAAGGCTCTTTTTACTCCTTATACCTCATGACCTTCTGATCTGAGTCGTCCTATCTTTCCGACGGGATTAAGGAACTAGGCTTCTCTTCCGTCTATCAGGATCACGTGTTACTACTCCGTAGTTCCATAGGATTGGTTGATCAGAGTCATACCCAAGTTTTGAGTATTTCCGGTGTAGTCTGTTTAGTATGATCTCAGAACCTTGAGTAATGCTGATGAGTATGTTATTGCCCATTTTAGTAGGATGTCTCATTCTGAGGTTTTTACTGCCGTTATGCTGCCGGAATTTTCCTAGGAGTTCGAGAGATACTAATTCCTTGTCCTACATTCTACAGTCTATAGTTGATGCTGATTCCGTCCCTGGTTTTCGTTTCTCAGGATGTCATCAAGTTCTATTGTTCGTAGCCGGAACCATGAGGATGGTAGGGATGAGGATCCTCCCGACCAGCCTTCGTTGACAGAGTTCATGCTAGAGATGGAGAGGAACAAGCGTGAGTCTAACCGTTTGTTGGCACGTATCGAGGAGAACACTGCACATCAGTTCAAAGGGTCTGCTACCATTCATGATCTCACTCGCTTGCACCCACCTACCTTTCATCATGCCATCGAGCAACTCGATGCAGATGACTGGCTCCGTAGCATCACTCATAAGCTGCGTTCCGCGAGCGTAGCTGAAGATGATAAGGTCACTTATGCCGCATACCACCTGGAAGGTCCTGCTAGTCTTTGGTGGCAGAACTATGAGGCTTTGCTTCCAGCTGGCCAGATTCCTACCTGGAAGGATTTCACTGAGGCTTTTCGCGAGCATCACATTCCCCAGGCCCTCATCGATCGCAAGAGAGAAGAGTTCTGTAGTCTCACCCAGAACAAGATGGCTGTTGATGCTTACAGCAGAGAGTTCGAGAACCTTGCCCGCTATGCTACAGAAGAAGTGTCCACGGACGCCAAGAAGCAAGCTAGGTTCCGGAAGGGTCTCAACCCCAAGTTGCGTCATGATCTCCACCTGCATCATTGTGATACATTCCAAGCCCTTGTGAACAAAGCCATCAATGCAGAGACAGCTCAGCTCACTTACGAGGAGTCTCGTAAGCACACCCGTGATTTGGGATCTTCCTCTGGCTCTAGTTCCCAGAAGCGCCGGATTTGGGTTCCAAACTCCGCTCTTCCTTTCGGATGTACACCAAGGCCATCCTATGTGGTGCCTTCCCCAACTCGGTTGTATGTTCCACCCAGGCCTACTGGTAGACCGCCTGTCAGTGCGGGTCCACGTCCAACCTCAGGGACTTGCTTCACATGCGGGAAGCCAGGACACTATGCACGTGACTGCTCTTAGACTAGTTATGCTCCACCCAAGGCCGAGAAGACTGTTGGCTGTATTAAGCCATCACGCAAGATGATCAGTGTCAAGTCAGTTCCCACTGAACGTGGACGTGTGCATCACGTCTCAGCTAAAGACGCTCATGATGATCCAGATGTCGTTCTTGGTACACTCCTTATCAATTGTCACCCAGCGTCAGTTCTATTCGATACTGGGGCATCTCACTCCTTCATTTCTGAAGGCTATGCTCGTTTGCACGACATGTCATTTTGCGATATGCCAACTCCGCTTGAAATCCAAACCCCAGGGTCTAGATGGCAGACCACCAGAATCAGCCATGGTAACGAAATCCTTGTTGATAGACTTGTATTCCTTGCATCACTTGTAGCCCTCAAGTCCTCAGATATTAACATCATCTTGGGTATGGACTGGATGACAGCTCATCATGCCAAGATTGATTGTTACACAAGATCTGTTCAGCTTACACACCCATCTAGCAAGATAGTCACCGTCTCCACTAGAGTTGCAAAGCGTCAGCTCTATTCTCTTAATGCCAGCCCTCTTCCAGACCTTGAAGATATCCCGGTAGTCCGTGACTTTCCGGATGTCTTTCCAGAGGAACTGCCAGGTGTTCCACCTGACAGAGAAGTAGAGTTTGTCATAGATCTTATCCTAGGAACAGCTCCAATCTCCCGGAGACCTTACAAGATGGCACCCTTAGAACTAGCCGAGCTTAAGAAACAACTTGATGAGTCCTTGCAAAAGGGTTTCATCCGTCCTAGTTCTTCTCCTTGGGCTTGCCCCGTCCTCTTTGTTAAGAAGAAAGACGGTACGGACCGGATGGTTGTAGATTATCGTCCCGTTAATTTGGTCACGATAAAGAACAAGTATCCGCTCCCCAGGATCAACGACCTGTATGACCAGCTCGCTGGATCCTCAGTCTTCTCCAAGATGGATTTGAGGTTAGGATACCACCAAATCAAAATCAGAAACGGGGACATTCCCAAGACAGCTTTTGTCACTCGTTATGGCCAGTACGAGTACACCGTCATGTCCTTTGGTCTAACTACCGCTCCAGCTACATTCTCCCGCCTGATGAACTCGATCTTCATGGAGTACTTAGATAAGTTCGTCGTGGTTTATCTCGATGACATTCTTATTTACTCGAAGAACGAGGAAGAGCATGCCGAACATCTTAGACTTGTTTTAGAAAAACTCAGAGAGCACCGCCTTTATGCCAAGTTCTCCAAGTGTGAATTTTGGTTGCCAGAAGTGACCTACCTAGGCCATGTAATCTCTGGTAAGGGCATTGCTGTCAATCCCGAGAGAGTCAAGGCCGTTCTCAATTGGACTCCACCTGAAACAGTCAAACAAGTTAGGAGTTTCCTTGGGCTAGCCAGTTATTGTCGCCGCTTTGTTGAAAACTTCTCCAAAGTAGCCAAACCCCTCACGGAACTTCTCAAGAAAGATAAAAAGTTCGAGTGGTCCCCACAGTGTGAGTACAGTTTTTAGGAACTGAAAAGACGCCTGACTTCTGCTCCCATACTTGTGCCACCGGATTTCACTAAAGACTTTATTATCTACTGCGACGCCTCATGACAGGGACTAGGTTGCATTCTTATGCAGGATCGTCATGTGATTGCCTATGCATCTCGACAGTTGCATCCACATGAGGAGAATTATCCTACACATGATCTAGAGCTTGCAGCCGTAGTCTATGCACTCAAAACCTGGCGACATTACCTCCTTGGTAAACGTTGCGAGATCTACACCGATCACCAGAGTCTCAAGTATATCTTCACCCAACCGGATCTGAACCTTAGGCAAAGACGTTGGTTGGAGTTAATCACAGATTATGATCTAGGGATTACCTACACCCCAGGCAAAGCCAATGTCATGGCTGATGCTCTAAGCCGTAAATCTTATTGCAACAATCTCATGTTGCAGGAAGGCCAACCACTTCTCCATGAGGAATTCTGTAAGCTTAATCTTCACATAGCTCCTCGCGGATTTCTTTCTACCTTGGTGGCGAAACCTACCCTTGTGGACCTTATCATAGAAGCCCAGAAGCATGATACGGGGGTTACCCGGATCAAGAGAAACATTAAGAAGGGAGTTGGTGGATGTTTCTCTATGGATGATCGTGGTGTTGTTTTCTTTGAGAATTGCTTGGTGGTTCCCAAGAAGCAACATCTTCGGCAGTTGATTCTTAAGGAGGCGCATGAATCTCCTCTCACGATTCATCCCGGTAGCATTAAGATGTATCAGGACCTACGCCAGAGGTTATGGTGGACTAGGATGAAGAGAGAAATCGCTGAGTTCATTTCTAAATGTGACGTTTGTCGTCGCGTTAAGGCAGAGCATCAGAGACCTGCTGGCACCCTTCAGCCTTTAGCTATTCCTGAATGGAAAAGGGATAAAGTTGGTATGGACTTCATCACCGGCTTTCCCAGGACCAAGAGAGGGAATAACGCTATCTTCGTAGTCGTTGATCGTCTTTCCAAAGTGGCTCACTTCCTTCCTGTTCGAGAAAATATCACTGCTAGTCAGCTTGCTGACTTATATATTTCTCAAATAGTGTCACTGCATGGTGTTCCACTAGAGATCAATTCAGACCGTGGCAGTCTTTTCACTTCTCATTTCTGGGAGAGTTTCCAAAATGCCATGGGAACCCATCTTTCCTTCAGTACCGCTTTCCACCCTCAGTCGAGTGGTCAGGTGGAACGGGTCAATCAAATTCTCGAAGACATGCTCAGAGCTTGCGTTATCTCATTCGGTATGGATTGGGAGAAATGTCTTCCTTTTGCCGAGTTTGCTTATAACAATAGCTATCAATCCAGCCTCAAGAAAGCTCCTTTTGAGGTTCTCTATGGATGAAGATGTCGAACACCTTTGAACTGGTCAGAAACCGGTGAAAGACAATTCTTTGGACCGGATATGATCCAGGAGGCAGAAGAGCAAGTTCGCATCATTCGTGAGAATTTGAAAACAGCCCAGTCTCGTCAGAAGAGCCAGTACGATCGTCATCATAAGGATATGACTTATGAAATTGGCGACCAAGCTTACCTTCGGGTTACTCCTTTGAAGGGTACCCATCGTTTCGGTATCAAGGGCAAGTTGGCTCCTCGTTACATTGGTCCTTTTCGTATTCTCGCTAAACGAGGAGAGGTTGCCAACTAGTTGGAACTACCCCCACATCTTTCTCGAGTTCATGATGTCTTCCACGTCTCTCAACTCAGGCGTTGCTTCTCGGATCCCATCCGCGGAGTGGACCACGAAACGCTTGATCTCCAAGATAACCTCACATACCGAGAGTACCCGGTTCGCATTCTTGATCAAGCAGAGCGTGTCACTCGACGTCAGAACATCAAGTTTCTCAAAGTTCAGTGGTCTCATCATTCCGAGAGAGAAGCTACTTGGGAGCGAGAAGATCGTCTTCGACTGGAGTACCCCACTTTCTTTCCGTCGACCCCTGAATCTCGAGACGAGATTCTTTCAAGTGGGGGCGAGTTGTCACATCCCTAGTCTGGTATGACCTAGACTAGCTAGTCATTTGTGCATCATGTTTAAATTTCATTTAAATTTGAAATGAGGATTGGTGGAACCCTCAGAATCATTTTTGAAAATGACCCAAATAAAAATTTCTCCAAAAGGGTCCAAGAAAATGCTCATGTTGCTCTCTGAAAATATTGGACAGAGAAAAAAATCAAAACAATATTTTTAGGAGCTCATGGATATTTATTTTGTCCATTTGGATTAATTCGATAAATATTTGCATTGGAAATATATTGCTATATATATGAAATATGGTCCAAAAATTATGCCATTTATAAAGGAGCTCTGGAATAATATATCTAGCTCCTGCAAAAATTGGCATAAGGTAATAAATTGATTTAGTATTTTTTAAATCAAAACTAATGTCAGAAAAATTAGAAAACAAGAAAAAAATAAAAAGAAGGAGAAGCTTACCTGGGGCTCCCCCCCCCCCCCGCGCAGCCCAGCAGCTGGCCCAACCCACCTGGCCCCCCCTCCTCTGTCGTCTTCCTCCCCGACAGGGGGACGGCGCGTGCCCGACGCGCGCGCACCGCCGCGCTGCGCCACCTCCTCCCTCCCTGCCTGCCTGTCCTCCCCTCGTCGCTCTGGATGGACCGGACGACGCCACGCGACGCCCCGCACCTCTCTCCCACTCTCTCATTCCTTCCCCTCCCCTGGTTCTCTCTCTCCCGACCGCCCGAACGCGCCCGTCGCCACTTCTCGCCGTAGTCGTAGCCACCGCGCCCCTCGAGAGCATCTGAGCAGTCCACGAGCTCCGCCACGTCGCCGGCTACCTCCTCGTCGAGCCACGCACCTCCGGACGGCCTCCATCGCCGCCATCGCCATCGTCTTCCTCCTCGGGCTCCGCCGTCCGCCGCCGTCGATTCGCCGTCACCAGGTCTCCCCCAACCCCGCTGTGCTGCTCTGCGTGATCGCCGTGAGCATCTCCCTGTTTCCCCTCTCTTCTCCCCCTCGTTCCCGTGTCGTAGCCATCGCTACCACCATGGCCGAAGCCATCGCCGCCGCAGCTCCTCGCCGTCGTGGCCAGAGCCACTGCAGCCCGTGCCTGCACCTGCCACCGCGCTCAGTAGCCTCCCAGAAGGCCAACGCCTCCGCCCGCAGCTCCTGCCATGCCCTGCAGCACCCGCTCGCGCCTCACCCAAACTCCGGCGGCCGCCCCGAGCTTCGCTCCGGCGAGCTCCGCCGCCCCCGCAGCCTCCCGCATGAACCACTAGATGCGCGCGAGCCGGGGCTTCGCGTGGGTGGTCTCCGCCGCCCGAATGGTCACCGGAACGGCGATCCCGAGCCCCTCCGCCGCGTTCGGCCTCGCCGGCGGCTAAACGCCGGCGGGATTGACCGGGTCAACCCAGCTAACTAACCCCCCCCCCCGGCTAATTAAGTTAGATTAGTGCTAATCACCGCTTAGTTAACCCCCTGACACTAACAGTGGGCCCCAGTGCCACTATTTTTTTTTGATTAGGATTAAACTAACCCTGTTTAACCCCCTGTCACTGACGTGTGGACCCCACACGTCAGGTTTGACCCCAGCCAGCCGCAGTTGACCGCTGACGTCGTGCTGACGTCATGCTGGCGCAATATTTATTTCTGGATTTAAATTAAATCAGAAAATTCCAGAAATTGTTTTAAACTTCAAAAATTCATAACAATTCAACCGTAGCTCAGATTAAAATAATTTATATATGAAAAATTATCAGAAAAATGTAATCTATCCATCTGTACTAGTTTCATGCATGACGAACCAACTTATACATGCTGAATATGAGAAAACACATTATGGCATATATAGGAGCTTAATTTGGAGATGCATTTGAACCTTTGGTTCAAATGGACTTCAAACCAAATGAATACTAGTTGCATTATCTCAAACAACATCACATCTTCATCCCATGTTCATGCATCATATTGTTGCATATGTTTGTGTATTGATTGCCGGCACCGTTCCTTCTCGATAGGTCTTGCTCCGAAGACCGTTCCAGAGTACCTGTCTGTGAAGCAGTGCCTCCTCTGTTGATTTACCAGGCAAGCAAACCCCCTTGTTCATTTCGATAAAACCCTACTCTCTCGCTCCTGCTCTCAGTTATTGCATTAGGACAACAACGATTCATCTGTTACTTTGTGCTGCGGTAGTTGAACCTATTCCTCTGCATGACCTGTCATTGCCACAGTAAATAGTTGAAACCCACTAGCATGTGTAGGAGTTGATTGAGCCATGTTGTGTTCCTACCATGCTATGCCTGCTATTGCTTAGAGTTGTGTCAGGTCTGATTCATTGGGAATGAATTGGAGTGTGTGAACACGATTTGGTAAAGGTAGCGGTCAGAGGCCATGTAGGAGTACATGGTGGGTTGCCTCACTGGAACCGTCCTTAAGCACTGAGTTCTATGTATGTTGTCCAATAACTCGATGCTACCACACATTGGGTTCCGGTAACTCGACCCCTCTCAACTTATTAACCAACTTGGTCTCTGTCCAGGAGTCGCAACTAGTTTCTGGTATTTGTAGGTAGTGCTATTTTTCTACCAAGTGGCACCTGGCAGGGTGGGCTTGGGACAGACTAGGCACACGTGGCCTGGTGTACCGAGTGGCACCCGGATGGTGGGCTCGGGAACCCTGTACACATCGTTTGCGGCCGTAAGCGACACCCCGGCCGGATCTCCTTGCGGATGGAACCCGAATAGGCGATAAACCTGGACTAGAGTCTTGTGTGGTTAGTCAGGTCGTGGCCGACACCCTCGCCAGGCTTCCGCTTGAAGGTTGCCGAGATACATGACGTGTACATGGCGGTAAGTGGCGAGAGCGTGTGTGAAGAAGTACACCCCTGCAGGGTTAACATGATCTATTCGAATAGCCGGGTCCGCGGTTATGGACTTCTTGGATGCTTACATGGTACATAGACAACTTGAAGTGGATACTATAAAATGCTCAAGACAAGTGTGAGTGCTATGGATGGCCTTCTCGTAGGGAGACGGGGATGAATCCATAATAGTGTATTGTGTGGTGATTAGTGGACTCATGTACGTTGTTTCACCTCCAGAGTTTCTGGTAGTCGTAGAACAGGATAGCCACAGAGTCAAAGCTGGCTTGCTGCAACTAAACCCCACGTTACCCTCTTGATACAAATGCATGTATGATAGGATCTGATGTAAGTCTTGCTGAGTACCTTTGTACTCATGTTGCTTTATTTATGTTTTTGCAGCGGAGACTTCGGTCTTACTAGTGTTCTCGTGGACTTCGACTAGTAGCTAGTACCTCAGCTACGATCTTGAGCGGACGCTATAGATAGTCAGGCTTTCAGCCTTTTTCATTTACAGATGTCTGTACTCAGACATGTAATGCTTCCGCTTGTTGCTTGATTGCTCTGACTGTTGGGTCATGTGACCCCTATTTGTAATAATGCTGTGATGGCTCTTCTGAGCCTTTATCTATATAAGTTGTTGAGTTATGCTGTGATGCCATGTTGTACAGCACATACTTGCATGTTATGCGTACGTGTAATGTGTATTGCTATGTGTGGGATCTGACTATCTAGTTATTTATCCTTAGTAGCCTCTCTTACCGGGAAATGTCTCCTAGTGCTTGCTACTGCTCCGGAACACTTAGGCTGGCCAGCATGTGTCCTTCTTCGATCCTGTGTCTGTCCCTTCGGGGAAATGTCACGCGATGAATACCGGAGTCCTGTTAGCCCAGTGCTACAGCCTGGATTCACTCGCTGATGACCGACACGTTCGATGCTGGGTCATGGATGCCTGTCCCTGTAGGTTAGTGCCACTTTGGGTTTACAACTAGCCATGTCAGCCCGGGCTCTTTATCATATGGATGCTAGCGACACCATCATATACGTGTGCCAAAAGGCGCAAACGGTCCCGGGCAAAGGTAAGGCGACACCCGTGGGGATACCGTGCGTGAGGCCGCAAAGTGATATGAGGTGTTACATGCTGGATCGATGTGGCATCGAGTCGGGGTCCTGACAGAGTCCATGAAGAAGATGAAGCCACGATGACGAACCAAGCGTAGACGAACGAATCCTCATGATGGCAACGAAACAGGAACTAACGAGAAGGAGCACAACCGGAAAGAAGCAAACCACAAGGTAAACACACAACACATAACCAAGGCATGATGCTCAACCAAGTATGATGCATGACAAGGCTACATGAAGCTACTCATGGCAAGAGATGATGCAAACAAGAACAACACATCAAAGCAAGTTTAAATGAGGCCGGAAACATCATATAACAATTCCAGTAAGTCCTCATATGCAAGTTTCGAAGTTGGTCCAGATCTGAACAAACATTAAGTTGAAATTTTTAAACAGAAAGTTAAAGAGCACCAAGAGGATCTACACGAGATTCTAGTCAAGTTACATATAAAGTTCATTTAATTCGGAGCTACGTCCTAGAAGATATGAGCAAAACGAGTTAAACATGGCATTGATGAAAAATGCATACAAACATCAAGCAAACACTCTCAAAACATGGATGCAACAAGGTAACATGAAACTACATACAAAGCTAAGCAAGTTTCATATAGAGCGCAATCAAAAAGGAGCAACGGTTCAAGACATACACTCTATACAAGTTTAAAGGATAAACTGTCCAAAACAGCAACTAGGCATATTACAAGCATCAAAACAACAAGCTACAGCATCCCAATGTAATAAAAAAAGGCATGGTCATGAAGTACAGGTAAAGCATGACAAAACATGAACATGCTCAAAAGGGCATGGCAAGATTGCAAATAATAACAGTTTCAGACTTTGCAGAAGTAACATCAGGTTACAATGTTTAGGGCTACCAAACAACATGTTACAGTAACTTATCGTGGCAAACAAAGGCATGGAGTGCTAGTACTAAAGAGAAAGAACAAAACTCCCTTACTGAACTAATTCCAAAGATCACCAGAAAATATGGTAGCATCTATGCAAACATGGCAAATGATATGACAGATTCGGACATGGCAGGAACAACAATAAGTAGGCATGTTGGTGAGCTTGTACCACTCACCATAGAGCAATACATGACATAACAAGGTAACCAACAGTAATAAGACATGTTTATGAAGCTAAACAAAGAAATAGCAAGTTCATAGGGTACATGGATCACTAGCAAAGATCATGGCAAAACTGAACTTAGTGTTAACAGACTGACATCAATATTATATAGCAAGTTTGGAGCAAGATAACAACAAGCTACAGAAGGATATAAATGCAACCAGGGGCATGGATGGAGAGAGCATGACATGTATAACAAAACATCCTTAGTTAACATCTCCATATTATGCATAGAATGACTTGTAGCAGCAGGTTTACATAGCATCATAATAAAACAGAATCAGTCTAGCAAAACAGCAACACCAAGTACCCTACTTCACGAGCTCGATGCACTCACTACAAGACTCAAAAAAACACATAGATTGCACCACAGTAAAAATGACATAATGTAGCTCAAAATTCATGTAGACATCAAGCTCATAAGATGCACATACAAAATGCAATGAAAAAGACAAAACAGCAAGTTATAACAGTTTCAGCAGGTTAACATCATATAGCACTCTTGCAACAATGATTTGGGCATCAAGATGGACTCAAACAAGAATGGAATAATAGAACTAAATGAAGAGCATCTCATGGTGAACAATTTGATATATCATGCACGCAAAATGGAGCAGTATACTAGGAGATATGGCCGGTCAAACATGGCATCAGAATGTAAGGAACTGGGGACTTGGAAGAAATCCGGGGTCAACCTGCAGATCTAGATCCGGGCACGGATTACGAAGATCGTCGGAGCTGCACGCCGGCGAGCTCGGCGGGACGGGGGACGGCGCGGGAGACGAGGGGAAGGGCGGCTCCACGGCGAGGGGCGCCGGATCCGGGCTAGACCTGCCCGGATCTGGCCGGAGGCGAGGCCAGGCGGCGACGGCCGGGGTCGGAGCGCCGGCGGGCGTGGCCGTGGGCTGCGGTGGCGACGGGGATGTGGCGGCGGGCCAGGCCGACGCGGGCGGCGAGGCGCGCCATGCAGCAAGGCGCGCCGGGCGGCGAGGCGGCGGGGCGGAGACGGCGGGGCACGGGGCGGAGCCCGGTGGCGGCGGCGAGCGGCGCCGACGACATGGCGGTGAACGGAGCAGGGCACCGACGGCTAAGGGCGACGGGGCCAAGGCGGCGCCGGCGGGGATCGGGCGGCGCCGGCGGGGAGCGCGCGGGGCGCCTCGGGCGCGATCGGGCCCGGCGCGGCCCGGCGCAGGCCGGCCGTGGGCCCCGACGGGCCTGGCCGCGGGGAGAAGAGAGAGAGGCCGGCAGGGACACATGGCGGCTTGGGATAGGCTCGGCGCGGCGGCGGATGCGTCTGGTGGCGGGGTGGACGTGTCCGGCGGCGGGAGGAAGGAGGAGACTAGGGTCAGGGTGGAATTCATCCGCGAATTTCGGGGGGAGGGGCTAATTTATAGATAGAGGGAGCTAGGAGTGTCCAAATGAGGAGCGGTTTTCGGCCACACGATCGTGATCGAACGGCCGAGAGCATGGAGGGGGTTTGGATGGGTTATAGGGCACTTTGGAGGGGTGTTGGGATGCAACAAAAGAGGTCTTTACGGTTACCCGGTTAACCGTTGGAGTATCAAACGGACTGAAAATGGTACGAAACTTGACAGGCGGTCTACCGGTGGTGTAACAAGGCCGCCTGGCAAACCTCGGTCCATTCCGAGAATGTTTAACACCCGCACACGAAAAGAGGCAAGAAGGGGACGCCGGATGACATAGGAGTGCCGGATTGCAAAATGGACAACGGGGAAAATGCTCGGATGCATGAGACGAACGCGTATGCAATGCAATGCACATGATGACATGATAAAATTCAACATGCAAGCAAATGACATGGCAATGATGGCGAATAACTGGCAGACACCTGGCGCATCGAATCCGGGGCGTTACAACTCTCCTCCAGTAACAAGAGATCTCATCCCGAGATCTTAGGACCGAGACGGAAGTGAAAAGGGATGAGGTGAAACAAGAACAAAAGAGAAGAAGCAAAGAATCGAGAGCACTCGAGAAGAAGAGAGGAATGACGAGAATGATGGGAATCGAAAGCTCACGGATTTAGATAGACTAGGAAACCACTCTGGTTAGAACGAGATAAGAAACAAATAAGCCTGAAAGGATTTAGGCAGCACTCCGGCTGAAACATGGATGAATAGAACACGAGCTTGAGAGGATGGAATGATACTTGATCAAGACATGACACAAAATCTCCAGAAAGAATTGAAAGAGTTGAATGAAAAGAACGGAGAAGAAAATGACAACTTTTGCCACGAATGGAATTGAAAGCATCTTTAGAAGGAAGGTTTAAACGGAGTTGTTGAGAAAATAAACAACTAAAGAATAAGCTTGTTGTGGACTTATCAAAACAACTCAAAACTTGAGGTGAAATTATACCACAACCAAAAGTCTGAATAGCTGAGAAGAATGAAGAAATGCAAAACTCCATTTCAAAAGACTACGGAGTATTAATTGCACCTCGAAAAGCAAGCAAGAAGAAGAAGATACTTGAGCTCCTCCAACAAGAATCTTGATGAACACTTGAAGAATGAATTAAATCATGATGAACCACCGTGAGGAACTCCAGTAACAAAAGATGACGAGATAAGTTGAAGGATGAAAAGAATAAGATTAAAGCTTGCGGTGACTTGGATGGAGGTTCCGATGAGATAAGCGAGATTAGCTTGGAACTCCGGAAAAGAAAAGATGAAAACACTTGGACCTAGAATTTATTCCTCACGAACAAACTCCGAAGGAAGGGATTAATCACTTTGAGGAAATAAGAATAAGATTTATTGTATGCTTATCCTTCATCGAATTAAATTGATGACAAGCAATGGATTTTTGCATACTACTTATTCTTCTTGAAAAGGATTGAGAAGTGACATATCACAAACTTGAGAAGGTCTTCATGAACCACCGGTAGGATTCGAAAAAAATGAATGGATTAAAATGATAATCAAGGAAAAAGAATCGTGAACGAACCACCATAAGAATTCGAAAATGACTGATGAAAGAGAATGAATCACCGGGAAGAATTAGAAGAACCAATATACTAGAGGGGATTTAGATGCAAAAGAACAAGAGATCATGAGCTGATTAAAGAACACTTGAACAAAGCACCGGGATAATTGGATAACGGTAGCTAAAATGTGAGGACGAAGAATTCTTCTGGAAAGATGGCCTCCGGTGAAAAGAAACTGAAAAAACAACTCCTGGCATACTCCGGATGGGTAAGAAAAGAATCTCTGACAAACGGAATAATTCGAGAGGATAGCATGAAGCTAGAACCGCGAGTCTTCGAGAAAACGGGTAAGATTTAGAGGAAAAACTCTTCTTCGATCTTGAAATGACGACGAGGAACACCACCAAAATTATTGAGATACTCCGGGAGAATGAAAAACGAAAAGGTTGAGCCAACAATGAAAATGATTTGAAATCGATCTTGGAAAAGCATTTGACTGATGGGATCCATTCTTACGTCACACTTGAAAAGAATTAGGAATGGCTCCGGAATAATTAGAAGAGTCGGGTAAGATCCTGGGAAAAGACATGTGGGTTAGGTCCCACTAAAAGAAATCACCGTTGAAAAGGATTGTTGAACAGATAAATGATACACTGGAACAATTGAAATATTTGAATGAGGTGACAACCTCGAATTAATTGGAACACAGACGAATCTTCTGAGATGTCTTGAACTCCAGAATGATTGAATGGCAAGAGGCAAAACGAGTAAGGAGAACACTTGAGCCGAGGGAAAAGAATATGATCAACAACGAATACTTGAATTGAGTCCACCGGAAAAGAAAGAGATGAAGAATGACGAACGAGACGAGAATTCACCGGTTGAAATAATTAATGAAAAACTAAAGATGCTCCACACGAGTGAGATTGATGGTCGATACAGACTCAGACTCCGGGAAGAAGAGGGTGGGAGGGCGGGAAAACAAAGGCAACTTGGAAGGGGAATTGACGAATAACTTGAAGAGAAGATACCGATTGAAAATAATTGAGGAAGGAATGCAAACACTTCGCACAAGTAGGATGGATACTCAATTACGGACTCCGACACCGACGAGAAAAAGGGGAGGGCGGGTGGGAAAAGAAAAAAACTGAGGATTGAACTCAAAGATGAAGAGGCTCGAGTTAACTTGACGAGAAATGCACCGGATAAAAAGAGCTGAGAACCAACTACCAAAAAACCAACTGCGTGAACCTAAAGAAAGTTTGATGGGGAAGAGAAGTAATTGAAAACACCTACGTCAAGATTCCTGACTAGAGCGACGAAGGGGCTAAGGAGTAAAAAGAATTCCTACTCTCCGATATAACTAGACTCTGGAAAAAAAATCTTTCTAGACTCGACAACGGCCAAACTACACGATCAATCAAGGAGGCTCCTAAGGTCGGTCGAGGCTCTGATACCAACTTGTCACGCCCAAGGTGCGACCCTATCCTAAAGGAACTCGAAGGTCCCACCAAGGATAGAAGAGCATCTTGAAGACGCTTTTGCAAGGTGGATATCATTACATCAACATTACATAATAGATAGGGATATATACATAAGGCATATAATGCCACACGAATATAACATCATCTTACATAAGAGCATCATCCGACTATAGATGAAACACAAACAGAAACTCAAATGACATCCACCCTACTAGCCCAGGCTGCCGACCTGGAACCTATCCCCTGATCAAAGAACAAGTAGAAGAAGAACTCCAAAACAAGTAACATCGCTCTCGCATCATGTCATCGCATAACCTGCACCTGCAACTGTTGTTGTAGTAATCTGTGAGCCACGAGGACTCAGCAATAACATTACCATGGGTATCAAGACTAGCAAAGCTTAAAGGGAAAGGAAGGGGTAAAGTGGTGAGGTTGCAGCAGCGACTAAGCCTACATGGTGGCCAACATACGCAAAATAAGAGCGAGAAGAGAAGAAACGGAACGGTCGTGAAGCTAGAAATGATCAAGAGGTGATCTTGAACTCCTACTTACGTCAAACATAACCCAAATCCGTGTTCACTTCCCGGACTCCGCTGAAAAGAGACCATCACGGCTACACACGCAGTTGATACGTTTTAGTTCAGATCTGGTGTCAAGTTATCTACAACCGGACATTAACAAATTCCCATCTGCCACATAACCGTGGGCACGGCTCTCGAAAGTTTATACCCTGCAGGGGTGTCCCAACTTAGCCCATCACAAGCTCTCACGGTCAACGAAGGATATTCCTTCTCCCAGGAAGACCCGATCAGTCTCGGAATCCCGGTTTACAATACATTTCGACAATGGTAAAACAAGACCAGCAAAGCCGCCCGATGCACCGACAATCCCGATAGGAGATGCACATATCTCGTTCTCAGGGCAACACCGGATAGGTCAGCCTACGAGTAAAACCATCCCTCGAGTTACCCCGAGGTGGCCCCGCAGTCTGCCCGGTTTGAACCAGCACTTAGAGAAGCACTGGCCCGGGGGGCTAAAATAAAGATGACCCTCGGGTTGGCCGACCCAAGGGAAAGGTATAGGTGGTGGTGAGGCAAATGGTAAAACCAAGGTTGGGCCTTGCTGGAGGAGTTTTATTCAAAGCGAACTGTCAAGGGGGTCCCATAAATCACCCAACTGTGTAAGGAACACAAAATCCGGGAACATAATACCGATATGACGGAAACTAGGGCGGCAAGAGTGGAACAAAACACCAGGCATAAGGCCGAGCCTTCCACCCTTTACCAAGTATATTGATGCATTAATTAAATAAGAGATATTGTGATATCCCAACAATAAACCTGTCCACCATGGAGCAATCTTCAAACTTCGCCTGCAACTAACAACGCTATAAGAGGGGGTGAGCAAAAGCAATAACATAGCCAAACAACGGTTTGCTAGGAAGGGTCAAAAGGTTAGAGGCTGACATGGATATTTGGGAAGGCTTGAAGAACAAGTCATAGGTAGCGCAGCAAAGCGATAGAACGAAGCAACTAGCATAGCAATGATAGTAGTGAGATCCAAGGTGACGGTCATCTTGCCTGAAATCCCGCAAGGAAGAAGAATGAGTCCATGAAGAAGATGAAGCTCCGAGCGCTCGACGGCGGCGGAAGGGCGGCTGCGCTGCGGTGGCTTGGACGCCGGTGACGTGACGACGGGCAAGGACGATGGGGAACGAGGCAGGGCTCGGGCAGGAGAAGGAGGGGCGCTGTGGGATTCGGGCGACTGCGATGGTTCGGGATGGATCCCGAAGGAAGCAGGAGGCTAGCGCTCGGTAGTGGTTGGGCGAGGGGATCGAGGGAGATAGGTGAGGGGATCCCGATGAAGAAAGTGGCGACGGCCGAGACGGGATGGATGGGACATCTCCCTAGATTTTAGGGTTGATCTATTTATATAGCAAGTGGCGTAGGTTTAGGGGTATTTGGTCCCTCCGATCGTAATCAGACGGTTGAGAGATAAATAGGTAGGGAGTCCAAATAAGAAAACGGAGATATTTTACGGATGTTTGGGGATGATCCGAATGATGACTGAGCGGGTTGGGTTCGGGGGATTTCGGGCGCGGGCAAGAGGGGGTCGGTGATTGTGTAGAGAGGTTAGGTGGTTTGACAAGAGGGAAATGCAAACACGGTTGGTCTCGGAACGGTCAACGAACGCAAGGGGGACGCTGCAACTACGGACGGATGCAAGCTTTAAGAAAACAATGCTGATGCAATGCGCATGATGCTATGACATGAAATGCATGATAAGAACAAAAAGCAAAATGAAAGACAAAATCCCAACCACGGAGGAAATAACAAATCGCATCTCCGGAAAAGGCAAGACTTGGATTTCGAATATGGAAAGTTGTATCTGGGGCGTTACAAGGCGCTAGGCTAGGAGGATCGCGAGTAGGCAGGCTGGGCAGGCTGTGATCTCCGCACGCACCCCAGAGTTCGAACCTATCAAGGGTTGTCGGATCCCTAAATTCGACATTTGGCGCGCTAGGTAGGGGTGCGTCGGATCCTCTGTTCCGTCGTTCGATCCGCCACCATTCCGACACCTCCATGGCCGACGCGCGCAGGGCTCGCGTTGAGCATCGGGCTGCGGTCGCCGCCCGCGGCGCTCAGACGGCTCCGGCAGGTGACGGCTGTGCCCACCGCGCTCCTTCTCCAGTGGCCAATGCCGCCACGGGCCCTGCCGGTCACGAGCGGCAAGCTTCATTGCTGCACCCGTTCGTGCGCCGTGACGGCCGCACTACTACTCCGTCACTGACCCAGCATCTTTGTCATCCCACGCGCGCCTCGACCAGGTGGACGCGCAGGCCGCTCTGCTCATGGCGCGGGAGATTCTTCGCTACCATCTGGTGGGTGATCTCTACGAGGAGTGGCTCAAGCGGATCGCCGAGCTCACAAGCATCGCACACGGGGGCTCCGACGGGCCGGATCGCTCGCTGCCTGAGCAACCACCTGCAGCGGGCGACGTCGTGCATGGGGATCCTCCTCCACCTCCGGCCCGGGGTGCCATCATAGAGCCAAGGCGTATGGCTCCACGGCGCAACCCGCAGCGCCCTATGCCGGCTCGAGATGACGTGAGCTGCCAGGTGGTGCAACGTCCCCAAGGAGAAGCGCACGTGCTTCCAGCACCCCAGCACCAGGCTCGCACGCCGCCACAGGAGGTGGCAGTGCGTGTGCACCAGGACCACGTTCCACCCCCTCAACGACCTCCGATGGCCACAGCAGGATGTCGTGCGTTCACTACGGAGCTCCACAACGTTGTCTGGCCGAGCAAGTTCAAGCCTGACCTGCCTCCATGCTACGACGACATCGCAGACCCCGCAGAGTTCCTACAGCTCTACGAGCTGAGCATTGAGGCGGCCAACAGCAACGAGAGGATCATGACAAACTGGTTCCCGATGGCCCTCAAGGATGGCGTGCGTTCTTGGCTCCTGAACCTGATCGAGGGGTCAGTTTCTTCCTAGGAGGAGATGCACAGCCGCTTCATCGCCAACTTCCAGGGCACTCGCGACCGGCCGCCGGCCGTGGGCGACCTGCACCGCGTCAAGCAGCAACCTGAAGAGTCCCTGCATAAGTATATCCAGCGCTTCGACAACGTCCGCCTCAAGATTCCCAAGGTGTCTGATGAGGCCATCATCTCCGCGTTCACCGATGGCGTCCATGATGTCAAGATGAAGGAGGAGCTAGCCATCCACGAGGGTCGCTGCACCGCTTTGGAGATGTTCAACATGGCGAACAAGTGTGCAAGGGCTGAGGAGGGTTGCCTCTCCCTCCTCGAGCTCCCTGATGCTGATCCAGAAGACAAGAAGACCAAGACCAAGGACACAAAGCGCAAGGGGCCAGCCGTGCTTGCGGCCGAGCCAGAGACCAAGCGTGGCTACAACCACCCCGAGTCATCCAAGGGCAAGCGGTCGTTCTGCGCCTTCCACAATGTCTATAGCCACAACACCAGCGACTACCAGGAGCTCAGGGCTCTGCGCGACAGGTGCCTCGGTCGACGCCCCGAGCGCAACGATCGAGGCTACGGTCGCAAAGGTGCCAAGGTCGAGGAAGCTGGAATGGACGCGACCGCCGTCTGGAGTGGCGCGACCAGCCTCGTGAGGACCGCTAGCAGGACCAGCCTCGCGAGGGAAACTGGAGGGAGCAGCCTCGTGAGGACCGCCCTCAGGGCAACACAAGTTTGCCTCCTCTGCCTCCACCACCAAGAAGGAATGAAGATCACCACGAGGACGAGGGGGCTGGCGGCTTCCAGGAGCCTCGGGCCATCGCCTGCATCCCGGGCGGCTCACAGGCCCCATCTTCCCACCGTGTCTTCATGCAGTTTGTGCGTGAGGTGAATGTCGCGCTCCCCAGGCCTGAAGCAACTCACCCTCTCAAGTGATCCAACTGCGCCATCACCTTCGACTCCTCAGACTGGCTCAAGTGGGTGTCCATAGCTACCGTGCTCCCCCTGCTCTGCTCCCCCATCATCAGCAACGTAACCGTCACCAAGACCCTCATCGATGGTAGAGCAGAGCTCAATGTTCTCTCCGTTCAGACGTTCGACAGGCTCCAGATGCCGTACTACCAGCTGCACCCCACCAAGCCATTCTCAAGAGTGGCCGACAGATCGACACATCCGATCGGGCAAGTTTGCCTCCTGTCACCTTTGGCGAGCGCAAAAACTACCGCACCGAGCCCATCGACTTCGATGTCGCCGACATCCGCCTTCCCTACAATGGCATCCTAGGGTACCTAGCACTGGCCAAGTTCATGGTGGCCAGTCTCCACGGCTACAATATCCTCAAGATGCCAGGCAGCAGCGACATCATCATGGTCGCCTGCCAAGAGAAGGATGCAGTGTGCTCCCTCGAGTGCGCCTTCCAGACTGCAGTAGTTGAGAACCCAGAAGATGAAGTCGGCGCCCTTCCTCCTGACGTCGCCCCCAAGATGAAGAAGCTACAGCTGGGCCAGGGGTCTCGTGAGGGAGCATCACTCGAGGATGCAGCGCTGAGTCTTGCGTCTCCGGACACGGCTCCTTCACCCATCGCATAGGAAGGCGCGCCCGGCGCTCCTCTCAGGCTGGGCTCGTGGGCTCACTTTTGGAGGGCCTCAGATCTAACCAATGTCGCGAGAGTGGCGCTCGGCCGCCATGTGGAGGCTCTCTTCAGAGCATGCTTTCCAGGAGAAGGCAACAGGCATAGGGCACCAGGCGTTCAGGAGTTCATCAGCAAGGCAATCGAGGAAATTCAGGAAGGAAGGGTTCTACAAGGCGATCGTTGCCTTCCGCGTGGTGCAGCTCATTGCCCTGGTGAGGGTAAGGAGTTCCGCATCTACATTGACATCCCTGAGCTCAAAAGGGCCGCATCCCGACAGCTCATGTGGTCGTCTCGTGTTGGCCGATGCGAGGGTCTGCCTCACAGCTACATCCGCATGCCTTTTGGCCCGGTGGGCACGGCTGAGGTGTTCCAGCGCTGCATGAGGGACGCTCGGACGGCCTGCGAGGCCAGACCAGGAGATCCTGGTGGAGATGGAGGGGCACCTTCAGGAGCCTTCTGGTTCCTCCAAGTCTCTCAAGGCTCGGCACTGGAGCGGCTCATGAGGAACGGCTTTAGTGGCGTGCGTTTTTTTGGCTACTTCAACAACTCTTCAGCAACGGTACTGGGTGGCATCTCCCTAGTTCGTTCAGTTTGGGGGCGCCCCTTGGGCTACATCATCCCTTGGCCATGTGGGTCCGTCCCTACGACATGTATCATTTTGCATTCACCAGGGTTATCTAATCATTTCTGTGAGTTTCTCTATGATTGTCACCTTGCGACCACCGCCTCACGACCTTCATGCGTTCTGACTAACGCCATTCCCGCATCACTGCACGATACTCACATTGGCACATCGCTTGTGCTTGGGTCTGTCCCTGCAACACTGATAAACCTGGGGATCGAGCTCTGGTTTGCAGCCCGCCTCGCGTACAACACCTCGCAGGGTCCTCGGTGACTCTGTCTCACGCCCCGGGGCTCTCGGCCTCCTTTGTCATTCAACCTGCAGGTTCACCCAGCAATGTGCCAAAGGTCGGCCCAGACAACCACCTTCTGGCCTCGTGAGTCATTTGCACATTAAAGGGGGGCCTCCCGCGCATCGCGTCTCGGGAGCTCCTACTGGCTCTCCAGCCCTCACCCCCTAGCCTTGACCACGGCATCGCGGCCTAGCATACCAACGGCGACTTAGCTCGCTCGAGGGCCAGGACCCGAGGACGTAGAGCATTTTGGCGAGCGAGGCAGGAGAGTGGCCAATGTAGGCTGCGCCCAACAGTGCCATAGGCGCGACAGCAAGCATCACCTCCTTCATGGACTCAGACAGCAAAAAGATAAGTCTTGGCTCGCTACAGCACCAGTTTCGCTCCCCACGCCCCACCTCGCAGTTCCACTTGGGCAGTTCGACTCCCCTTTTCGATTTTCTATACAGCTGCTTGCACGCCAAAGGGGACCTCATGAGCATTGTGTCTCATGAGCTCTTATCGGGCCTTGGGCCGCTCACCTCCTAGCCTTGACCACGGCATCGTGACCTGGCATACTAGCGATGGCTGAATCCTGCCTAGGGATTGGGTCTTGTCGGCGTAGAGCACCACGCTGTCTAGGGAAGAGAAAAGGGAGGTGTAAGTGCATCTAGTGCCCCTTAGAGATTTTGGTGTATTGAAGACTTATAGGTTAAGGGACTGATGAGTTTGTGAGTGTACACAGGTCTATAAGTCTACGAGGAGTTTGATATTTACAGAGAAAGTCGACCCCTAAAAATGAAGTTCTTCGACTGAAGACTTTGATATTCTGAAGACTTTCTGAAGACTTTGAAAGTGAAGAAATTGGTGTGACCTTGAAGACTTGGTATTCATTCGAGGAACATGAAGCGTGAAGACTTTTGTTTTCATAGTTTCATTTTCTTTTTCTTGATTCATAGGAAACACCGTACTATTAAAGGGGGTCGAGGAAATACTAAGGAAAAAATTCCATGTGATGCTCAACTCAAAATCCTACACCTACCAATCCCTTCGAGTGAAGCCATTGGAAATCTCATACAGTTCAGTCAATTTCTTCAGAGACAGAGACGCAGTTCTTCTGGTCACTGAGGACTTTGCTCTGACTGAGGAGTTAGGAACTCGCCAGTGCGAATTGCCTACACAGTGAGGAACATGATAGCCCTGAGGAATTTGAGAGTCAAATTTCCGACCGTTGCTGTGCTACGCGCCGGCTGTCCCAAAATATCTTATCCACCTAACGGTCATATCATTGAAGGGCATTTATGTCTTATCATGTCGGGCTGCTCCCTAGGCTATAAATAGCCGCCCCCTACAACCACTAGTTGGTTGGCTACTCCGAGAGAACTTGACACTTGTCATTTGAGAGCAACCCATCCTCCGAAGACTTTGAGCGAAAATCATCAAGTGAGGAAAATCCCAAAACCAAACCCCCACAAACCCAAAGTGATTGAGCATCACTGAAGAAATTGATCCTGCGTAGATCCGACGCTTGTTACCTTTGAAGAATGTGCTTCTTCCAGACGGTTAGGCGTCAAGGTCTAGAGCATCCAAGAGGAATTGTGGATGGCCGAGTGACCAAGTCTGTGAAGGTTTGGAAGTCACCTGAAGACTTACCATGAGTGATTGGACGAGACCTGCGTGGTCTTAGTTCAAGGAGAATACGGTGAGGACTGGGTGTCCTGAGTTGCGGCTCAGTGACTGGGTGTCCGGGACTGCGTGTCCTCGAGTTTAAATACTCAGCCGCTCCAACCAGACGTACAACTGAGACAACAGTTGGAACTGGTTTACCAAATCATTGTCTTCACCAACTAACTGGTTCTATTTCCTCAACTCTTTCATTTCCTCATTACTATGTTGAATGTTGTTCATATCTGTGCTTGAAGACTTTGACTGAAGACTTTTTCAATTTCCTTAGTTCAATTTCTTCAGTCTGTTTGTCTTCATCTTATTATCCTGTGATTACGCTTTCTGTACTCTGTGCTAGTCTTCATTTCATCATGATGACCATGCTTGTGTTCTGTTATGCATACTTCTGAGTACTTATTCCGCTGCAAGTAGTTCTTCGCTAAGGAATTTCCTCACCGGCAAATTCCTCAGTGAAGAATTCATAAAAATCGCCTATTCACCCCCCCTCTAGTCGATATAACTCACTTTCAATTGGTATCAGAGCAAGGTACTCCCTTGTTCTGTGTGATTTTGGTTTAACCGCCTGGAGTTTTAGTTATGTCGACCGCAGGTATGAAGAAAGTGACATGCCCTATCCTTGACAGTCATGACTATCCCAAGTGGAAGGCCATGATGAGGAAGCGCCTCATGGCAATGAACAGCAAGCTGTGGACCGTCACTGAGATTGGTCTTACTGATCTATGCAAGATGGCGGATGCTGATGATATTCGCAAGTACACTCGACTTGACATCATGGCGAAGGATATCATCTGTTCCTGCCTATCCAGAGATCAATTCGGACACATTATGCATCTTGGAAATTCGAAGCATATCTGGGACCGAATCTCTGATGTCTATGAAGGTCATCGAACCCGTCATGATCCCTGGTTTGAGGACTTCAAGGAATCTCTCAAAACGATGACTTTCGAGCCAGAATCATCATCTTCTGCATCATGTCTCATGGCAGACGGTGCTGAGGTAACAAAATGCTCCTCATCCGAGTTCTGTGATGATGAATTTGATAATAATGAATCTGATAATGATGAATCTGATAATGATGAATCTGATAATGATGAATCTGATGATGATATTGAATCTTGTTATACCAAACTCGTTTGCATTGCCACTAAACAACAAACTGCTTTGGAACAAACTCAAGACATGCTAGACAAAAGTGATGATATGTTGCGTAAAGAAATGGATCAGTCAAAAGCATTGGGTGAATGTCTTCAGAGAATTCACTCCAAGTTTGACGCCCTTCAAGATCAACATAATACCCTCTTGACTGATCACGAGAAGCTTTCTTCTGAATCTCTTCAAAGAAAGGAAGATCTTGAAAAGCTAAGAGTGTGTTATGAAGATCTTCAGAAGGAGCGCGATTCAGTACTAGCTCAACAAATCAGCGGTTCTCAGGAAGAATTTGTTCCTCCATGCTTAAAGTGCATTGAACGTGAATCTGCTAATTCCTCACCTGAATGTTCTAATGCTTCAACTGTTACAAATTCTTCATCTGCCTCTGCTATCACTAATTCCTCATTTGAGGACATTGCTAGTATCACTGACAATGCAGGGCTGAAGGAATTGTACATGACAGGTATGTACAAAAGCCTCAAAGGGCATCAGACTCTTTGTGATGTGCTTAAAAAGCAGATCCTCAACAGAAACCCTAGGAAATAGGGTATTGCCTTTGAGAGGAAACTCAATGCTGATGGAACATATTGGAAGCCTGAGCAGTACCCCAAAACCTCATGGGTTGCTGCAAAGGGACCTCCAGTTGATCCATCAAACTTATCTGGCTTTACATGTGAATCTCCTCATTCTTATGATGAGTCATTTGACTCCAACTATAAACTGTTCAAAAATCAGAATGGTGAAGTATTTGCTAGATATGTTGGCACTAACTGCAGGAACGGTTCCCCTATGAAGAAAATCTGGGTTCCCAAAAGTTATGTTGAAAGTCTTCAGGTGAATGTCCTCATGACACCACCTGTGAAGAACAGGAACCCCAGATCAAATTCGTCATATGGACCAAACTCTTCATGTGGATCCAAGTCCTCATACGGACCAAATTCCTCACATGGATCAAAGTCCTCATATGGTTATCATCATGCTAACAACTCTGTCTCGCAGGGTAGAGCTAAGGGCTATGAATATGTGCATTATTCTTCAAATCATTATGTTCATAAGTCCTCGAAGAATTACTCTGCTTATTCATATGCTTACCCTAACCCCTCTTATGTGAAACGAAACGGTTTGGCATCTTTGCCATCTTTCTCATATGGTGCTCGCAGAGTGATGAATTCTTTGCCAACCCCTCCAGATGTGGGTGGTGAAGAAAAAGAACTAATCTCTTCTGCAGGGTCAGGTCTCCAGACATGCTTTAACGTCTGAAGAATTTGCTGGGGACCTGACAAATTGCGTGAAAGGATGCAGGTGAATCATGATGAAATGAACTTTCATTTCACACGTCCTCATATTGCTATATCTGTTTACTGCTTGATGAAATTCATCTGATGAACTTGATATCATATTCTTCACTGATGAAGCATATGAGATTGTAAGCTACACTAATTCATCTACAGGATGATCAACCCAAAACCACTGAATGGGTCCTCGATAGTGGATGTACAAATCACATGACTGGTGACAAGAATCTATTGATGGATACTCCCTTATCACCGTCACCTCTGAAGCATATCATCTTCACTGACAAAGGCAAAAGTCAGGTATTGGGTCTTGGTAAGCTTGCAATCTCTAAGGATAAACACATGGACAAAGTCATGCTTGTTGAGTCCTTAGGATACAATCTCATGTCAGTCTCAATGCTTTGTGATCTTGATATGGTTGTTGTCTTTGGAAACTATCGCTGTGTTGTGATTATAGAAGCTGACAATTCCAAAGTCTTTGAAGGCTTTAGGAGAGGAGATTTGTATATTTTTGATTTCTCTACAGGGCCACAACCAGCCGTGTGTCTACTTGCAAAAGCTTCAGAAGGCTGGCTATGGCATCGACGACTTGGTCACGCAGGCATGAGGAATTTGAACACGCTTGCGAAGAAGAAGCATGTCATTGGCACTGAAAATGTCAAATTCCTCAAGTATCACCTGTGCGGAGCTGGTGAAGCTGGAAAAATGACCAAGGCCAAGCATCCAGCGAAGACTATCATGACCACTACCCGTCCATTCGAATTGCTTCACATGGACCTCTTCGGACCTAATCATTACTCAGCAGTCACTAATGATGCATCTCTATATGGTTTTGTCATTGTTGATGATTATTCTCGATATACATGGGTACACATTGTTACTTACAAACATGAAGTGTAGGAAGTCTTCAAACGATTTTCCTTGAGGGCTTCAACCAACTTTGGTGTGAAGATCAAGCATATCAGAAGTGACAATGGAACTGAGTTCAAGAATTCCGGTCTTGATGCCTATCTTGATGAACTTGGTATTACTCATGAGTTATGTGCTCCCTATACTCCTTAGCAAAATGGCGTCATGGAGTGCAAGAATAGAACTCTTGTTGAGATGGCTCGCACTATGCTTGATGAATACAAAACGCCTCAGCGTTTTTGGATTGATGCAATTGATACTGCATGCCACATCATCAACAAAGTATATCTTCACAAAATCTTCAAGAAGACGGCCTATGAACTCCTCACTCACAAGAAACCCAATAGAGCACCTACCTTCTGTGTTAGATGAACCAGCACCCGAGGATGCTATCAAGCTCAAGGCAACTGAGGATTTCATTCCTACTGAAGAATCTGCTGAAGAACTCATTCCTGTTCATGAAGAACGTCGGGCTGATGCACATGAAGAAAATCCTGAGGAAAATGGCATGCAGTATCAAATTCCTCAGCGACAACCAGCTCATCCTCGCGTTGCAAAAGAAGTGCAAGTGGAGAAGATCATCGATGACATTAGTGCACCAGGTCCTCTCACATGCTCAAAAGCTTCACATTTATCTATCTTTTGTGGGCACTATGCTTTTGTCTCTATCATAGAGCCCACTAAGGTAGATGAAGCATTTCTGGAGCCGGAGTGGATTCAGGCTATGCAAGAAGAATTACATCAGTTCGAGCTCAATAATGTCTGGGAACTGGTCAACCGCCCAGATCCTCGCAAGCATAATATTATTGGCACAAAGTGGATCTACCGCAACAAGCAAGATGAAAATGGCCTTGTGGTGAGGAATAAGGCACGACTAGTAGCTCAAGGCTACACACAGGTTGAAGGAATTGATTTCGATGAAACTTTTGCACCTGTTGCTAGACTTGAGGCTATTCGCATATTACTTGCCTATGCTAACCATCATGATATCATCTTATATCAAATGGATGTGAAAAGTGCATTCCTCAATGGTAAGCTTGAGGAAGAAGTATATGTTGCTCAACCCCCAGGTTTTGAAGATCCAAAGAATCCTGACAAAGTCTTCAGACTCAATAAGGCCCTCTATGGCCTCAAGCAAGCCCCTCGGGCATGGTATGATACATTGAAGGAATTCTTCGTGAAGAATGGCTTCACACCCGGTTCACTTGATCCTACTCTCTTTACTAAATCTTATGATGGTGAACTGTTTGTGTGCCAAATATATGTTGATGATATTATCTTTGGCTGTACTGACCAATGTTATAGTGATGACTTTTCCAATATGATGAGTGAAGAATATCAAATGTATATGATGGGAGAGTTGAAATTCTTCTTAGGTCTTCAAATTCGTCAGCAGCGCAATGGCATATTCATATCTCAGGAGAAATACCTCAAAGATGTACTGAGGAAATTCGGCATGCAAGATTGCAAAGGCGTCAAAATTCCTATGCCCACAAATGGCCATCTATGCACTGATGAAAATGGTATTGACTTCGATCACAAGGTATACCGCTCCATGATTGGTTCTTTATTGTACTTATGTGCATCTAGGCCAAATATAATGCTTAGTGTTTGCATGGGTGCCCGATTTCAAGCTGCACCGAAGGAATCACACCATAAGGTTGTGAAGCATATTCTTCGATATCTAGCTCACACACCAACACTAGGATTATGGTACCCCAAGGGCTCTGCTTTTGATCTCATTGGATATTCTGACTCTGACTATGCTGGTGATCGTGTGGACCACAAGTCAACATCTGGTACCTGTCATTTCCTCGGACGATCTTTGGTCTGTTGGTCCTCGAAGAAACAGAACTGCGTATCACTGTCTACTGCTGAAGCTGAATACATTGTTGCTGGCTCTTGCTGTGCTCAACTGCTTTGGATGAAGCAAACCCTCAAGGACTATGGCGTCAAAGTGAAGAATGTGCCTCTCCTTTGTGACAATGAGAGTGCCATCAAGATTGCTCACAACCCAGTTCAGCACTCGAAGACAAAGCACATTCAAATTCGTCATCATTTTCTTCGTGATCATGTGTTGAAGGGCGACATCTCCATCGAGCACGTGAAGACTGAAGAACAACTAGCTGATATCTTCACTAAGCCCTTGGATGAGAAGAGATTTAGCAAGTTGCGGTGTGAGCTCAGTATCTTAGAATCTTCGAATGTTCTTTGAAAAGGACACACATCCTAACCCTTATGCAGAATTGATGACTTAGATGTGCAACACATGAAGAAAGGTTTTTCTTCAATCAATGAAGAATAACACTCTAAGTGTGAAGAAATTAATGAAGAATTTGATTCTCAGAACCCTACGACAATTGTACGCGGTGTCTGAAGTCATCATTCTTATACGGTGGGTCACGCCACCACAAAAAGTTGAAACTCTTCAAATTTGAGTTTTTCCTCATTTTTGAAATTCTTCAGTTTTCAAATTCTTCAACTTTGCAAAATCTTCACTGTTCCCGTCGTTTTTCTTCATTGGCTATATATATATATATATATATATATATATATATATGAGTTTATGTCCTCTACAGCATTCACTTATTGCTATTTCTTCAAGTTGAGATTTCTGCGAAGTGAATGTGATCGGACCCTTCCCCCTCTATGCTATACTCAACCCAATCTATTCACAAATTCTTCATGTGTGTTCTATTTGAAACTCGTTCAAAGTCTTCACTGTGTCCTTGTCAACTGAAGAAATTGCGAACGAAACTTTAAAACAAATCTTATCTAGATTTTCGGTTTTACCGCTCAAACCGTTCCGCATCACATGATGCAATATTTTATTCACCCACGATCTTACACGATCTCATCTGCATAGTACGTGGGTGACACATGTCGTGTGAAGGAGAAAGGGCAGGGGCATGTTCGTCCCAAAATCTTCGGACGAACAGTTATTCACCGTGGCTATAAATACCCCTCTCCCCTTCCTCACTTCATTTACTCCGCTCGGTCGCTGTGTCTCGCTCGAGATTCTCAAACCCTAGCGCCGCCGCTACTCCATCATCGCCGGTGAGGAAGAGCTTCACTGCCTCGACCTCGTCGCCGTCGTACTCGCGCTGGTTGCGTAAATCTTCACTCTGCCGCCGCCGTAGCTGTTTCCCTCTGCCAAGTTAGGGCGTGGGAGATCTAACCTGACGAACTTCACGTCTGTTCATCTCAGTTCGTCGTGTTCTTCATTTCGGGTAATTAAAAGTTACTTTTATTACTCACTTTGATTCTCATGCTTTCCTGAAAATCTTCAAAGGTGTTTTTCTTCATATCCTCACACATATGAACACCTCACGGATCGTATGATCTTGAACTATTTCTCTAAGCAATCATTTTCTTCAAGATTCCTCAATTGTGTGGATCTTCGATCTATACAACTCTGGAACCTGAGACAAAACGCTTGGTGAAATTCCTCAAGGCTCATCTGGTCAAATTCCTCAAAACTTGTCTTTTCGAAAAATCTTCTGAGAACGCATATGACCTCTCCAAATTCCTCGCACCTACACTCTGTTCACAGGTACTCATGTCCGCTGCTGAATCACTAGGTTCTCATCAACTTAACTCATTTGCAGCGTTCCTCGAAGAAAAACTGCATACTTCTTCAGAGTGTTCAATTGTTCAAATTCCTCATCTGAAGAATATGGCTGAAGGAAAGAGACCGCAGAAAGGAGGAAAGAGGCCTGAGGTCATGACTGCTTTCGAAATCCCTAATGAACTCTATAAGGACTATTGCACACCTGATGAAGCCAAGTTTGGCAAAGAAAACAAGAATCAGCGGAAGGTGCGCATTCAGAGAATTGAACGGAGATGGGCAAGGGACTAGAGGGAATATCGATATGTTACTCCAAAGTACATGAAGAAATTCTCCCTCAATCCTCCGTGCCCTAGAGCTCCATTGGCACCTGGCCAAGTAGCTGATCCCACTAGTATCAAAAGTGGTGAGGACTTTCCTGAAGAATGGGCAAAACGCCAAGCCAAATTGGCAAGACAAGCCAAGGAGGCTGTGAAGAAATTCAATGAGGATTCTGCCGCTGCTGCTGCTGCTGAGACCTCGGTCAGACCGAGGAAATCAATGCCAAAGAAGCCTGCTCGCAAGCCAAGTCCTTCACCGACAGCGCCCTCACGGCCAAGTTCCTCAGCTATTCCCTCACGGCAAATTCCTCAGACCGCTACTGCTCCACCAAAGTCCTCAACTCCTGTGCATCTGGCTAAATGCCAAAGGACTACTGGTTTTTGAATTGCTTCTGGTGTCTCAGCAAGTTCCTCAGCTGCACCAATGTCCTCATCAGGCCCCACTCTGTTGAAGACTAAAGCAACAGCTGGACGCGGTCCTCGGCCAAGTCCAAGGAAGAAACAGGTTGCATTCCAAGTGCCCTCTGATGATGAAGCTTCTGATGAAGAACTTGAAGAAATCATCAGAGATAGACAAGTGAAGGCCGCTAGAGCCAAAGGCACATCTGTGCCACTGCTTTTGGATCCGAAGAAGATCCTCGATTACATTGATCTCTGGCACAAGGACCCAAACACTCCAATGCCTGATCTGCGTCTGACTCCTGGTCAAAGGCACATGCTGACCCAATTCATCACTCAAGAGAAATGGAAATTTGAGAAGCCACGTGAGATCAAGAAGGCTCAATCTAGAAAGGAGAAGCTTCTGAAGAAGAATGTTGTCAGATTGACACCTGAGGAACTTCTCAAGGCTCAGTCTGAAATTCAAGCCCTCAGCAAAGACTTCGATGCATACTATGCTGATTGGCAAGGAGCCAAAGTGAGATTCGTCAACCTGACGAAGAAAATGACAACTGTTGCAGCTCCATCGCAACAAGAAAATCCTCAGGCTGCAGACTCTGCTCAGCCTGCTGAAGAACATGCTAGCATCGCTGATGACTTTCAGCCTGCTGATGAAAATGTAAGTTCCAGGGCTGATGACTCCATTCCAGCCACTGAAGAAATTGCCAGGGCATCCACTAGTGGTGCGCCTGAAGAAACTGAAGAGATCAGGGCAACTGCACCAGTTGCGCCTGAAGAAAATGAACCAGATTCCTCAGCTCCTCCCGTGCCTACACCAACTCCAATTCTTCCTTCTTCCTATGAAGTGAAGAAGACCAAGGCTGCAGAGCGAGCTGCAGTGAAGAAAAGGAAGGCATCAGCTGCGTCAAATTCTTTGGCTGCAAAGAAAATGAAGCCAATGACCAGCTCTCTTGAAAATCCTATTGATGCCGTTCCGATTTCCTCCATGTCATGAAAGGAAATTGTTCCTTATGGAGAAGACTACAAGATCCCAAGTGGATCTGATGAAGAAAATCATTCTGCTGCTACGTCATAGCAGCTTGATGAAGAAATTGAAGTGGAAGCAATCCCTTCAACGCCAGTCATTTCCTCACCTATGCCTCAGTTCACAGCTGAAGAGGCTGGTGTTGAGGAAATTGAAAATGAAGAAGAAGATGTGGATATTGGATGCACCACTCCCGTGATGAATGATGACTTTTGGGAAAGTCAGCATCCCAATACTCCTCCATTCACACCTATCCAACAAATTCCTCAGTCCCCGGCAACCACAGTTCAGATGGGCTCTAAAGAAACTCATCCCACTCCATCTGTTCATGAAGAAATTCCAGCCGCTAGTGCTGAAGAACCTGCCGCTGCTGATCCTCAAGTTGCACAAGAGGAGGAACCAGAAATTCCTCAGCCTGAAGAACCTGAGCTCGTGATTCCTGAGGTTGTGCTGCAAATCACTGACACTCCTTTGCCCAAGCCGAAGAATCCGTTCTCAAGCAAGCAAAAATTCAAGGCTGAAGACTTCTTTTCTGAGCATGTGTTCTTCACTGATTATAATCCATATGGCTCTGCTCGCATAAGGAAGAGGCGTTTCTGGACTGCTAGTCAAGCCAACTTCTATTCCTCAGTTCTCTTTAACAAGGACAAAATCTTCGATCATGAACATATTCCTCATGTGGATATGGAATCTCTGCCATGCTTCGAGCCAGTCCTCAGTGCTATTCACGATGCAGGATTATTGAATTTCTGCACTGACATTTGCGATTGGAATGAAGAACTCATTCTTCAATTCTACGCCACACTGCATATCACCGGAGATGCTGAAGATGTCAATTCATGGGTGCTGGATTGGATGACTGAAAACACTCATTATAAGGCACCAGCAACTGAATTGCTTCGTGTCCTTCCTCTTGATCCTCCCCATGACAGTGCACGTTGCATCTACAATGACCCTGAACTGACCAATCACTATATGCAAGTGCTCATGAAGCCTTTGAAGCCAGGGCAGGCCCCACGAACCAAATTCCTCGTCAAGGAATTGCTTTATGTGCCTCAGACTGTCTATCGCATCCTGACGAAGACAATGAGTCCTATCAAAGGCCACGACTCAAATGATGAAGATGTCGTTGGCATCATGAAGAACATGCTTTTCAACATCATTCATGGCGTTCCCGTCAACTTCCATGATTTCTTCATGAGGACTCTAGCGAATGTTGCTATGTCACCATTCGAGCTGAAACCCTATGCGCCTTGGATCATGAGATTCATAAGGGCAAGATCTTCACTGAATTACAAAGTTGACACTCTGAACCATGGTAGCTACCTGCCTCCCATTGAAGTCCTCAAGCGACCAGTTTCATCATCTGATGATAAAGGTAAGGCAGCTGCTGTGATCGATGAAGGCACTCGTCCATTGGTTGGTCAATTTCGTCTGGCTACATCTTATTCTACCAATGACGACTCTGCCACACATGACACTGCCGCAAATACCTCAGCAAAGCAAAATCCTCAAGCCACAGCACCCAGGGTGATGACTGACCGTGAGTTACTCCTCAGTCTTCATCAGAAGGTTGATCGCAATCACAAATGGGTGAAGCGTCAGTTTGCTGCTGTTCTTCACAATATGACCTCAACACATAATGCAGTGAAGAAGAATCATTATCACCTTCATGAAACCCTCAACCGCACCTGGGCTGTCCTCACTCATGTCTATAGCGCGGAAGAACTGAAGACTATGGGTCTTCAGGAAGCATTTGACTGGTCTGCACCTCCTCCGAAGAAATTCAAGAGGGTCAAAGTTCCTGATCTGGTGGCCAGCTCTTATTCTTCATCGCGTGATACTGATGAGTATGAAGATTTGGACGACACTGCGGCAGGCCCTACTTCAACAAATAACCCCGACAACGCTGGCGCTCCTCCATCAACTTGAAATTCTTCAGGGGCGTTAGTCCTCAGTTTCGATCCTTTTGGTCATTTGATGACAAAGGGGGAGAAATCTGAGTTAGTCTTCAAGTGGGTCTATACTAAGGGCGTTTTTTAAGTTACAACTCTCGTTCTTCCGAAACTTTTATTGGATCGAGTTGTAATCTTAAACCCGATGGTGCCTTGATACTTTTGACGGTGCTCTGATGCTTTGATGCACTGAGCTCTGATACTTTTGATGTGCTATTCTACATGCTTATTCCTCGTCAATATTATTGCACGCATGCTGAATCTCATCAGGCACCATATTTCATCATGCATTTCAAATTCTTCATATTATATATCAAATGTGTGTATGAATTACAAGATATAGGGGGAGATCTCCATGATTCAATTCTTCAAATGTGCATTGCCTCAAAAGCAAATTCCTCACTATGCACATACTCAGGGGGAGCTCTTCTATATCTAGCAATCAAATTCCTCAATATCAGTATTTACACTTCATATATTTATCCCCATTGAAAACTTAACCTATGTTGTCATCAATCACCAAAAAGGGGGAGATTGTAAGTGCATCTAGTGCCCCTTAGTGATTTTGGTGTATTGAAGACTTATAGGTTAAGGGACTGATGCGTGTGTAAGTGTGCACATGTCTATAAGTCTATGAGGAGTTTGATATTTACAGAGAAAGTCGACCCCTAAAAATGAAGTTCTTCGACTAAAGACTTTGATATTCTGAAGACTTTCTGAAGACTTTGAAAGTCAAGAAATTGGTGTGACCTTGAAGACTTGGTATTCATTCGAGGAACATGAAGTGTGAAGACTTTTGTTTTCGTAGTTTCATTTTATCTTTCTTGAGTCATTGGAAACACCGTACTGTTAAAGGGGGTCGAGGAAATACTAAGGAAAAATTTCCATGTGATGCTCAACTCAAAATCCTACACCTACCAATCCCTTCGAGTGAAGCCATTGGAAATCAAATACAGTTCAGTCAATTTCTTCAGTGACAGAGACGCAGTTCTTATGGTCACTGAGGACTTTGCTCTGACTAAGGAGTTAGGAACTCGCCAGCGCGAATTGCCTACACAGTGAGGAACATGATAGCCCTGAGGAATTTGAGAGTCAAATTTCCGACCGTTGTTGTGCTGCGCGCCGGCTGTCCCAAAATATTTTATCCACCTAACGGTCATATCATTGAAGGGCATTTATGTCTTATCATGTCAGGCTGCTCCCTAGGCTATAAATAGCCGCCCCCTACAACCACTAGTTGGTTGGCTGCTCCGAGAGAACTTGACACTTGTCATTTGAGAGCAACCCATCCTCCGAGGACTTTGAGCGAAAATCATCAAGTGAGGAAAATCCCAAAACCAAACCCCCACAAACCCAAAGTGATTGAGCATCACTGAAGAAATTGATCCTGCGTAGATCCGATGCTTGTTACCTTTGAAGACTGTGCTTCTTCCAGACGGTTAGGCGTCAAGGTCTAGAGCATCCAAGAGGAATTGTGGATCGCCGAGTGACCAAGTCTGTGAAGGTTTGGAAGTCACCTGAAGACTTACCACGAGTGATTGGACGAGACCTGCGTGGTCTTAGTTCAAGGAGAATACGGTGAGGACTGGGTGTCCTGAGTTGCGGCTCAGTGACTGGGTGTCCGGGACTGCGTGTCCTCGAGTTTAAATACTCAGCCGCTCCAACCAGACGTACAACTGAGACAACAATTGGAACTGGTTTACAAAATCATTGTCTTCACCAACTAACTGGTTCTATTTCCTCAACTCTTTCATTTCCTCATTACTGTGTTGAATGTTGTTCATATCTGTGCTTGAAGACTTTGACTGAAGACTTTTTCAATTTCCGCAGTTCAATTTCTTCAGTCTATTTGTCTTCATCTTGTTATCTTGTGATTACGCTTTCTGTACTCTGTGCTAGTCTTCATTTCATCATGATGACCATGCTTGTGTTCTGTTATGCATACTTCTGAGTAGTTATTCCGGTGCAAGTAGTTCTTCGCTGAGGAATTTCCTCACCGGAAAATTCCTCAGTGAAGAATTCATAAAAATCGCCTATTCACCCCCCCTCTAGTCGATATAACGCACTTTCAAGAGGGACTCAGCCAAACTGGGATACGCGCATCCATTACAAAATCAAAAGAAATAGCGATACTATTAAATGCGTTCCTGTCCATACAAACCCCACAGGGGCTGATCTTCATCTCGCACAGGAGAAACAACTACAAGGCCCTACAGTATCGCTGACGACACCGGGCGGCAGCCGCAGTTGCGATGCGGCCTCGGCGGGAGCTTGGCGGCACGTAGCTATCCTCGCTTGACTCCGGAGAATCGCTGGGCTCAGGAGAGTCGCTAGATTCCCAGGAATTGTCGCTACTGCTGGATGAAGCGCTCAAGGTGGCAGCGGCGTGTCACCCACTACGGCGTCCCTCAAGCTATCTCCTCCGGGGCAGCATTCCAGCCGCTCGCCCTCCTTGTTGAAGACCTTGAAAAACGAGGTGGCCGCGTCGTCGTACTCGAAGTGAATCGCTAGGGCTCCCTCCACTGGGCAGGCCCAGGCGATCTCGCCCAATCCTCGCGTCATGAAGACATCTCCAGGTGGCACCACCTCGACTTCAGCCCCGGTAGCCAAGCTGCGGCACCCTGCGTGCTGCATCCATAGCTCAACCGGTACCCCGGAGGTAACTCGCTGACAAAGAACCGCGGGAGTCGGATCCAGGTGTCGGGAGTCATCACCGCCCACACCACGAACTCGCGCGATCTACCCTCGGCGTGGGTCCATGGTGCGGTCGGCGGGGTAATGGCGGCCCTGCCATCCCCATCAGGCGCCGCTCGACGGCGCACTCCATCATCTTGAGCACGGGCGTACAGGGGGAGGGGGAAGCCAGGCGGAGGCCTCGATTGCCAAGGCCTGGCCACCTCTCGCCCCACGCCAGCATTGTCGGGAAGGCGGATCCATTTCTTCGGCGGGAGAGTGTAAGGACCCTCCCTAGGAGCCTTCCCCTTCTCTGCCGCAGAGAACCTCCTTATCGGCGCCATGAGAGCAAGATGGAGAGTAGAATAAGTAGGTGGGAGCAAGATGAAGGAGAGATGGGTAGGGGCTCCACCCGCTCGCACATTTATAGCTGGGAAAAGGTAAATTGTTGGCCTCCCAAGATTTCCAGTAATGATGATCCCCTCCGCATGTAGCATGAAGTTGTCAAGTCAAGCAGTTGCCGAGGCAGCATGGGGAAGCGGATTCGCCCACGTCCAATCAATTGCCACAATTCATCAAGTCCGTAGGAGGTTAGGGCCCGCGGCGCTCTGCATTTGCCCTTTGGCTTCGCCTGGAAGCCAAGCCCGAGCGCGCCTTGGGCCCCAGGGCTACTGTCGGCGTCCTGGATTTTGGGGTATCTAGTCCTGCCTGCCTGCGGCCCACCACGTGGCTTCATCGATGCCCTGGCATGGCCCAGCTTCAACACCAACACCGCAAGACCCTCGCGAGGGGCCAAGCGTCACGAGGCGGGCGACGCCAAGACCCCCGAAGGAAGTGGCCTCCTCAGGAGGGCTCCTGAGGGGTGGAGAGTTCTATGCAAGTTATCTCATGAGGCTCAGCTAATGTGAGCCATGACGACCAAGGCCAGGCGGGCGCCAGGCGGGCGCAGAGCGCATGTTTCCTCTTTGGTGCAAGGGAGGCAAGCCACAAGCACGGAGTCCCGAGGAATCAGCCAAAGGTTTCCATTCTGGTGCAACAAGACCAAGACCGCCAGGATGGCAGGACGGAGGTCATCACCAAACCCACCGCAGCATCATGACCAGAGGCTTTTCGCAGGCGAAGACTACTTTTGTTAGGATAGACTGTACTACTTGTCCCCTTTCAAATCCCGCCATTTTTGGAATCCCTTCCCGCTCATATTTGGGAAGAGGACCAACGCCACTATACATAGGACTTAGCCACCACCGTAGTGGGGATCGGATCCATTCTGACCCAACTACTACACCAGCTCAAGAACACCTCACCTCCTGAGGCTTGTTCATCCACTGTACTAGTTCATCCATAGCCCCTCGAGGCAATCCACCACACCACACTGGAGTAGGGTATTACACCACAATGGTGGCCCGAACCAGTATAAATCTCTGTGTCCTTATGTCTCTTTGAGCTCGACGCGCTAGGCTAGGAGGATCGCGAGCAGGCAGTGTCACGCCCAAGATGCGACCCTATCCTAAAGGAACTCGAAGGTCCCACCAAGGATAGAAGCGCATCTTGAAGACGCTTTTGCAAGGTGGATATCATTACATCAACATTACATAATAGATAGGGATACAATGCCACACGAATACAACATCATCTTACATAAGAGCACCATCCAACTACGGATGAAACACAAACAGAAACTCAAATGACATCCACCCTTCTAACCCAGGCTGCCGACCTAGAACCTATCCCCTGATCGAAGAAGAAGAAGAAGAAGAACTCCAAAACAAGTAACATCGCTCTCGCGTCATGTCATCTCATAACCTGCACCTGCAACTGTTGTTGTAGTAATCTGTGAGCCACGAGGACTCACCAATCCCATTACCATGGGTATCAAGACTAGCAAAGCTTAAAGGGAAAGGAAGGGGTAAAGTGGTGAGGTTGCAGCAGCGACTAAGCATATATGGTGGCTAACATATGCAAATAAGAGCGAGAAGAGAGCAAACGGAACGGTCGTGAAGCTAGCAATGATCAAGAGGTGATCCTGAACTCCTACTCACGTCAACATAACCAAAAACCGTGTTCACTTCCCAGACTCCGCCGAAAAGAGACCATCACGGCTACACACGCGGTTGATACGTTTTAATTCGGATCAGGTGTCAAGTTATCTACAAACGGACATTAACAAATTCCCATCTGCCACATAACCGCGGGCACGGCTCTTGAAAGTTTATACCCTGCAGGGGTGTCCCAACTTAGCTCATCACAAGCTCTCACGGTCAACGAGGATATTCCTTCTCCCAGGAAGACCCGACCAGTCTCGGAATCCCGGTTTACAAGACATTTCGACAATGGTAAAACAAGACCAGCAAAGCCGCCTGATGCCCCGACAATCCCGATAGGAGCTGCATATATCTCGTTCTCAGGGCAACACCGGATAGGTCAGCCTACGAGTAAAACCATCCCTCGAGTTGCCCCGAGGTGGCCCTGCAGTCTGCCCGGTTCGAACCAGCACTTAGAGAAGCACTTGCCCGGGGGGCTAAAATAAAGATGACCCTCGGGTTGTCCGACCCAAGGGAAAGGTATAGGTGGTGGTGAGGCAAATGGTAAAACCAAGGTTGGGCCTTGCTGGAGGAGTTTTATTCAAAGCAAACTGTCAAGGGGGTCCCATTAATCACCCAACCGCGTAAGGAACGCAAAATCTGGGAACATAATACCGATATGACGGAACCTAGGGCGGGAAGAGTGGAACAAAACACCAGGCATAAGGCCGAGCCTTGCACCCTTTACCAAGTATATAGATGCATTAATTAAATAAGAGATATTGTGATATCCCAACAATAAACCTGTCCACCATGGAGCAATCTTCAAACTTCACCTGCAACTAACAATGCTATAAGAGGGGCTGAGCAAAAGCGGTAACATAGCCAAACAACGGTTTGCTAGGGAGGGTGAAAAGGTTAGAGGCTGACATGGCAATTTGGGAAGGCTTGAAGAACAAGTGATAGGTAGCGCAGCAAAGCGATAGAACGAAGCAACTAGCATAGCAATGATAGTAGTGAGATCCAAGGTGATGGTCATCTTGCCTGAAATCCCACAAGGAAGAAGAATGAGTCCATGAAGAAGATGAAGCCACGAAGACGAACCAAGCGTAGACGAACAAATCCTCACGATGGCAACGAAACAGGAACTAACGAGAAGGAGCACAACCGGAAATAAGCAAACCACAAGGTAAACACACAACACATAACCAAGGCATGATGCTCAAGAAAGTATGATGCATGACAAGGCTACATGAAGCTACTCATGGCAAGAGATGATGCAAACAAGAACAACACACACTACAAGAAAAAGACACATCCGTGACATTTTGGGCCGAACGAAAAAAAATTTGTCATACATATGACACTTCTATGACGATAATTGTGACAAAACCCGGTATCATCATAGATGTGGGCTTTTCGTCCTGGGCGGGCCGGAGACGCAGCTACATGACATTCTTTGGGCCGTCCATGACGGAAAAAACCGTCGTAGAAGCGAGGGGGAGGAAAATTTCGGGGAGTTGCCGGTTACGATGGCAGGTCAGGGGCGGAGCGATGCGCGTTTCTCTCGTAGGTACGCGTGTGTGTGCGAGGCGTTGGCTCTAACTGAAGCCGAGCGAGGCGTTGGGCTCTAACTGAACCCGAGTGATTGCACTGCAGGCTACGCGTTACTAAACCCGAGCGATGCTGCCTCTGGGATGAACAGTGAGCGTTGCGCGGGGGGGGGGGGTGGGTGGGTTGGATGAACAGTGGGTGGTGGCGTTGCCTCTGGATGAACAGGAACCGGTGGTGTGGAGGGCTGGATGAACACTAGATGGTGGAGGGGTGGCCGTGGAGGGGTGGTTGAACAGGACCCCATGGTGTGGAGGGCTAGATGAATAGTAGACGGTGGAGGGGTGCCCATGGAGGGGTGGTTGAACAGTAGCCGCTGGAGTAGCGCGCGGTGGAGGCTGGATGAATTGGAGCCCATGGAGGCTGGAGGAGGTCGACGGTAGCCCGTGGAGGCTGGAGGAGGTCGACGGTGGAGATGAATAGTATCCCGTGGAGTCCCGTTTTGCGGTACGCCACACCCCTCCCCCCCTGTTTCGACCGTAGTGCTCCATCACAAGTCCGTTTCGTCCGTTTTGCGGTACGCCACACCCCTCCCAATCAACAGGACCCCCGTTTCGACCGTAGGAGGTCCGTTTCCTCCGTTTTGCGGTACGCCACACCCGTCCCAATCAACAGGACCCCTGTTTCGATCGTAGGAGGTTCATTTCCTCCGTTCTGTGGTACGCCAGGCCTGGTTTCCATCGCCTATTCCGTCCAAGCTGGTTGGCTCCCACGGGTTCCGTTGCCTCCCGATGAACACGACGCATTCCATTGCCTCCCCATGAACACGACGCATTCCGTTGCCTCCCCATGAACACGACGCATTCCGTTGCCTCCCCATGAACACGACACATTCCGTTACCTCCCCATGAACACGAGCCCTCACCGTACGTATGTGCGACTAGGCGTTCAAGACCCCGCCCGTATGTACACATACGTGGCCGTATTTTCTTTCTTGCACCCTGGCCGCTGTACGTACATGTACATGCAACATGCGCGCCTCTACTATGACACATGCGCGCCTCTACATCGACCAGTATATATGTACATACAAGTTCGTGACCAGAATGGCAATGCTACGTATGCTTTGACCAGGTGGGTCCCGACTGTCACGCAGTTCCTTGCATGCGAAAATGTAGCTGGTGGGTCCCAGCAGTCAGAGGGGCGAATCGTTTTTTTTGCCCGGACGCACTTCCTTTGCGTGCGAAGATGTAGCTGGTGGGTACCAGCAGTCAGGGGGGCGAATCGTTTTTTTGCCCGGACGCACTTCCTTGCATGCGAAGATGTAGCTGGTGGGTCCCAGTAGTCAGGGGGGCGAATCGTTTTGTTTTTTTTGCCTGGACGCACTTCCTTACGTGCGAAGGTGTAGCTGGTGGTCCCAGCAGTCAGGGGGGAAACATTTTTTCGCTAAATATGGTGGCCCGTTAGGTGGGTCCCCGCTGTCAGGTGGAGGAATAATTATTTTGCGCGTAATAAGGAGGCACTTCCTTGCTGCAGCCGGGGACCCAGCTGTTAGCCTCTCCACGTACAGTCCACGTCCGATGGAAGCCGTTCCTTGACCTTGTTGACCACGCCGCGCCGAGAGCACCAGGGCGGTGGACGACGGCGAGGCCTAGGAAGGGGACGACGCGGAGCCGGGGAAGACGCGGTAGTGGATGCCCACGCATAGAGGAGTATGAGGGTTCACTGGTTCGCTGCAGTGTGAGGCTACCGTCGCCGCAGAATAACAGGGGGTGTGGGTAGTAGAGGGATGGCCTAGCCAACGGTGGGAGTAGTATGGGGCTGTGAGGCCTCTGCCGCATCGCAGCCGGCCACAGGAGGCAGGAGCACGAGGCACGACCGGGGTTGGTTTGGGCGGCTGGAGCAAGAAGACCAGAGGTTGAAGAAGCGCTACGGCCATTGGATGGACATCGTACGGTCACTGGAGCTAGAATCGTGCATATTGACTAAGTTGACAAAGCCCTCCGTCCCCGTCAACTTAGTAGGCCCACAAGTCAGCCTCCCACCAAGGTAGGTGCCAGCTAGCTAGGGCGTATTCATTTTTTTGTGCGTAATAAGGAGGCACTTCCGGTGGGTCCGAGCTGACAGCAGGGGGAACGTTTTTTTCACGAAATACGGTGGCCCGTCGGGTGGGTCCCAGCAGTCAGGGGCAAACGTTTTTTTGTGAAATACTAGTGGCTCGCCCGGTGGGTCCCTACTGTCAGGTGGAGGAATAATTATTTTCCGTGTAATGAGGCGGCACTTCCTTGCGGCTGCCGTGGACCTAGCTGTCAGCCTCTCCACGTACAGTATTCTTCCGATGGAATTCGGTCGTTGACCACATTGACCATGCCGCGCCGAGAGCTCCACAGCGGTGGACGACGGCGAGGCCTAGGAAGGGGACGACGCGGAGCCGGGGAAGACGCGGCAGTGGATGCCCACCCGGAGAGGAGTACGAGGGTTCACTGGTTCGGCTGCGCTGCCGTCGCCGCAGAATAATAGGGGGTGTAGGTGAGTGGAGTGGAGGGATGGCTTGGCCAGTGGTGGGAGTAGTATGGGGGCGGTGAGGCCTCCGCGGCAGCACAGCCGGCCACGGAAGGCAGGAGCAGGCGGCACGACCGGCGCTGCTTTGGGCGGCTGGAGCAGGAAGATCAGAGATTGAAGAAGCACGACTGCCGTTGGATGGACATCCAACAGTCACTGCTGTGTGTTGACTAAGTTGACAAAGCCTTGCGTATGCATCAAAAAAAATTAGGACAGCGTCATCGTCAACCTAGTAGGCCCAGAAGGCAGCCTCCAAATTTGTGGAAAACAGCATACAGCCCATTAGCCATTATTTTCAATAATTTACAGCCCATTTGCTAATTCTGAAGGATATTTGAAGCTCATATTATTTTTGTTAGCATTACATACCATATATTCTGGGCACTGCTAAAAAATTCAACGAAATTTTGCATATTTCGGTGGGGTCCGAACTCTTTTAATCACGAAATTTCGAGTCACGTTAAAAATAGTTTTCAAAAAATTATATCAACATAAAATTCAACAAACAATTCTCCACAAAAAAATGAATGAAATTTAGAATCTTAACTAGCAAGATGCCCGTTCGTTGCACGGAACATGAAGATGCATTTGTATGAGTAGTTTATCTTGTGGGTGAAAAGATGATATTTTAATGTAATTGCCAGTTGGCTTTGGTTTTTATAAGAGTAGAGAGTAGAGAAATCCTGAAAAAATGATATTTTAATGTAATTGCCGGTTGGCTTTGGTTTAAAAATTTACAGCCCATTTCTTACAACTTATAGCCCGTTTTCTGGGGAAGCCCATTTCTTATCCCTCCTCGTCTTGAAAGATTTGCAGCCCAGCAGGGCTGAGAAAAGCAAGTAGGCCTCGATTTTGGTATTCTCCAAAAAAAAGAACTGGGCTAGCCAATTTTAGAAAGAAAAATAATATCAACTGGGCTTGTCATGTGCTTAACAAAAGCGTTAGTGTGGGCTAGACGGGACACAGCCCCCGCACATCACGCAGTTGAGCTCCGTCTCTAAAACTGAAAAACAACTAGGCGAGCTGCTGGGTCCCTGGTGTTATCCGCTCGTTGTGTAATTTTCTCGTTTATTGACTACATTGATAATGGCGTGGAACCTAGTTGTCAAACAATTAGGAGGAAGTATTGTTTTGGCTTGTAATAACGAGGCACCTGCTTGTGAAATGCAATGACCCTGGTGGGTCCCTACTGTCAGCCTCTCCACGTACAGTCATCTCCTGATTCCTCTTGGTTGTTGACCATGTTGACAACACCAGACGGCGGCGAGCACAGCGAGCTAACCAAGGCGGAGAACGACAGCAAGGGCTCGGACGGTAACGAACAGCAGCCATGAAAGATGCGGTAGTGTAGTGGCAGGTCGAGGGGAGTACGAGGGCAACGACATGCAAGTCAAGCATACAAATGGTACAAAAAGCCCAAGGATTAATTGTTCATCAAATTTTTAGACAAAACCCAGATTGAACATGACAATAACATCTAACCCAACCACTCTTTTTTGCAGTCACAAACAAATGGATCAGTCTGATCCATAAAATCAACATCTTTGTGCAAAAAAATTTATTTCAGGATGTCTACAACTTATTGTAAATATAAGCCGAGCACGTTTAGAAGCCCATTTGTCCACCTGAAACTTCTTTTTTTGCTGTTCAACATGTTCGTCCGTGAGAAATCTCTTGCTGTAAAAATTAAGCCTCGTGGACAATGGTAACCTCGCGTTCAACAGGAAGAATGTGACAAAGCTTCTGTTTGCCTGGTTGGATGCATATCGTCACATCGTTATTATCCTCAAACGAATGTCATGAGAATTGAGAAAATCCTTGTGCTTATTACGCCAACGATTGGTTATATGTTTTTCTCCATGTGGTTCTCCCTAAGTAGACATGAAGATTGAAAACAGTTAAGGTCTGAAAAAAGAGTATGTCGAAAGAACGACAGCTGAACAGTTAATTCTAGTACAATATATACGGGCTTTCAATGTGCATGAAATCATCACCTCTATGTATAAATTCTCCAGAGATCGAAAGCATCGCAGCAAGCCAATAATTATGTCCAGATGAAAACTATACATTCTGATATATATGATCTTGACAGAATCTAGCGGCATTGATAGGCTATCAATGGACGAACTCTTCATTGAGCATATAACATAATATTAGTAGCCAAAGTGTACTCCAAGATGATATAAAACTTATGCGCACAAATGAAAAATGCAGCATATGATGACAAATGTGTAGATGAAAATATACGGTACCTGAAAAAGTGAGGAGCCAAACACCAACTCCTTGTGATTATTAAACGGGTCACGAATTACACCCAAGGTCTCCAGTTTGGGCGCAGAGACGACAGTTATTTCTGAAGGTGTATAACAACTATGAAGGAGCAACCTTTCAAGTGAAGGGGCATCTTCGATGATGAGCTGCTGTCCTTTAAAACAAATTCCAATGCTTTTAAGGTGAGGCGACTTTATTTGGAGACAACTGATACCGATTTCTATTCCCAAAACAATCAGCAAGTGATCCAGGGCAGGGAAACTGGAGTGGATGATGCTGTGCAGTGAGGCCTCCGACAGATAAATCACCACAAGCGAAAGTTTTTTTTAGCATTGGGAGTCGAAGCATTTGTACCAGATCGTCTGGTAGATGGCACCGGGCGAAGGTGGCGGTGTGGAGAGAGGAGGAAAACCGCGAGATGGAAAACGGTGGTGTGGGCACGAATTCTTGGTATGTTCGTGGTATGAAACTTTCGTGGTAATGGTAGAACTCAAACTGCTGGAGTTTTCCGAATTCAGGGGATGTCAGCCAAGCGTCCACCTTGCCGGGTATGGACAGCAGGTAGCTTGTCGGGATGTAGAGGCATTGAACGGGGCCCTGCTGGTGAGAAGAGATGATGGCTCTGATCAGATCAAATTTAGGAAGGACAGATATCTGACGACAGTCGAGATTGAGGGGCGCGGTGCGCCATAGAGGGCGCCACCGAGTTGAGAGGACATGTGTGCGGCAGCAATCCTTGGTGGGGAGAAGCGAGATGATCTCTTCAAGGATGACGTCCGGGAGATCGCTGATGCGGTCCACCGGAGATTCTACCGGTTCCTCAGATCCGGGTGGGGGGGGGGGCTTGCCGCTTCTCCCCGCGCTATCAGGTGCAAGATCTACAACCGGCGTCGCCGCTGACGGGAGCCTCATCTTCTTGGCGCTGGGGCCAGCCGACACCATTTTCCTTGTGTGCGTCGCACCGAGCTCACGGGTTTGAGCAGAGTAGCCAGAGACGAGCCTTGTGGCAGTGCGAGTGGGGAAGAAGGAGGGCTGGGGATTTCTGTAGGAGTGGAAGAAGAGGAGCAGGCGTTTTCTGTACAAGTGAGGAAGAAGGTGAGCGGGGTTTTCTGGACGAGTGAGGAAGATTGGGGAGCGGGGGAATTGGGTGGGGAGATGGAAGCGGGAGAGCGAGTTGTTCGTGTTTATAAGGCACGCTGCACTAACTACTCGCTTTTTCCCAAGAACCGCTCTCTTCTTTTGCGTTGCTGCATGACTGGCCATGCATGCAGGATGCATGTGCCCGCCGGCCACTGCATGCGCCTGGTTTGTTACTAGGCCTATTTAATAGGGTGGTTATGGAGTAAATTAAGGAGATTTATTTTCTCTGTGTGCATCCACCAAATTAGAGGATGCGGTACTGGATGTAGACACTCAAATTAAACTAACATTCAGAAGAACAAAAGTTCAGCATGTCTATGCATCTCAATGATTCACCATACTATAACCAATATACAAAACTATGAGAAGGTGTGGAAATAAAGAAAATCGGTCGATGCTTCTCTGAGCAAAGGGCCTCCCTGCGCATGCATTAATTTCTTGGGCATGCTTGTTTCTTCTCAATGTTGCGAGCACTTTGAGCATGTTGGCAACTCCACAGCTATCCAGCTGCCTCATCTTGCAATTGATGCTGACACATTTGTAGCAAACACATGAGGCAATAGAGATGACTCAACATGGGTCCATATTGTGCAGTTCCCCTGATATCCTATTCATTGTCCTAAATCTGAAAAGATAGGAAAATAGTAGCTATACTTAAACGGTGTTGCAAAACAGTAGCACATATCAATAGCTCGGCATGACAAAACACGATCATACTGACCTGCCTGAGGAAGATTACATATAATTTCATAAGTCCTTGGTTTATTTCCACCTTCGGCTGCACTGCTTGTTTGCTCCTCCAGACATGACAGGATTGTTCTGCACTGCATTCAGCAAGTCAACGTACGAATAAGCTAATTTCATCTTGCGGTGGTCATTGTACCTAGTTACGAATGTAGGAATACTTGGAGCACCATGAGGTTAGCTGACAGTAGGTAGATGCAGCCATATAAATTTTGTGCAGTGCTACCAAAATTGAGGTTTGTATCCCTTCCCGTTATGAGAATTCTTCTTGAAGTTGGTAGAATGTGATGACTTGTTCTTTTCATCAAACTTGCCTTTCCCCTGAGATTTGTTCTTGTTGTTTTGGGGCTAGTTGGGCTGGAAGTTCTTCTCGTGTACCATGTGGGCACTAGAAGCTCCCTCGGCGACCCGAGTACGTGTGTCTTTTCCTCAAAATCAAGAGTGCTAATGAGATCCAAAATAGAAAACTCATGTCTCTTGTTTTTTAGAGAAGTAGCAAAATCGTTCCACGAAGGTGGAAGCTTGGCAATGATGGTTCCAGCAACAAATTTGTCCGGCAACACACACTTAAAGTACTCAAGTTCCTTAGAGAGTGACTGTACATCATGAGTCTGCTAAACAACAAAGCCCTCATCAGTCATCTTGTAGTCACAGAATTGCTCCATGACGTACAACTCATTGCCAGTGCCCGAGCGCCCAAACGTGGCCTCGAGCGCAGCCCACATGTCTTTGCCGCTGTCAAACAACATATACGAATCCACAATGGAATCGTCAAGAACACTCAGTAGGGCGGCTTTGAAGAGGGTATCCATGTTCTAAAAAGCTTCCTGCTGTGTAGGGTTAAGATCGCCCTCAGGCTTACCCTTAGTGGCGTCATAGCAGCACATGATCTGAAACCAATATACTGCTCTTGTGCGCCACCTTTTATATTGCACCCCCTTAAAAGTAGGCGGCTTCAAAAGCGCAGCAAAACAACTCGGAGTAAATTGCCTGTGATCAGGTTTTTGGATTGGATTGTTGAATATATGAGCAATTTAGTATGAGATTTAATATGAATCAGTAGTAAATAGATCATGACGACAATTTCAAACATCAAAGTAATGATGCGGACTAAACCGGGAGGACAGAAACACATACTGTACAACGGGAGCAGAACCGATGTGGTTGATGTTGTCACTCATGTCGTTGATGAAGAGGTTACCGAGGTCGGGGAAGAAGGCTGTCATTGAGGAAGTCGTCGCTGGCAGCAGTCACAGGAGTGTGCTCCCCGAAAACGTGATCGCCCCTCTCCCGTACAGGATCACGAAAGGTGGGGTTCGGAGGACTGCTGTCCCTTCTCGCGGTGCACGCCGGAAGGAGGGCTGGAGAAGAATTGCCTGGCGGCGCTAAGATCTGGAACAGTGCGAAACCATATGATACAGCGGCGGCTAGGGTAGAGCATGTCAGGTCAGAGTATAATAGCAGGCCTTTGGCCCCCAAACCCCACGTCCAAGTCAATAATAGCTCAAAAAAAGTCAATAATAGCCCCACCAAGGTTTGTCTAAAAAAACGGAGTAATTAAGGCATCCGTTAGTCCCTTTAGTATAAATACAATATCATTAATAATGGCCCCACCTTTTGTCTCACAAAGTAGAGTATGTTGGAGTACAACCGGCTACACGTTTACAATCCTCTTCTCTTCTCTCTCCTCTTCTCTCTCCTTCAACTAAGCACAAGTACTATATTTAAATCCTTATAGCCTGCTTATGTCATCTAATTATAGTAGTACTTGCTCTAAAAGTTACTATCCACTGTGTAGTCTGAAATGTCGGGTGTGCAGCGGGCGGTGCCCTCGGTCGGCACGCCGCTTGAATGGCGGAAGCAGTGAGAGGTCGCGTCGCCCTGACTTGCCATCAATGTGGAGCGGCGTGCTCAGCTGGCGCCGGGCGGGAACCGCGCGCGGGAGGGGGGAGGGGTTTTTGTTGGGCCAAGAAGGTGAGAAGCCAACTTGGGATCAGTCCGGACCGGGAAATATCATGTGCTCCCATACTCTGCATATGACACTAGTGTATGTTACTACTCCCTCCTTTCCGGTTTATAGAGATGTTTAGAGTAACATAGTAATATGTTACAGTACAAGTTACTCCCCGCTATGACCAGCCTTGGCCTCTCCCAGTGCTCCACCATGTATAGCTTGCCACGTAGGCATAAAATATGATGTGGCACCAATAAACTAAGCACCTATGCATTGAACACTTGAGTTACTAAGCCATTTAATGCACTTAGCACCTCATCTAAAGAGCATTAATAGTATAGCGAGCTGCTGGCTATAAGCCTACGGCCCATCTTATAGTCAACATGTACTACAAAGTGCCTAGGAGCACGTGCTAGAGCTGGATCTTCACGAAGAGCCCGCTTACCTTCTCTCTCCTCTTCTCTTTCCTCCAACTAAGCGTAAATATACTACTATTTATTCCTTATAGCCCGCTGACACAGCTCTATTGTACTTGCTCTAAGCACATCTAAGCACTTGCTAGCACCCCCTTGACCGTGGACCTTGACGGTGTACGTCACCTTGTGTCTCATAATTTTCCTCGTCATCATCTGAGTCCTAGAAGATCTCACCCACATCATCATTAGCATGCAGCCGCCTTGATAGACATCGTGCGCAGAAGGAGTAGAGGCGACTGGAGACGCACCACCACCACGTCGTGGGAACTCCGTATGTGCTCGTGTGCGTGCAGCGTGCGTGTTTTTCCATTGGTGCTAGCTCTAAGGCCGAGGCTGCGGTCGTCTTCGTCTCTGACTAGTAGTTGAGCAACGATGGCAAAGAGGTGCCGCGAGAGATGCGTATGCACCGTTGCGTGCGAGCTTCGCCGTAGCACGACAAACCGGACTTTGTCGCGGATGGCGCACGCCTCCATGCAGCCGAGTGTGTGCTTATTCACGTGCATTCTGCGGCCAAGCGTGTGTGCATGCACATCTTGTGTACGTGCGTTGTGTGCTCCATGCTGTGCGCGTATGTCCATGATTTGGATCGGATGGAGTTAGTGCGTTCTCTTATGTACATATTTTAGAGTGTAGATTCACTCATTTTGTTTCGTATGTAGTCCCTTATTGAAATATCTAAAAAGACTTATATTTGGGAATGGAGGGAGTATAAAACATCTTCAACTTAGCATCCTGATGTACCGTTTCTAGTGGTTAGCGAAAAGTTCATGTTCTTTTAGTTGTTTATAGGTGGGCTGGCGGCAAAAAACAGGGGAAAACATGCAAGGTTCCTTGCAGACGCTCCACCGCGAGGTTCCTTGCTCCTCCTTGGTCGTCGGGAATCTATGCGTGAGCTTTGTTCATCCTTTTCCCAACACGCGAGGCATCTAGCATCAAGGTGCACGTGTCATGCAAGAAAATGGAGATAATCAGATAAGCAGTGCGTAAGTGAGTCGTGCGGGGGGAAAGTAGGGGGAAACCCTTTTCCGTAAGTGAGTCGTGCACTTCGATGGCACCTACGCAATATTTTTTCTCCTCGATGGCATGTGAATAGTGCATGTACTCAATGGCGGAGCACGGGATGGTAGCAATGACATGGTCAACCCTTTTTTGGAGAGAGTACGTACTACTAGTAAATAACTTTGATGTGTCCCGTCAACTCGCAGAACAATGAGAAGCTTGATTACGCCTTCTCCCTCGCCAACGCATGCGCGGTGGCTCGTAGCACGAGGAGAAACTTTTGATTACAAGCGGTGGACATGCAGCAGTTCATTTGATGTCAGATTGCCAGAAGCATTACTGTAGAACCATCGACTTCCGGAAGAGGCGAAGAGCCAAGCGCAAAGTCACCTACTAACTTTAGGCTAGGCATAGTGGGAGTAACATAAGTAGAGGTACCTCCTTTTTTTATTCTAGAAACAACCATACGCGAATATCAAGGTGCTGGTTACATAGAACAAATTTCCTGCAGTCCGTGCTCAGCACTCCTCTATCTCTCTTCTCAGCCAGCCAGCGGACGCGCGGAGCCCATCGTCTGTTTGCTCACATGCGGCCCCACATGTCAGTGAAAACGCAAGAGGACCCACTGAACCTGCACATCTTTCACCTCGACGTGCTGGTGATGAAAAACAAATCCAAGAAAGATCTTCGGTGGCCGCTTTTGGAGTTACTCAAGAGTAGTAAGATTCTATTTACAGTTTAACCCAAGATGCACATCTCGTGGCTTCAACTTATCAACTACCACTCTATTTTCTTTCATGACACGACCTGGATGCTGGATGTCCCACGTGTCGGCAAAAGGAGGAAGAACCCGACCAAATCTTCGGTTGTGCTCTCGGATTAGACTAGTTGTGCTAACATAAATTTTTTTATTGTGTACTCCCTCCGTTCCAAAATACTTGACTTCCATTTGTCCAAAAATGGATGTGCCTATATACTAAAACATGTCTAGATACATATATATTTTGACAAATACTACCTCCGTCCGGGTTTATTGGTCCCCATTATATTTTGTGCCAAATTTTGACCATAGATTAAACTAACAAAATGTTTACGCATGTCACCAAACATTATATTTTTGAAAACTATGTTCAAATACGAATCCAATGAGATAATTTTTCTTGACATGCATTAAAATTTTGTTAGTTAAATCTTTAGTCAAAATTTGACACAAACTACAAAGGGGACCTATAAACCAGGACGGAGGTAGTAGAACGGAGGGAGTAGAATGGATGCAAGTTTTTGTATTGGGAAGAAGAGTACATCCATATATTGATAGAGTGTTGGAGTTGGCCTTACAAGTGGGACCGCAGTTGAGGAAACCGACTATCGGCAAACCCCCACCTCGCCCGCCGCGCGATGGCTGAGTTAGAGAAACTATGAGGTTGAAGAGATTGCTCTAGCACGGACTCCAAGAAATTTGGTGTCAGATGGAAGTCGTGTTGGTGGCGTGTGCCGTACTCCTGGACGTGAATGCTTGTTCTGGCCCATGCCACCCTACTACTCCTACTACTTACTATAGAGTACTACTAGTATCGAGGATTCGAGGTGCTGGTTCCGTAGTACAATATGGCTACAGTAAAAACACCCGCACGACGCGCGAAGCATGTGAAGCTACTAAAAATAGTGTACTACTATTGTTGATGATTGGCCTCATCCGATAACCTATTGCAATGCACGTACAATTATGTATTCGGAAAATATTTTTTTCCTCGTCGCACCACTCACTCACAGAAGCAACTCGAAAGCCATTCATAAATTTAGTAAGTTTATCACAGGCATATCATTTTATTACATACAACAGGTCATCAACCCACATCGACAACGAGGATACATTATAAATACTAAAGTTTCACCACACAACAAATAACAAGTAATGAAATGAACTTCAACTCAACCATTCCTCGGTGTTGGAAACGCTTGCTTTGAACCACAAGTGATTCTATGGGACGGGGCATCTATTGTCGATCTCGATACCAACGCAGGACTGGTCATCCAGGCTGAAGCGGCCTACTATATTAGTACCAGGGTGGAGAACCACGCTAATGTCCGAGGTATAGACACAGTTGCTTCTCATAAATGGTGCTAGTAATGTTGTGTCAACATCAGTTGGATCGCCTTTCACCAACAACGGATAGTTTTGTCCAAGGAAGAGCGAGTTTTCTCCAAGACTATCAATTCTGTACCAGGGAGAAGGTGTTGGCGCTAGCACACTAGTATCCATCCCGAATACCATGCAACGGGTGTTGGAATAGGTCCGGAGAGTGCGACCATGGGAGACTACACCTGCTTCCTTAGCAGTAACATCATCAGTGGGCTGTATACACACGAGAAGAGGTGATCCATCGGAATTAGTTGCCAGGCGCCAACGAGTATATGGGCGCTGCTCGTCCTCATGCTCGTGATCATCACCATCGTCATCTCCCCCTTGGTTATAAAAAATTTCAAGTATAGGTGGTGGAATTTTCACAGGACCTTGGAAACACAAGAAGAAGGTTAATTAGTAAAGGGAAACTTGCTAACCCGCATGCATGTGGATGAAACAATTATAATTATGGTGGAAGACAAACGTACCAAAATCATAACGATTCCATGCAAAAACAGTGCCACGAGTGGTGGCAGCAAACACAAGGCCCTCGTATTCAATTGCATCACAGTACTCATCCGTGTACAGAAACTGATTTTTGAGCAATGTCCATCGAGTCAAACCAGCAACGACGGCAACAAGCTTGTCGAAGATAGCAACAACTTCATAGTTGTTGTAATTCCAAGAGCGGGTGGGGACTCGAGAAATTGCTATCTTCCATAGAAGACAGTCACCATGATTGTATTTGAACGTGCGTACAATACCGGTGTGCTCAACCTCTGGGCAGTCTGCTGAGATTTTTGGAAGTGGAACCCGGTCACGAGTGTACACATTCACAAGTTCCGACTCGCAGTTGGACCAAATGTAAGCAAACCAATCTCCATTTGCGCCTGCCCAGGCCTTGCCCTCAAGCGATGGCATCTTAACATCATATGTATCATTATCAAGCGGCATCAACTTGCACAGGGCGAGGCCTCCGTCGTGACGGCGCCGGTCATCAAGGTCACGGCGAAGAAGATAGGGGAGATCAAACCATTCCTTGACTCTTGGGTTCCTTGTAATGATGTTATTAGTTGAGTCAAGAATGGGCTTGAACGAACCTGCCATGCTAGCCGAGGTGATGACGTTGCACCGATCAATGAGTTCCTCCACCACGTCATCTTTCAGATCGGGGCAAGAATAACGGGGTCGTTTCCGTCCTGTTCCCTCCATGGAGAAGTCGATCGAACAATGGCAGAAGAAAGCATGAACTGCTGAAGGAAAATGGAGGAGGGAGAGGAAGAGTGTGCGACAGCAATTCCAAATCAAGAAGGAAAGGCGAAGCGTCGGTGGACGGTTGCCAGTTTGCCATGGTTCACGAAGGGGCGCCCCGGCCTACACGTCGGTTCGGAAATACTCCTACTACTCGCCGTCGTCTCACTGATATGTTGGAACGGGACCACATGTCAACGAAACATGGTGTGTAATTTCTCGTGCAAAATGCGATCTGGCCGCGTTGGCCTGAAGTGCCGCATTAGTTTTTTTTTGAAAGTTTGCCGCATTAGTTATCGACCTTTATTTTTTTAACATGCAATCTGAATGGATAGCTCCTGTGGTCATCACACGTGAGAGGATATAGTGATGGTTGATTCGCTCGAGCAACTTTACTGTGGGAATATGGGAGTACCAGCGGATTCAAGGAACAGAGAAATGATGGTTGCTTCGTCCGAGCAACTTACTGTGGCGAAGGTGGGGCTCTGTGATTTGACTGCTCACTAGTCATTACTACTGCGGCACAACGACCGGGTGAATCTTTCCCTGAAGTTGTGTTGTGCACTCAATATTGCTGCATCACAGGTGGAGCCGGATGAAGGATGTCCAACATGTCGGCGAAAAGAAGTTGAATTGTTTCTGGCATTGCTATCAATCCTTCAGGATTTGTTTATATGTACGCATAATTTTGATGAAACTATACTGTGATGCTATGAAGGTTTCAACTCTGGTTCCCGCAGGAAAAAAAGTTTCAACTTAGGATTCATGTGTCTTGCCTCGAGATTATCTCGTTACAACATTGCATCAAATACAAATGAAACTACCTTGGCTAATGCATCTCAATGGTTCGCAGATCAGCGCCAATATTTACTTCACAACTGAAGACAAAGTTGTGAGAAGGTGTACAAATAAAGAAAGAAATATAATTGATCGATGCTGTTCATAGGCATGGCTCCATTTCCTTGGCACAGTGTTCATTGCTTGGCAGCTAGTTTCACCCAGCTCTGTAGCCAAAAAAGAGGTGTATGAAGGACCATCCCTGTTTGCAAAGATATCCAATCAGTGTGATTACAATAATAATGGAACTAGTTGATGAAACATAACACACATAAATAGAAGCCGATCACCTCTACGATCTCTCTTTAGGACTAACTTCTTGTCGGAGAAGATTAGGCACGGAGTTGGATGAGGAGGATAGCAAAACCAATCTCCCTTTCCGCAGTCCCATAGAAATGTAAAAACGTTGCCCGTGTGACATTTTGGTGGAACTGCACAAAACACTCTTCAGAAAAGTGATTTGTGCAGTTCACCAAAAGGTCGCAATAGTAACGAGGTGAAAATGGATAGCCCTGTTTGCGAAAGGAGGTCGAAAGGAAACAATTACTGCCCAATAACACAAGTTTAAGACACATACGCCGACAAAAAAGACGCATGTTCCATATAAAAAGGGAAAGATAGCACATGGTGGTTTATCAAAAATGGTTTGAGGACGAGGTTGCAAGATGGAAAGTACACCGGCTGAGATATGATTTAAGCAAACAACTAAAGAAGATCCACATGCGGCAACGTGGGAAGATGGGTAGTGGAGCAAGGTTGGAGGAAGCTGTACCTAAGGGTCGTCAGGATGTTACTAGGAGGGCGCCGGCGGCCGGGATCTGCCCATACTGCGGCAGCGAGCAAGTGGCGAAGGCCCTACCGCACCGGAGCTTGGTCAGAGAGAACGGCGGGTACCGCAGATCGGGACGAGCTGCCTCAACGCTGTCGAATGAAGAGACGATGCACATTCTCCCTTTCCATCGGTGGACGGGATGCGGACGGATCACTGACCAACGCTGAGAGAGAGAGGCCACGGCGGCCTTGTGTGAGATTGTGTGACGAGAATCACGAGAGACAAACCCATTTTTCCATTTTTCCCATGGCAATAGTTTTATATTCTAGGCATGGTACCCGACCCACCTTCGAGTAAACAACCGCTACATGCGTCAAATTATCACGTGGGCTGCCTTTTCGTATAGAAACGAACTCCACCGTGTACCCGTGCGGGTGTGTCCGGGAACGAGACGTGAGTACGTGCATCCTGCGTGCACTTCTTCTTTAGGTGCAGGTACGTACGTGGGTGGGTGTGAGAGAGATGGTTTGTGCGAAACAGAGGCAATGTGTTGATGATATCTCAATCAGAAAAACGTAACATATGCAATGTGTGTGAAACGGAGTCATGGACGTGAGATATCGATAGAATTGAAAACAGGGATGAAGTGTGTGGCTGAACGATCAATAAAGAGTGCCATCGAATTTGTGTTTTCCCACGTCAAGGATACAGGGCGGCTGGCCTACTGGAATTTGAGAGGGTAGAGGTGCAGTTCTTCTCCGTGGCATGGATACCTACCTACAACGTTCGACTAACGGTGTGTGTGCGGGGGGGGGGGGTTAGAGACCGGTCGGCTAGTATATGTCTGGGGAAGGAGAGAGACCTAGCTATGTATTGAGGGAGATCGATCGAGTTCCATGGATATGTGTAGCAGAGGAATAAGGTTGGGAAAAAGGCAAAGGAAGAGCGTCGGAGGGTTGGTGGTGGAGTGGCGTCTCACAAATGGTGGGAGAGGCCTACTAGACAAACGGAGGGTATGAGTGCAATATCAACAAGAGAGGGCGGGGGATGTCTGTCTGTCTATGCACGTGCGTGTGAGAGACGGGTCGAGAGGTATTCAAGGATGATGAGGGGAGAAGATATGGTTGTGGTAAGCATGCGTAACTACATAAGAAGATCAACCATCGTGTGTCCGAGAAAATGAGAGACATAACTAGCGAGGTAAGTGTATCGGTGCTTGGTGAAAACGAATTATAGTCGACCTAGCTATATGTAGGGAGATCAGTTCATATACACGCCTGCATGTGTTAGAAGCAAATAAGGTCCAGAGAGGCAGACATGGGGAGAGAGTGTGGCTAGGAGGTGGTGCGAGAGGCCTACCATGTCGAGGGGGGAGGAGTGTGCGAGCATGTGACTAATGAAAAGATGGGCGGGAGTGTGCACCTGCGTGGAGTCGAATTGAACATATGGGGGCATGGACGGTGAGAAGAGAAGAGGGGAAGTATATATGTGTTTGTTGTAGGCACACTTGGCTAGAGAGGTATATCGACCGGTGTGTGCCAGAAAGAAGGAGCCGGGGGCCTACACACACCGCTGGTGGACGACCTAAAGAGAAATAATGAACATGGGCGATGGAGGGGACGCTAAGGGTGTGTGAGGGGGGTGGGCGTGTGCATGCACGATAGAAAGTTAGCGCTAGCTAGCTACAAATAGAAGAGGATCGTGAAGTACTAAAAGACGAATAAAGATCATAATTCATTATAAAAAGGTGGATACGGATAATTGAAGAAGATATCATAATGTACAACATTGATTATAATTTGGGCTAATGTGTGGCTTTTGCAACTCAGGTCTAAATACTTTTCATAATGTAGGGGGCGGGGCACTATACTTTGTGTGATAAACACGGTGTACGTATGGAACATGGTTTAGATTATGAATATATAGTTAGTACATCAATGTACTATTATTTGGAATCAACATCAAGTGTATTCAAAAAATAGAATTCGAGTTCATGTAGTACACATAGTTCATATCTATCTCTGTAGTAATCATGTGGTCTGTTATTAAGGTAATACACGAATGATGGTTGAAGTTGGCAACAATCATGATTGTAGATTCTTATTGAAATAGAGAAATGAATTCAAATTTACTTCGACTTGCAGCGGTAGTATAGACATTTGGAATGCACTAAAATGTTGGCATGAGTAGGTTACATGCATTATACAGCAAAGCGAAAAAAATTAATTGGACATAACATGGATTCATACTCCCTCCTTCCATCTATATAGGGCGTAATGAGATTTTTAAGACTGCCTCTGACTATTGACAAGATTAATAGTACATGACATGCACAATGTGAAAATTATATCATTGAAAGAACCTTTCACAGACGAAGTTAATGGTGTGCTTTGTGTAAGTTGCATGTCATATATCATTGCTCTAATATTTGGTCAAAGTTAGCATCGAAAACGCATTAGGCCCTATATAGATGGAAGGAGGGAGTAGCTTTGAATAGCATTTGTATAGTAAAACGGGGCAAGACTCTCTCTTTGTGTGGTGTGAATAGTTTTATTTTTTTCATTTTCTTTTTGGTTGAGGGAAGTGCAAATTGATTTGGTATGTACAAGTACAATATTACTACACGTTAGGCTTGTCCCTAAAATTCAACCCGCGTCTTGTTATATCCCGAAAATTCAGATATCGTGCTCCCAAAACTGGCGCCTTCACAACCCGCGCCTTGCTATCCCGAAATTACAACGCGCGTGAAAACTCCCTCCAGCTGCCAAATCCCGACATGCGAAATCCCTTTTCTAACCCTGAGCCAAAAGGGCCGCTAGTTCAAATCGGTGGGGGGGGGGTACTTTTGTAACACACCCTACATTTTGGACAAGCGCGTCCGTAAGTCATGCTTCACCCCCTCCCATCGCCCCCTTTTCGCCATTCGAAATCCCAGGCCGCCATAACCTCTCCGCTCCAGCCGCGAAACTCCACCCTCCTCTGTCCGCCACGTCACCGCTGCCCAGCCGGAGCCTCTTCCCCGACAACGTCGTCCACCGCAACAGCTCGACGTCCCTCGTCCACCTCCCCGGATGAGGATCCGTCGTCCATCTCGCCGTGCCGCCGGTTCAGCCGCCCCATCCTCCACCTCCAAGGAGTTGCCCCGACGATCACCTCGTCTATCGCGGCTGCTCCATCCCCACAGCGTCGCCTTAACCTACTCCACCGGAACCGCAGCATCCTCACCGACTCCTCGGACAAAGTCCAGGCCTACTCGGCGCCACCAAAGAGGTTGTACACTCATCGCATCGCACCTTCTCCTTAACTCGACCTCCCGGCGCTGACGGTGCTCCATCCCGCACCCCCATGGAGGGGCTACCTTGAAGCCGGCGCCGCGGGCGACATCTCCATGGCGGCTCTCCCCAGTGCAAGGCCCCTTCGGCGGTGGCGTCCATACCAGTCGGATCTGCTGCTGCTACTCCGACTCTCGCTTGCTTGCTCGCGCTGCTGCTGCTGCTCCGGCTCTCGCTCGCTCACTCGCTCGCCCATCTGCTGCTGCTGCTGTCCCCCTCGCTCGTGCTACTGCTCTGCTCCGATTAAGCCACACTTCAGTTGACTGAATCGACTTTTGGGTCAGTCGATTTTCAGGGGTTGGGGGGGAGCTCGCCGGAGTTAAGGAAGAACCACCCGCAGCGGGGACGGGGGCTCGCCGGAGAGGTACCCCACTATCTATCTTAGGGTTCAGGGTGGGGGGCCTAGAGGGCTAGACGGGGCGACGGTGGCGAGTTGTTTCGGGGCGGCGAGGCGGCGCTGGGGCCGGCGGTTCGGCCGGTGGTGGCAGGCGGCTCAGGTGTGTGCAGGTTGAAGATGAACTACAGGCCCTCCCTAAACTACATGTCAAGTGTCTCTCTGCTACCATTGCATTCAGTTTCGACAGTAGCATTCAGATTCCACAGTTAATTTCAGTTTCGACAATTAAGTTCAGAGTCAACAGTTTTTACCTCATCTGTTGTAGTCAGGTGGTTTTTGGTGATGTTAATTTTACATCCATTTTTCATCATCTATTGGAGATGCTATTAGAATCCCACTTAGATTGACGATGTCTGTCTTGACTGCTTCAGCCTTGACGTCTTACGGCTCACCGAAGCTGCTCCAACGACAGAATGATCCATCACAACAGAGCAGTGCCCTGGACGCCGTCTATAGATGTCGGTGTACTAGAGTAGGGGTACCCTAGTATCCCGAACTTGTGCACGGGCAGTTGCAGCACCCCGCGGCAGGGCCCGCCAGGTCACCGCCAAGACCCTCTGTGGCTCTTCAGAAAACAAGACCCCGGCAAGAGGAGCTTGCCGGGAAGCCATTCAAAAACAAAGTATTCAATATGAGAAGACAAGGCCCCGGCAAGAGGAGCTTGCCGGGAAGAGACAAGACCCCGGCAAGAGGAGCTTGCCGGGAAGGCCAACCAAGGCATTTTAAGAACACTTGCCGCGACGCGCCATGCGTCCCGGCAAGGCACGGTGAGCGACAAGCTCCCGGGCCCGACAAGGTAGCGCCCGCGGCAAGATACTTGCCGCGGCAAGCGGTCGCTGCACGCCCAGGCTCCAGCACACCCACCAACGTGTCGCTCTGGGACCCTTCCAGGCACGCATGGCGGGAGGCCGTGCAGCCAGCGGAGCGTGGTGGCAAGCGGCGCTGACACGAAGAAGCCATCATGGAGAACGGTGACGCTCCTAAACGGTCGCTTTCTGCACTGTTTAGGCGACCCTGACGGGCATTGAATGCCCTTGTCCCCTGCCATCAGGGTTAGGTAGGATACGCTGTAGCTACAGTAGAAGTAGCTGTACCTACCTATCTCTTTTTCCATTTTTACCCCCTCTAGCCTACGTTGCCACCTGTTGGTGACCCCTTGAGCGTATAAAAGGAGGCCCATGTGCAACGTAGAAAGGGTGGGACTCATTCTAAGCTAGTACACTCCCACGCTCGGTCTTGTAGCTCATCTCGCTCCCGAGCAAGAACACCCATTACAACCAAGCAGCAGTAGGAGTTTTATCTCTCCGGAGAGCTCCGAAGCTGGGTAAACTGCTCGTGTGTATTGCCTCAATCCGCTCTTCATGCGATCTCCGCCCTCTGCCGAACCAAAAGGGGCTCGGTCCCCATAGTTGTCTACGGATCAGTTTCCCCGACAACAGATTTCTCAGATCTTCCTCCACACCTCCGACAGCCACCTCTGCCTCAGCTGCTTCAGCGACCAACCCAATGATGCTGAGGTCGACACGGCTACGGCAAAGAGGTTGTACACTTGTTGCGTCACTTATTACTATACATTCACGTCGATCCATTAGGGCTATTTTGGTTCAACGGAAAACATAACAATAGGGAATTTTCCAATGGCACTCTACTATTCAATTATTCATGCATTTTGTTGAAAGGAATGAATCAAAACATCCACCTGGACCTACTTTTCAAAATCCTATGCATGAAAACAAGACCAAGTGCATTAGTGCCAGAATAACATTCTAACTGTACACGCTTTCATATGGTTTCTCTTTATTTTGGCCATGTTTCTTTGCATTGCTCTGCTCTTCCAATTCCTGTAAACCAAACACCCAAGTTGATAGAAATCATGTGTTTACAAATACTCTGTTTACCATGTGGATTTTCCTATCCTATTCCGGTGTTTTTCCTATCCCTGCGTTTTAAGAATCATGCAAGCCAAATGAGCCCTTACAGAATTACTTCAATTATAGGTATGTGTCGAAGGGAACTTTGTGTGGTTTGTCCTACTCCTGCCGCGACGTCGTCCACCTCACCTGAGCTGCTCCATCGAGAGAAGCATCCACCAAACCAGACATCACGACTCCTAACCATCTTTCGCCGCCTCAGATCTCCTTCCCTGCCGCTGGCACGCACCCCAATGGCATCACCATCATTGACTCAGTAGATGAACCTGAGGAGTACACGGGTCCACAAGAGAGGTCGCACTCTTTTGTTTCTGCTTATGTTATGCATTGCTTAAACTTACCTGCTACTTTATCGTCCTGTTCAGCTCTTGGACTCCCAACACAGGTCCAAATTCATGTTCAAACTTGAGTTCTAAATTAGTTGTGGGGCACATATCGAGGCAACAATGAATAGTATGTCTGTCTAATATCTGGTTCACCGAGGGTATGCCTATGTTGTTCATCTTGGGTGGGAAACAAATAGTAAAGCAATCATCATCTGTCTTTTCATTAATTTAAAGCAATCATCAGCCTTCTATCATTATTTTTGGATCCATCCACTGGTTGTTACCATCACTCTAAATTTCTGCATGCTCTCCTTACATAATCTCACCATATTTATTTGTATGCATGTCAGATATTGTACACAGTCATGCTGAAAATGTAGAGAAAAAGAGGAGAGTTTTGCGCGGCAATACAATGTCATGCAGACATCACTCCATGGTGGGTTCAGTGGCAAACCCTCCCCACCCATCTCCAGATTGTAATCCAGAGGAAGATATCTGTTCTAAGGTGGATTCAGACGCCGCTGACCACTCCTATTTACCCCCAAGGTGTTTGCTCTACCTTGGCATGATGATGTTAGTCATATCATGCATATGTTGCCTTGCAGTGCCTACTTTTGACATCATATATGTCATCTGCTTAGTTTATACATGTTCTGTAATGCCACCTGTTTAGTTTCTATATCATATATGGGAATTATGCAGTCTCATGTCTTTTAGCCAGCCATAATATATGTGAAATGTGCAATGCCATCCTGTTTAACCAGGCATCATATATTTGAATGATATCTTGCCCATCCTTTTCTTCATTACATTTCCATTTGTCGACAATGTTTGTACATTAAGCTACTCTTCCTGTGAATCAGCCATAGTGTGGGAGATGGAAAAATCTGGAGTTAAAACAAGGCTTTCAGAGCAGACAGTGCTACCTGTCGAAGCATATCTCTTGTTGGGTCCCGATAGCTCCTCAGAGAAGAATTTAGAGACAGATGACTAGTCCTATTCCCCTACTGAGGTGTATGCTCTAACTTGGCACGGTTATACTACTCATATCATGCATACGGTGTCTTGCATTGCATAGTTTAGACATCATATACACAATATTCAACACCATGTTCTTAGTTCAGACATCATATCGAATGCCCTCCGTTTAGCATATAAATCACATATGTTAATTAAATGATGCGATCCTGATTACTTAGATAACATGTAGGTGAATTATGTCATGTGATCCTATTTTGTTATTCATCATATCTTTGAATTATGTTATGCTATGCTATCCAGTTTAGATAGACATCATATATGTGACATTATGTCATGCTATCCGTTTTAGTTAAACAATATACATGTCAACTATTTCATGCCCTCTTGTTTCCACACTATCTATTGCATCTATCTCTCATACAATGTCTGTACATTCAACTATGTTTCCTGTTTATCAGCCATTTGAATTGGAGCGGGTGATGCCAGTATCTAGCGGAATAAAAACACGGTCTTCAAATAAAACAATGCTACCTATTGGTGGAGATAGCACCCCGGTTGTACATGCACAAGAACCAGCCCTACCACACATAACCCAAACTCTCGCAGATTATACCCCTACTGCGATGGACAGAGAATCAGCTTCACCCAATCTAACCCCAACCCCAGCCGATAGTAACCCAGTTCCTGTTGACACAGCACCATCTCCACCACAGAGCTCCTAAACAAGAGCAGTTAGTAAGGCAGCTCCAGTGCCCAAAGGGCCAGTACTATCACGGCGAACCCCAGCTCCACCAGTTAGTACGCCTATTCCCGTGGAGGAAGCACAACCAGCCAGTCGTAGTTTAGCATCTATCGCATTTGATGTTGTTAAATCGTATGTGCGTATCTTCCCATCTTGGAAATATTATACTGAAGATGAAGGAAAATGCCAGTTGCAGGTGTTTGTCCAGGAGTTATGTGTAAGTAATGTTATTCATGGCAATTACTTTTCTCCGTCCCATACATCCTACCTCCATGATGGTTATAATACAACAAATTTTCCCATTTTTCTCTATAGAGAAGGACCGATTTGGAAACTCAGGATGAGGTAACCTGTGCTAATACCTCTGCTATCTTCAAGAATGCTTGGTGGCAGTATCGGAATTACCAGAAGAAAACGTACTTCATCGGCAAAGGAACTCATCAAATTCCCTTACGTTCTCCTGAGACACATTTACTGGACGATGACTGGGAACGCCTTGTTCTGTACTGGTCCCGAACCAAGAATGTGGTAAGGTCTATGAGCTCATTTTCTATTTTTAAGTATTATATTCTTGCGTCTTACTGTACTCTGTTCATGTAGAACAAGTGCCTAAACCTGAAGAACAACTGTTCTAATTTAAGATTCCATTGCTTTCATAGTTCAAAAAAGTGCTAGGCGTTAATTGTGCGTTTTTCCACTGCCTTGCACTTTGCTGACCAAGGCGCATGCTTATGCGCAGTTATGCACAGATTAAGCGTAGTTATGCGCAATGCGTTTTGCCAACGCCTAGAGCCTAGGCGCGCTTAAGCGCTCGCTTAGGCGCGCCTTTTTTTAACTATGATTGCTTTGCTCTTGTATCATTGTATTTACTCATACAAACTTATTTTTAAATTGAAGGATCCAATTGAAACTCCAATGGCACGACAGGTATGTTCACGCATGTTTCTTTAGCAGGTTTGCTCTTATCAATAGCTCTTTTGATTTCAATTTCAATTGTGTATACAGTTGACTTTCATATCATGCACATTACTAGCATCACAACAGAGCCAATAGTGTTGTTGTACATGTAGACCCGTGGTACCCATCTGAAATCTTGTTGTGCCGTGTAGTTTCCCACGCTTTGTATTCTTTCACTGCTACTTTTTCTTGAACTGATATGATTTGAACCGTGTCTCTATTTTGATTTGGCAAGACAATGCAGTGACCATATGACATAGATATATGTTTGTTTGATGCTTTTATTATGTACTAGTACTTGGCAATAGAAGACTTGGTAGTTTAATCCTGTCCACCTTACTATACATGTACATGCTAAATGAGTTTCATATACTAGTACTTGGCAATAGAAGACTTGGCAATAGAAGAACTGGTTCACCGAAATGAGTTTCATATACTAGTACATGCTAAACTTGTTATGTGTCTGCTTGTTTCTTCTTTTAGAATGCTGACAGAATATTGGGGAAGAGTGCCTTATTAAGCAATGTAAAGGAAGTAATGCAGATAAGGTTCAGGATAGTGATACATCCTTGTTGGTCTCCAACAAAGCTGATAAAACAGCTAAGGAAGATTATCTTGAAGACAGCGAGACAACCCTAAAGTCCTGTCTTGGTTTAGTGTTCGAGTTACTGGCCACTACCGCTTGCACAAGCAATTCAAACTCACTGTGTGAATCAGTTCGGTTTCTTGAGTCTCAACTACAAGCTGAAAGACATCGATCAGTTGTGCTGCGACAAGAAGCGGAAGGACTGCGGAGGTCCCTGGAGCATTCAGATGCATACTTTCTGGTGCAACAACAAGCGTTGGAGGATTTTAGTGCCAAACAGGACAAAGCTAATCAACTTGCTAAGCTTATTGCCAGCATGGTGGATACCCAGGATAACGTTTCTTGAGCTCTTCTGAAGTTGTTTCAGTTATGCTCTTGTTTTGCTGCCGCATTTATTTGCACTGGTGGCCAATTTTGACGGCCAAGTGTATGTAATATGCTGCTTTGTTCCCTATATTTGCACTGGTGGCGAACTTTGATGCCCAGTGGATGTAATATGTGTAATAGAGGTAATAGGCTAGCCTTAATTGCTTGCTTATTTATTTCCTTATTGTCTTGTTTAGTCGTTTGCTTGTAGTCACTGCACTTCTTTTTTTGTGTTTTTGTAGTGGCCATAATAGCCTATTTTTGGTAACTAGGCCAAAATAATCATGGCAACACACGGATTGTTGTAACCATGGGCCTCCTGCAGGCCATATGATCCATGCGCCTTTGTTCGGCCGTAGGAGCATTGGCCTTCTATACGGGCCGTAGGATCCATCGGCCTTCTATACGGGCCTTAGGGATCAATGGGCCTTCTACGGGCCGTAGGGTCCATGGGCCTTCTACGGGTCGTACTATCCATGGGCCTCATACGGGCCGTAGGATCCATGGGCCTTCTACGAGGCGTATCATCATTTCGCCAATCATGGGCCATACTATTCGTGGACCATAACGGACCGTTAATAGGCCGTATTTGATAACTCTATCAAAACAGCCCAACGGGTTTTTTTGACATGAAAACGGCCCAACGTATTAACGGTCCGCAAACGGGCCGACTGTAACGACGGGCTGAATTTGGCCCACAAGAAGAAAATGACAGTAACGGGCCGTATGTAACCGAATGCTGCAAATGAGCCCAAGAATCAATGGGCCCTGAGAAGGCCGAAAGGTAACTTGGGCTGGAAACGGCCCAATGGAATAACGAGCCGTTAATGGGTATAAAGTGATACACTGTTCATTACGGGCCAGTTTGACCACATGCCGTTAATGGGCCAAGAGTTACAAAGGTCCTCATATGGGCCGAAAGAAGTCATGGGCCACACACGGGCCGGAAGTTAAAACGGGCTGAATCATATTGGACGGCCTAGATGACGCTATTGGGCCTAATTCGGATAGGGCGTAACGGGCCCTGGGTTAGCTGGCTGTAAATGGGCTATATGTGAACAGGTCGTTAACAGGCTTTCCGTGTGCCGGCCCGCCACCATTTGACCAAGTCAAACGGGCTGGCCTTTTTACAGGAATGGGCCTTTGTTAGGCCGTGCCATGTGTCTCCGTATCATAGGCGCCTTCGGTCCAATGAGCGGATGACATCTGTCCCAACGGTGAGCCGACACGTGTTTCCTCCAGCCAATGATGATTTTACACGTGGAAAATCCCCATTGGTCGGGGCTGTTAACGGGTTATCGGATGCAAAACCCGACCCTATAGCTTAACGGTGTTCCGTTACGGTGGATGCCATGTGTCGGTCACCCTTGAGGAAAGCAGTTTTGTGACGCGCGATTTATCGTGATGATAATTTTGGTAATGTCATGGAACACTTCTATGACAACACAGGTATGACTATCTTGATTCTGTCATAAATTTGTCATGGATGTACATGCATGACAAAAACGCGACCTACTATGAAAAACACGTATCATCACGGAAGTGTATTTTTTTGTAGTGACATCAAAGCAAGTTCAAATGAGGCCGGAAACATCATATGACAATTCCGGTAAGTCCTCATATGCAAGTTTCAAAGTTGGTCCACATCTGAACAAACATTAAGTTGAAGTTGTTAAACAGCAAGTTAAAGAGCACCAAGAGGATCTACACGAGATTCTAGTCAAGTTACATATAAAGTTCATTTAATTCAGAGCTCCATCCTAGAAGATATGAGCAAAACAAGTTAAACATGGCATTGATGCAAAATGCATACAAACATTAAGCAAACACTCTGAAAACATGGATGCAACAAGGTAACATGAAACTACATAGAAAACTAAGCAAGTTTCATATAGAGTACACTCAAAACGGAGCAACGGTTCAACACATACACTCTATACAAGTTTAAAGGACAAGTTGTCCAAAACAGCAACTAGGCCTCTAGCAAGCAACAAAACAATATGCTACATCATCTCAATGTAAGAACAAAAGGCATGGGCATGAAGTACAAGTAAAGCATGAGAAAACATGAACACTGAGCTATCTCTAGAAAACAATAGAACATGCTCAAAAGGGAAGGGCAAGATTGCAAATAATAACAGTTTGAGACTTTGCAGAAGTAACATCAGGTTGCAATGTTTAGGGCTATCAAATAACATGTTACAAGAACTTATCATGGCCAACAAAGGCATGGTATGCTATTATTAAAGACAAAGAACCAAACTCCGTTACTGAACTAATTCCAAAGATCAACACAAAATATGGTAGCATCTATGGAAACATGGCAAATGATATGACAGATTCGGACATGGCAGGAACAACAATAAGTAGGCATGTTGGTGAGCTTGTACCACTCACCAAATAGCAACACATGGCACGACAAGGTAACCAACAGTAAGAAGACATGTTTATGAAGCTAAAGAAGGCAAGAGCAAGTTCATAGGGTACACGGATCACTAGCAAAGCTCATGGGAAAACTGAACTTAGTGTTAACAGGCTAACAGCAATATTATTTAGCAAGTTTGGAGCAAGATAACAACAAGCTACAGCAGGCTATAAATTCAACAAGGGGCGCGGATGGATAGAGCATGACATGTATAACAAAACATCCTAAGTTAATATCTTCAGATTATGCATAGAATGACTTGTAGAAGCAGGTGTACATAGCATCATAATATAACAGAATCAGTCTAGCAAAATAGCAACAGCAAGTACCCTACTTCACGAGCTCGATGCACTCACTACAAGACTCAAAAAAATACATAGATTGCCCCACAGTAAATATGACATGATGTAGCTCAAAATTCATGCAGACATCAAGCTCATAAGATGCACACACAAAATGCAATGAAAAAGACAAAACAGCAAGTTATAAGAGTTTCAGCAGGTTAACATCATATAGCACTCTTGCAACGATGATTTGGGCATCAAGATGGACTCAAACAAGCATGGCATAATAGAATGAAATGAAGAGCATCTCATGGTGAACAATTTTATATATCGTGCATGCAAAATGAAGTAGTATACTAGGAGATATGGCCGGTCAAACATGGCATCAGAATGTAAGGAACTGGGGACTCGGAAGAAATCCGGGGTCAACCTGCAGATCTAGATCCGGGCGCAGATTACGAATATCATCGAAGCTGCACGCCGGCGAGCTCGGCGGGATGGCGCGGGAGACGAGGGGAAGGGCGGCTCCGCGGCGAGGGGCGCCGGATCCAGGCCGGACCTGCCCGGATCTGGCCGGAGGCGAGGCCTGGTGGCGACGAGGCGGCGACGGCCGGGGTCGGTGCGCCGGCGGGCGTGGCTGTGGGCTGCGGTGGCGACGGGGATGCGGCGGCGGGCCAGGCCGACGCGGGCGGCGAGGCGCGCCGGGCGGTGAGGCGACGGGGCGGAGACGGAGGGGCGCGGGTCAGAGCCCGGCGGCGGCGACGAGCGGCGGCGGCGACAGGGCGCCGACCGGAGTGGGGCTCCGGCGGCGAAGGGTGACGGGGCCGAGGTGGCGCCGGCGGGGATCGGGCGACGGCGGCTGGGAACGCGCGGGGCGGCTCGGGTGCGGTCTGGCCCGGCGCGGCCCGGCCGTGGGCCCCGACGGGCCTGGCGGTGGGGAGGAGAGAGAGAGAGGCCGGCGGGGACACGTGGCAGCTCGGGATAGGCTCGGCGCGGCGGCGGATGCGTCCGGTGGCGGGGGGGACGTGTCCGGTGGCGGGAGGAAGGAGGAGACTAGGGTTAGGGTGGAATTCATGTGCGAATTTCGGGGGGAGGGGCTAATTTATAGATAGAGGGAGCTAGGAGTGTCCAAATGAGGAGCGGTTTCGGCCACGCGATCGTGATCGAACGACCGAGAGCATGGAGGGGGTTTGGATGGGTTATAGGGCCACTTTGGAGGGGTGTTGGGCTGCAACAAAAGAGGGCTTTACGGTTACCCGGTTAACTGTTGGAGTATCAAACGGACTCCAAATGGCACGAAACTTGACTGGCAGTCTACGGTGGTGTAACAAGGCCGCTTGGCAAACCTCGGTCCGTTCCGAGAATGTTTAACACCCGCACACGAAAAGAGACAAGAAGGGGACGCCGGATGACATAGGAGTGCCGGATTGCAAAACGGACAACGGGGAAAATGCTCGGATGCATGAGACGAACGCGTATGCAATGCAATGCACCTGATGACATGATAAAATGCAACACGCAAGCAAATGACATGGCAATGACGGCGAATAACTAGCAGACACCTGGTGCATCAAATCCGGGGCGTTACAACTCTCCTCCACTAAAAAGAGATCTCGTCCCGAGATCTTAGGACCGAGACGGAAGTGAAAAGGGATGAGGTGAAACAAGAACACAAGAGAAGAAGCAAAGAATCGAGAGCACTCGAGAAGAAGAGAGGAACGATGAGAATGACGAGAATCGAAAGCTCATGGAGTCAGATAGACTAAGAAACCACTCCGGTTCGAACTAGATAAGAAACGAATAAGACTGAAAGGATTTAGGCAGCACTCCGGCTGAAACATGGATGAATAGAACACGAGCTTGAGAGGATGGAATGATACTTGATGAAGACATGACACAAAACCTCCAGAAATAATTGAAAGAGTTGAATGAAAAGAATGGAGAAGAAAATGACAACTTTTTCCATGAATGAAATTGAAAGCATCTTTAGAAGGAAGGTTTAAACGGAGTTGTTGAGAAAATAAACAACTAAAGAATAAGCTTGTTGTGGACTTATCAAAACAACTCAAAACTTGAGGTGAAATTATACCACAACAAAAAGTCTGAATAGCTGAGAAGAATGAAGAAATGCAAAACTCCATTTCAAAAGACTACGGAGTATTAGTTGCACCTCGAAAAGCAAGAAGAAGAAGAAGATACTTGAGCTCCTCCTACAAGAATCTTGATGAACACTTGAAGAATGAATTAAATCATGATGAACCACCGTGAGGAACTCTGGTAACAAAAGATGACGAGATAAATTGAAGGATGAAAAGAATAAGATTAAAGCTTGCGGTGACTTGGATGGAGGTTCCGACGAGATAAGCGAGATTAGCTTGAAACTCCGGAAAAGAAAAGATGAAAACACTTGGACCTAGAATTTATTCCTCATGAACAAACTCCAAAGGAAGGGATTAATCACTTTGAGGAAATAAGAATAAGATTTATTGTATGCTTGTCCTTCATCAAATTAAATTGATGACAAGCAATGGATTTTTGCATACTACTTATTCTTCTTGAAAAGGATTGAGAAGTGACATATCGCAAACTTGAGAAGGTCTTCATGAACCACCGGTAGGATTAAAAAAACGAATGGATTAAAATGATAATCAAGGAAAAAGAATCGTGAACGAACCACCGTAAGAATTTGAAAATGACTGATGAAAGAGAATGAATCACCAGGAAGAATTAGAAGAACCAATATACTAGAGGGGATTTAGATGCAAAAGAACAAGAGATCATGAGCTGATTAAAGAACACTTGAACAAAGCACCGGGATAATTGGATAACGGTAGCTTAAATGTGAGGACGAAGAATTCTTCTGGAAAGATGGCCTCCGATGAAAAGAAACTGAAAAAAACAACTCCTGGCGTACTCCGGATGGGTAAGAAAAGAATCTCTGACAAAAGGAATAATTCGAGAGGATAGCATGAAGCTAGAACCGCGAGTCTTCGAGAGAACGGGTAAGATTTAGAGGAAAAACTCTTCTTCGATCTTGAAATGACGACGAGAAACACCACCAAAATTACTGAGATACTCTGGGAGAATGAAAAACGAAAAGGTTGAGCCAACAATGAAAATGATTTGAAATCGATCTTGGAAAAGCATCTGACTGATGGCATCCATTCTTACGTCACACTTGAAAAGAATTAGGAATGGCTCCGGAATATTTAGAAGAGTCGGGTAAGATCCTGGGAAAAGACATGTGGGTTAGGGCCCACTAAAAGAAATCGCCATTGAAAAGGATTGTTGAATAGATAAATGATACACGAGAACAATTGAAATATTTGAATGAGGTGACAACCTCGAATTAATTGGAACACAGACGAATCTTCTAAGATGTCTTGAACTCCGGAATGATTGAATGGTGAGAGGAAAAACGAGTAAGGAGAAAACTTGAGCTGAGGGAAAAGATATGATCAACAATGAATACTTGAATTGAGTCCACCTGAAAAGAAAGAGATGAAGAATGGAGAACGAGACAAGAATTCACCGGTTGAAATAATTGACGAAAAACTGAAGATGCTCCACACTAATGAGATTGATGGTCGAAACAGACTCAAACTCTGGGAAGAAGAGGGTGGAAGGGCGGGAAAACAAAGGCAACTTGGAAGGGGAATTGACGAATAACTTGAAGAGAAGACACCGGTTGAAAATAATTGAGGAAGGAATGCAAAGACTTCAGACGAGTAGGATGGATACTGAATTACGGACTCCGACTCCGAGTAGAAAAGGGGGAGGGCAGGTGGGAAAAGAAAACAACTGAGGATTGAAATCAAAGATGAAGGGGCTCGAGTCAACTTGACGAGAAATGCACCGGATGAAAAGAGCTAAGAACCAACGACCAAAAAACCAACTACGTGAACCTAAAGAAAGTTTGAAGGGGAAGAGAAGTAATTCAAAACACCCACATCAAGATTCCTGACCAGAGCGATGAAGGGGCTGAGGAGTAAAAAGAATTCCTACTCTCTGATATAACTAGACTCCAAAAAAAATCTTTCTAGACTCGACAACGGCCAAACTACATGATCAATCAAGGGGGCTCCTAAGGTCGGTCAAGGCTCTGATACCAACTTGTCACGCCCAAGATGCGACCCTATCCTAAAGGAACTCGAAGGTCCCACCAAGGATAGAAGCGCATCTTGAAGACGCTTTTGCAAGGTGGATATCATTACATCAACATTACATAATAGATAGGGATACATACATAAGGCATACAATGCCACACGAATACAACATCATCTTACATCAGAGCACCATCCGACTACGGATGAAACACAAACAGAAACTCAAATGACATCCACCCTGCTAGCCCAGGCTGCCGACCTAGAACCTATCCCCTGATCAAAGAAGAAGCAGAAGAAGAACTCCAAAACAAGTAACTTCGCTCTCACATCATGTCATCGCATAACCTGCACCTGCAACTGTGGTTGTAGTCATCTGTGAGCCACGAGGACTCAGCAATCCCATTACCATGGGTATCAAGACTAGCAAAGCTTAAAGGGAAAGGAAGGGGTAAAGTGGTGAGGTTGCAGAAGCGACTAAGCATATATGGTGGCTAACATACGCAAATAAGAGCGAGAAGAGAGCAAACGGAACGGTCGTGAAGCTAGCAATGATCAAGAGGTGATCTTGAACTCCTACTTACGTCAAACATAACCCAAAACCGTGCTCACTTCCCGGACTCCGCCGAAAAGAGACCATCACGGCTACACACGCGGTTGATACGTTTTAATTCGGATCTGGTGTCAAGTTATCTACAACCAGACATTAACAAATTCCCATCTGCCACATAACCGTGGGCACGGCTCTCGAAAGTTTATACCCTGCAGGGGTGTCCCAACTTAGCCCATCACAAGCTCTCACGGTCAACGAAGGATATTCCTTCTCCCAGGAAGACCCGATCAGTCTCGGAATCCCAGTTTACAAGACATTTTGACAAAGGTAAAAAAAGACCAGCAAAGCTGCCCGATGCGCCGACAATCCCGATAGGAAATGCACATATCTCGTTCTCAGGGCAACACCGGATAGGTCATCCTACGAGTAAAACCATCCCTCGAGTTGCCTCGAGGTGGCCCCGCAGTCTGCCCGGTTTGAACCAGCACTTAGAGAAGCACTGGCCCGGGGGGGCTAAAATAAAGATGACCCTCGGGTTGGCCAACCCAAGGGAAAGGTATAGGTGGTGGTGAGGCAAATGGTAAAACCAAGGTTGGGCCTTGCTGGAGGAGTTTTATTCAAAGCGAACTGTCAAGGGGGTCCCATAAATCACCCAACCGCGTAAGGAACGCAAAATCCGGGAACATAATACCGATATGACGGAAACTAGGGCGGCAAGAGTGGATCAAAACAACAGGCATAAGGCCGAGCCTTCCACCCTTTACCAAGTATATAGATGCATTAATTAAATAAGAGATATTGTGACATCCCAACAATAAACCTGTCCACCATGGAGCAATCTTCAAACTTCACCTGCAACTAACAATGGTATAGGAGGGGCTGAGCAAAAGCGGTAACATAGCCAAACAACGGTTTGCTAGGAAGGGAGAAAAGGTTAGAGGCTGACATGGCAATTTGGGAAGGCTTGAAGAACAAGTGATAGGTAGCGCAACAAAGCAATAGAATGAAGCAACTAGCATAGCAATGATAGTAGTGAGATCCAAGGTGACGGTCATCTTGCCTGAAATCCTGCAAGGAAGAAGAACGAGTCCATGAAGAAGATGAAGCCACGTAGACGAACCAAGCGTAGACGAACGAATCCTCACGATGGCAACGAAACAGGAACTAACGAGAAGGAGCACAACTGGAAAGAAGCAAACCACAAGGTAAACACACAACACATAACCAAGGCATGATACTCAACCAAGTATGATGCATGACAAGGCTACATGAAGCTACTCATGGCAAGAGATGATGCAAATAGGAACAACACATCAAAGCAAGTTTAAATGAGGCCGGAAACATCATATAAAAATTCCGGGAAGTCCTCATATGCAAGTTTCGAAGTTGGTCCAGATCTGAACAAACATTAATTTGAAGTTGATAAACAGCAAGTTAAAGAGCACCAAGAGGATCTACACGAGATTCTAGTCAAGTTACATATAAAGTTCATTTAATTCGGAGCTACGTCCTAGAAGATATGAGCAAAACAAGTTAAACATGGCATTGATGCAAAATGCATACAAACGTCAAGCAAACACTCTCAAAACATGGATGCAACAAGGTACATGAAACTACATACAAAACGAAGCAAGTTTCATATAGAGCACACTCAAAACGGAGCAACGGTTCAACACATACACTATACAAGTTTAAAGGACAAGCTGTCCAAAATAGCAACTAGGCCTCTAGCAAGCATCAAAACAGTATGCTACAGCATCTCAACGTCAGAACAAAAGGCATGGGCATGAAGTAAAAGTAAATCATGACAAAACATGAACACTGAGCTATCTCCAGAAAACTCTAGAACATGCTCGAATGGGCATGGCAAGATTGCAAATAATAACAGTTTTAGACTTTGCAGAAGTAACATCAGGTTGCAATGTTTAGGGATATCAAACAACATGTTACAGGAACTTATCATGGCAAACAAAGGCATGAAATGCTATTACTAAAGACAAAGAACACAACTACCTTAGTGAACTAATTCCAAAGATCAACAGAAAATATGGTAGCATCGATGCAAACATGGCAAATGATATGACAGATTCGGACATGGCACGAACAACAATAAGTAGGCATGTTGGTGAGCTTGTACCACTCACCACAGAGCAATACATGGCATGACAAGGTAACCAACAGTAATAAGACATGTTTATGAAGCTAAACAAGGCAAGAGCATGTTCATAGGGTACATCGATCACCAGCAAAGCTCATGGCAAAACTGAACTTAATGTTAACAGGCTGACAGCAATATTATTTAGAAAGTTTGGAGCAAGATAACAACAAGCTACAGCTGGCTATAAATGCAACCAGGGGCATGGATTGATAGATCATGACATGTATAACATAACATCCTTAGTGAACATCTCCAGATTATGCATAGAATGACTTGTAGTAGCAGGTTTACATAGCATCATAATATAACAGAATCAGTATAGCAGGACAGCAACAGCAAGTACCCTACTTCACGAGCTCGATGCACTCACTACAAGACTCACAAAAACACATAGATTGCCCCACAGTAAAAACGACATGATGTAGCTCAAAATTCATGTAGACATCAAGCTCATAAGATGCACACACAAAATGCAATGAAAAAGACAAAACAGCAAGTTATAACAGTTTCAGCAGGTTAACATCACATAGCACTCTTGCAACGGTTATTTGGGCATCAAGATGGACTCAAAAAAGCATGGCATAATGGAATGAAATGAAGAGCATCTCATGGTGAACAATTTTATATATCGTGCATGCAAAATGAAGTAGTATACTAGGAGATATGGCCGGTCAAACATGGCATCAGAATGTAAGGAACTGGGGACTCGGAAGAAATCCGGGGTCAGCCTGCAGATCTAGATCCGGGCGCGGATTACGAAGATCACCGGAGCTGCATGCCGGCGAGCTCGGCGGGACGGCGGGACGGTGCGGGAGACAAGGGGCATCGGATCCGGGCTGGACCTGCCCGGATCTGGCCGGAGGCGAGGCCAGGCGGCGACGAGGCGGCGACGGCCGGTGTCGGCGCGCCGGCGGGCGTGGCCGCGGGCTGCTGTGGCGACGGGGATGCGGGGTCGGCGCGCCCCGGTGGGTTGTCCCCACCTGGTGGCCCCGCTGACCCTGAAACCAACGCTATAAAATCACATTGTTCCAGAAAAAATTGGGGAGAAAGAATTATCGCGTTTCATGAGACAGAGCCATCCCCGTCTCCTGTTCTTCATCGGGAGGCCAGATCTGGAGTCCGTTTGGGGCTCCAAAGAGGGGGATCTTCGATCTTCATCATCACCAACACATCTCCATCGCCAATTCCATGATGCTCCCCATCGGGAGTGAGTAATTCCTTTGTAGGCTCACTGGTCGCTGAGGAGTTGGATGAGATTCATCATGTAATTGAGTTAGTTTTGTTAGGGCCTGATCCCTAGGATCCATTATGTTCTGAGATTGATGTTGCTATGACTTTCCATGCTTAATGCTTGTCACTTTGGGCCCGGGTGCCATGATTTCATATCTGAACCGTTTATGTTATCACCATTATATCCATGTTCTAGATCCGATCTTGCAAGTTATAGTCACCTACTACGTGTTATGATCCGGCAACCCCGGAGGTGACAACAGTCGGGACCACTCCCGGTGATGACCGTAGTTTGAGGAGTTCATGTATTCACCGTGTGTTAATGCTTTGTTCCGGTTTTCTATTAAAAGCAGGCCTTAATATCCCTTAGTTTCCAATAGGAGCCCGCTACCACGGGAGGGTAGGACAAAATATGTCATGCAAGTTCTTTCCATAAGCACGTATGACTATTTACAGAATACAAGCCTACATTATATTTATAAACTGGAGCTAGTGCCATATCGCCCTAGGTTATAACTGTCTCATGATGGATATCATCCAACAAGTCATCGATCCAATGCCTACGAATTTATCTTATATTGTTTCTGCTAAGTTACTATTGCTACTGTCACTATTTCACTTGCTACAAAATCACTACTATCACTGTTATCGTTACTGTCGCTACTTCTGCTATCATCAAAACTATCATATTACTGTGCTAATAATCACTTAGCTGCAGATAATTAATCTCCAAGTGTGGTTGAATTGACAACTCAGTTGCTAATACCTTCAAATATTCTTTGGCTCCCCTTGTGTCGAATCAATAAATTTGGGTTGAATATTGTACCCTCGAAAACTATTGCGATCCCCTATACTTGTGGGTTATCATGATGCCCTTCCCTGGAGAGCACCCACCTCAGGATGAGGTCACCCACCTCGAGGGTCCTGGAACGGATGTTGCGGCAGTGGTACCATTGCAGCGCCTGATGGTACCTCGCAGCTCAGAGTAAGGCTTGGCAACGGTGTTCCTTCCCCAACACGAGGTCCATCTCCTGTGCAGCGTCCTGACATGCCTCGTTGAATGCTATAACTCGTAGGGAGCGATGCCTGAACTCGCGAAGGAGGACCGCCTCGACTCCATAGACGAGGAAGAATGGGGTATTGCGTGTAGGCTTGGTCACGGTGGTGCAGATGGACCACATCACGGATGGAAGCTCGTCGAGCCAGCGTCTGCCGCAGGCCTTGAGCTTTTTCTTGAAGGTCCTTGCCTGGAGGCCCCTCAAGACCTCCGCATTGGCATGCTCTGCATGGCCATTGCTCCATGGGTGGTGTAGCATATTTGTGTTCCAAGGTTAGCACAATATGTTTTAAAGAGGTTGTTCGTGAACTGGGAGCCATTATCGGTGATGATGCGGTTGGGCACCCCGAAGAGGCTCACGAGGCCCTTGATGAACTTGACTGCAGAGCCAGAAGGGATGGTGCAGACAGCTTCCACCTCCGTCCACTTGCTGAACTTGTCGATGGCGATGTAGAGGTAGCGGTAGCCCCTGGGAGCTAGAGGAAACGAGCCCAAGATGTCCAACCCCCAAACCACAAATGGCCATGAGAGCGGGATGGTCTGGATGCCCTGAGCGGGCTGGTGGATCTGCTTAGCATGGAATTGATAGTCTTCACATGATCTTACCAATTCAGTGGCGTTGTTGAGTGCTGTGGGCCAGTAGAAACCGCTGCAGAACGCCTTGCCCATGAGGGTGTGTGATGAAGAGTGATGCCACAATCCCCAGCGTGAATGTCGGCCAGTAGCTCGCACCCCTGCTCCTTGGAGATGCACCCCAGGGAGACATTGTTTGGGTGCCTTCAGTAGAGTTTGCCGTCCTAGATGCAGTATGCGGTGGCCTGGTGGGCCACCCGCTCTGCATCCTCTTCCTTCTCCGGAAGGGTGCTCTGAAGCAGGTACGCCTTGAATTCCTCAGTCCAGCACCCCTCTTGAGGATCGAGCGCGAGGAGCAGGCGGGCCCCTGAGGCCGGGCCACCGGCCGGGGCGCCCGTGGTGGGTGTCGTGGGCAGCTCCTCCCGAGGCAGCGCCGGCTCAATAATGGGGGAACTGTCGATGGCCTAAAGAGCCACTCCTCGAATATGCCAGGCTCCTGGGGGAGGCGCCAGGACGCCCTCTTGGCGATGTCATATGCCTCCTTGTTCATGTTGTGCGGCACGTGCTGCAGTTCCAACCCTAAGAATTGCTTCTCAATTTTGCGTACCTCCTTGAGGTATGCCTCCATGTGATTGTCCTTGCGCATGTAGTCCTTGTTCGAGAAGTTGATGAGGAGCTGGTCGCCCCTGATGGTGAGGCGCCTGACCCCCAGGGGAACCGCGGCCCTGAGCCCGGCGATCAGGCCCTCGAATTTGGCGATGTTATTGGAGACCTTCTCATTGTGCTGGAAGCAAAGCTGCATGGCATAGTAGAGCTTGTCTTGGGTGGGCGAGATGAGCACGACTCCAGCCCCCGCACCCTAACGTGCGAATGCACCCTCAAACTACATGACCCAACCATCAGGCGCTTCATCTCCCGGGGCGAGGGACCGGTCCTCGCCCACTTCTTCGCTTGGTGCGTCAGTCCATTCAGCCACAAAGTCAGCGAGGCCTGCTACCTTGATGACTCGGGTGGTGCTGAACTCCAGCTGAAATGCCTGCAACTCGATGTTCCATTCGGCAACCCTTCCTGCAGCGTTGGGGCTTCGGAGCACCCTCTTCAGGGGCTAGGCTGAGACAACTTTGATAGGGTGGCCTTGGAAGTAGTGGCGTAACTTCCTGGAAGCGACGAGGAGTGCGAGGAGAAGCTTCTGCGGCATGGGGTAGCGTGCACGTGCGTCACGCAGCATAGTGCTCACGAAGTAAACGGGATGCTCAACGAGGGAGGAGGTGTCCGCTGAGTCTTGTTCCTCTTGGGGTGACAGAGCCTCAGGAACCCCATCCTCAAGGGGGGCCACTACGGACTCAGGGGCCCCAACCTTAGGAGCCCCATCTCCTGATGGTTCGACCGCGCCCTCAGGCGCGCCATCCTGAGGTCGTGGTGTCTTGGACGGGCATGTGGTTCTGTGCCGCACACGCTTGGTTGCATGCTTCTTGCAGACCGCCACCATCGCCGCACTGGCGGAGTGAGGCGTGGAGGCCTGGTAAAGCACCAGGGGCTCGAGAGGCCGAGGCACCACCATCACCAGTGGGCTGGTAAGGTACTTCTTGAGGTCTTGGAAAGCTGTGTTAGCCTCCGGAGTCCATTCGAACGGGCCCTTTCTCTTCATCAGCTTGAAGAACGGGAGGGCGCCCGCTTAGCTTGGAGATGAAGCGCCGAAGCAAGGTCATGCAGCCCGCCAGCTTCTGCATTTCCTTGAGAGTTTGAGGCAGGCTCATCCTTTCTATCCCCTTGACCTTCTCCAGGTTGGCCTCAATTCCTCTGTGCGACACTAGGAACCCCAACAACTTGCCAGATGGGACACCGAATACACACTTCTCAGGATTAAGCCGCAGCCTCACCTCGTGCAGGTTGGCAAACGTCTTCGCCAGATCTTCAACAAGGGTTCTTGCCTCCTGGGACTTAACCACTATATCATCGATGTAAGCCTCTACGTTCCTCCTGAGTTGCTTGCCCAAAGCAATGTGCATCAACCGTTGGAAGGTTGCTCCGGCGTTGTGCAACTGAAACAGCATGCAAGTTTAGCAATACACCCCGCATGGTGTCAAGAAGGCCATCTTCTCCATGTCTTCCACCACCATCTTGATTTGATGATAGTCTGAGAAGGCATCTAGGAAGCAGAGTAGATCGCACTCGGTAGTGGAGTCGGTGATTTGGTCGAAGCGAGGAAGAGGGAACGGATCCTAAGGGCAAGCTTTGTTTAGGCTTGTGAAGTCAACGCACATGCGCTCTTTCCCGCCCTTCTTGGGGACGATGACTGGGTTTGCCAACCACTCTGGGTGCCGCACTTCTCGGATAATGTCGGCCTCCTAGAGTTTGTGGGTCTCCTGAATGAAGAACGGCTGCTTCTTCGGCGCTTGTTGTCATGCCTTCTGCATAACGGGGCACGCGTGGGGCCACAGCATGAGGTGGTGCTCGATTACCCCCACAGAACGCCTACCAGGTCTGTTGCTTGCCATGCAAATACATCCTTGTTCGCACAGAGGAAGCTTACCAGTGCCTCCTCCTGGTCTCGGGGGAGGCCGGCGCCTACGGTGAAGGTAGCTCCTGACCCTCCGTCCTCGTCGACCGGTACCTGCTTCGTCTCGGCTTGGTCTTGGGAGAAAAATGGCTTCTTGTTTGCTGGGGCAGCCCCCGGGCCCTCTGGAGTGCTCCCCGCATTTGGTCGCGTGATACGTCTCCAACGTATCTATAATTTTTGATTGTTCCATGCTATTATATTATCTATTGTGGATGTTTAATGGGCTTTAATATGCTCTTTTATATTATTTTTGGGACTAACCTATTAACCGGAGGCCTAGTGTCAGTTTCTATTTTTTTGCTTATTTTAGTGTTTTGTAGAAAAGGAATGCCAAACAGAGTCTAAACGGAATGAAACCTTCATGATGATCTTTCTTGGACCGAAGGCAAACCAGAAGACTTGGAGTTTAAGTCAGAGATGCAACGAGGCGTCCACGAGGCAGGAGAGCGCGCCGAGGGGGTAGGCACGCCCCCCACCCTCGTGGGCCACTCGTAGCTCCACCGACCTAGTTCTTTCGCCTATATATACTCTTATACCCTAAAAACATCAGGGAGAGCCATGAAACCACTTTTCCACCGCCGAAACTTCTGTACCCATGAGATCCCATTTTGGGGCCTTTTTCGGTGATCTGCCGGAGGGGTAATCAATCACGGAGGGCTTCTACATCAACACCATTGCCTCTCCGATGAAGCATGAGTAGTTTACCACAGACCTTCGGGTCCATAGTTATTAGCTAGATGGCTTCTTGTCTCTCTTTGATTCTCAATACAAAGTTCTCCTTGATGTTCTTGGAGATCTATTTGATGTAATACTCTTTTGCGGTATGTTTCCCGAGATCCGATGAATTGTGGATTTATGATTAAGATTATCTATGAATATTATTTGGTTCTTCTCTGAATTATTATATGCATGATTTGATATATTTGCAAGTATCTTCGAATTATCGGTTTAGTTCGGCCTACTAGATTGATCTTTCTTGCCATGGGAGAACTGCTTAGCTCTGGGTTCAATCTTGTGGTGTCCTTTCCCAGTGACAGTAGGGGCAGCAAGGCACGTATTGTATTTTTGCCATCGAGGATAAAAAGATCAGGTTTATATCATATTGCTTGAGTTTATCCCTCTACATCATTTCATCTTGCTTAATGCGTTACTCCTTTTTATGAACTTAATACTCTAGATGCATGCTGGATAGCGGTCGATGTGTGGATTAATAGTGGTAGATGCAGAATCGTTTCGATCTACTTGACACGGACGTGATGCCTATGTTCATGATCATTGCCTTAGATGTTGTCATATTTATTTGCTGTTCTATCAATTGCTCGGCAGTAATTTGTTCACCCACCGTAATACATGCTATCTCGAGAGAAGCCACTAGTGAAACCTATGGCCCCCGGGTCTCTTTTCCATTATATCATAGTCTCTTTTAAATATTATCAAATCTCATTTACTATTTTGCAATCTTTAATTTCCAATCTATACAACAAAAATACCAAAAATATTTACTTTATTATCTCTATCAGATCTCACTTTTGAAAATGACCGTGAAAGGATTGACAACCCCTTTATCGCATTGGTTGCAAGTTCTTGATTGTTTGTGCAGGTATTCGGTGACTTGTGCATCGTATCCTACTAGATTGATACCTTGGTTCTCAAAACTGAGGGAAATACTTATGCTACTTTGCTGCATCACCCTTTCCTCTTCAAGGGAAAACGAACACAAGCTGAAGAGATAGCAAGAAGGATTTCTGGCGCCGTTGCCGGGGAGATTTACGCCAAGTCAAGTGAAGATTTGTTTCTCATCAACTTGCCAATTTCTGGTGCCGTTGCCGGGGAGATCTACGCCAAGTCAAGCCATACCAAGTACCCATCATAAACTCTTCTCCCTTGCATTACATTATTTGCCATTCGCCTCTCTTTTCCTCTCCCCCACTTCTAAAACGATTTTCAAAAACCTTTGCCTTTTTCTTCGCCCCTCTTCCGTTTGTCTCTTTTCGCTTGCTTCTTGTGTGCTCGTTCGTTAGTGCAGTTTGTTGCCATCATGCTTGAAACTGGGGAGGTTCTCATTGAAAATATAGTATTAATGATCGGGGAAACTTTGATGCTTTTAATAATCCTCATGAAGAACCTATTATTTTGCACACTAAAAAGTTCTGGATTGGTAATGGTAACATTATTGGAAAAGGAGTTATTCAAGATTTCTTTACTTTTGCCGGTGCTTTGCCCACTATGGGTGGGTCTATTCTTCATAAAACTAGTAGTGTTGTGGATGTTATATCTTTGCTCGTAATTGATCTTCAAAGACAATTTATCCACATGCATCCTTGCATACAAAGGATTTTTCTAGAGTTCTCTAATATTGAGCATTCTTCTGTTAAGTGAGCCGCTACCATGTTTCTAGCACATGAGCTTAGATTTATAATGAAAGAGGCCAATGAAATTTTTTGTGCATTATAGGGTTGACGCCGGTCGTCCTCCAATAGAAGCAATTCTTTTTAATCAAGAAGACATAATGCGTTTACGATCTTTAGATCATGTTGCTTATAATGAAAATCTTAGAAAGAGGGTTCCTACCGATTTTCTAGTTGATAGGATTTCTGAACTTAATGGTAATTATGCTATTCAAAATAACGGGTTAGTTTTTCCTCTTGAACAAAGGCTCATGACTTTTTGCCAAAAGAATGCTGATAACGATGAATTAGTTGTGCAATATGAAGGGCCAAAGGAGGAACCAATTCCTGCCGAGATTGATCTTTAGGACTTTTGTCCCATTAAATTTAGCCCTTTTGATTACTTTTGCTTGCCACAAAGAAAACTTTGTGCTGAACATAGGGAGTACCAAATGAGTTCTCGCGATTTTGCTTATCATTATTATGGCAATACCTAGATCTATTCTTGTTTTTATGCCTAGCTAGGGGCGTTAAACGATAGCGCTTGTTGGGAGGCAACCCAATTTTATTTTTGTTCTTTACCTTTTGCTCCCGTTTAGTAATAAATAATTCATATAGCTTCGGTTTAGATGTGGTTTTATGTTTTAATTAGTGTTTGTGCCAAGTAGAACCTTTGGGAAGACTGGGGTGATGTCTTTGCGATCTTGCTGTAAAAAAACAGAAATTTTTACGCTCACGATAATAGCTGTCATTTTTTACAGAAGCGTTATTTTAGGTTTATTATTTTTGCAGATGATTACCAGACAAATTCCTCACGTCCACCCATTTATTTCAGAATTTTTGGAGTTACAGAATTATACAGAAGTTACAGATTACTACAGGCTGTTCTGTTTTTGACAGATTCTGTTTTTCGTGTGTTGTTTGCTTATTTTGATGAATCTATGAGTAGTATCGGGGGGTATGAACCATAGAGAAGTTGGAATACAGTAGGTTCAACACAGATACAAATAAAGAACAAGTTCATTACAGTACCGTACAGTGGTGGTTCATTTTCTTATACTAACGGAGCTCATGAGATTTTCTGTTGAAGTTTTGTGTTGTGAAGTTTTGAAGTTTGGGTAAAGATTTGATGGATTTTGGAATAAGGAGTGCCAAGAGCCTAATCTTGGGGATGCCCAAGGCAACCCAAGGTAAAATTCAAGGACAACCAAAAGCCTAAGCTTGGGGATGCCCCAGAAGGCATCCCCTCTTTCGTCTTCGTCTATCGGTAACTTTACTTGAGTCTATATTTTTATTCACCACATGATATGGTGTTTTGCTTGGAGCGTCTTGTTTGATTATGCTTTTTAGTTTACCACAATCATAATTTCTGTACACACCTTTTGGGAGAGACACGCATGAATCAAATTTATTTGAATACTCTATGTGCTTCACTTATATCTTTTGAGCTAGACAATATTACTATAGTGCTTCACTTATACCTTTTTAGAGCACGGGAGTGGTTTTACTTTATAGAAATTATTGATCTCTCATGCTTCACTTATATTATTTTGAGAGTCTTTTGTAACAGCATGGTAATTTGCTTTGGTTATAAAATTAGTCCTAATATGATGGGCATCCAAGATGGGTATAATAAAAACTTTCATATAAAGTGCATTGAATACTATGAGAAGTTTGATTCTTTATGATTGTTTTGAGATATGAAAATGGTGATATTAGAGTCATGCTAGTATAGTAGTTGTGAATTTGAGAGATACTTGTGCTAAAGTTTGTGATTTCCGTAGCATGCACGTATGGTGAACCGTTATGTGATGAAGTTGGAGCATGATTTATTTATTGATTGTATTCCTTATGAGTGGCAGTCGGGGACGAGCGATGGTCTTTTCCTACCAATCTATCCCCCTAGGAGCATGCGTGTAGTACTTTGTTTTGGTAACTAATAGATTTTTGTAATAAGTATGTGAGTTCTTTATGACTAATGTTGAGTCCATGGATTATACGCACTCTCACCCTTCCACCATTTCTAGCCTCTCTAATAGCGCGCAACTTTCGCTGGTACCATACACCTACCATATACCTTCCTCACAAAAGCCACCATACCTACCTATTATGGCATTTCCATAGCCATTCCTAGATATATTGCGACACAACTTTCCACCATTCCGTTTATTAGGACATGCTCCATCATTGTCATATTGCCTAGCATGATCATGCAGTTGACATCGTATTTGTGGCAAAGCCACCGTTCATAATTTTTCATACATGTCACTCTTGAATCATTGCACATCCCGGTACACCGCCGGAGGCATTCACATAGAGTCATATTTTGTTGTAAGTATTGAGTTCCAATTCTTGAGTTGTAAGTAAATAAAAGTGTGATGATCTTCATTATTAGAGCATTGTCCCAGTGAGGAAAGGATGATGGAGACTATGATTCCCCCACAAGTCGGGATGAGACTCTGGACAAAAAAAGAGAAAAAAAGAGGCCATAAAAAAAGAGAAAGGCCCAAATAAAAAAATGAGATGAAAAGAGAGAAGGGGGGATGCTACTATCCTTTTTCCATACTTGTGCTTCAAAGTAGCACCATGATCTTCATCATAGAGAGTCTCATATGTTGTCACTTTCATATACTAGTGGGAATTTTTCATTATAGAACTTGGCTTGTATATTCCAACGATGGGCTTCCTCAGAGTGCCCTAGGTCTTCATGAGCAAGAAAGTTGGATGCACACCCACTTAGTTTCTTTTGTTGAGCTTTCATACACTTATAGCTCTAGTGCATCCGTTGCATGGCAATCTCTACTCACTCACATTGATATCTATTGATGGTCATCTCCATAGCCCGTTGATATGCCTAGTTGATGTGAGACTATCTTCTCCTTTTTGTCTTCTGCACAACCACCATTCTATTCCACCTATAGTGCTATATCCATGGCTCACGCTCATGTATTGCGTGAAGATTGAAAAAGTTTGAGAACATCAAAAGTATGAAACAATTGCTTGGATTGCCATTGGGGTTGTGCATGATTAAATACTTTGTGTTATGAAGATAGATCATAACCAAACTATATGATTTTGTAGGGATAGCTTTCTTTGGCCATGTTATTTTGAGAAGACATGATTGCTTTGTCAGTATTCTTGAAGTATTATTATTTTTATGTCAATATTAAACTTTTGTCATGAATCTTTCGGATCTGAACATTCATGCCACAGTAAAGAAAATTACATTGATAAATATGTTAGGTAGCATTCCACATCAAAAATTTATGTTTTTATCATTTACCTACTCGAGGATGAGCAGGAATTAAGCTTGGGGATGCTTGATACATCTCCAATGTATCTATAATTTTTTTTGTTCCATGCTATTATATTATCAGTTTTGCATGTTTAATGGGCTTTAATATGCTCTTTTATATTATTTTTGGGACTAACCTATTAACCGGAGGCCCAATGCCATTTTTTGTTTTTTTTGCCTATTTTAGAGTTTTGTAGAAAAGGAATACCAAACGGAGTCCAAACGGAATGAAACCTTTGCGATAATCTTTCTTGGACCGAAAGCAAACCAGAAGACTTGGAGTTGAAGTCAGAGACGCAACGACGCGTCCACGAGGCAGGAGGGCGCGCCCAGGGGGTAGGCATGCACCCACACTCGTGGGCCCCTCGTAGCTCCACCGACCTAGTTATTTTGCCTATTTATACTCTTATGACCTAAAAACATCAGGGAGATCCACGAAACCACTTTTCCACCGCTGCAACCTTCTGTACCCGTGAGATCCCATTTTGGGGCCTTTTCCGGCCATCTGTTGGAGGGGGAATCGATCACGGAGGGCTTATAAATCAACACCATTGCCTCTCTGATGAAGCGTGAGTAGTTTACCACAGACCTTCGAGTCCATAGTTATTAGCTAGATGGCTTCTTCTCTCTCTTTGATTCTCAATACAAAGTTCTCCTCGATGTTCTTGGAGATCTATTCGATGTAATACTCTTTTGCGGTGTGTTTGCCGAGATCCGATGAATTGTGGATTTATGATTAAGATTATCTATGAATAGTATTTGGTTCTTTTCTGAATTCTTATATGCATGATTTGATATCTTTGCAAGTCTCTTCGAATTATCAGTTTAGTTTGGCCTACTAGATTGATCTTTCTTGCCATGGGTTCAATCTTGCGGTGTCCTTTCCCAGTGACAGTAGGGGTAGCAAGGCACATATTGTATTGTTGCCATCGAGGATAAATAGATGGGGTTTATATCATATTGCTTGAGTTTATCCCTCTACATCATATCATCTTGCTTAATGCATTACTCCGTTCTTATGAACTTACTACTCTAGATGCATGTTTGATAGTGGTCGATGTGTTGAGTAGTAGTAGTAGATGCAGAATCATTTCGGTCTACTTGACACTGATGTGATGCCTATGTTCATGATCATTGCCTTAGATGTCGTCATAATTATGCGTTTTTCTAAATTGCTCGGCAGTAATTTGTTCACCTACCGTAATACATGCTATCTCGAGAGAAGCCACTAGTGAAACCTATGTCCCCCGGGTCTCTTTTCCATTATATCAAAGTCTCTTTTCCATATTATCGAATCTCGTTTACTATTTTGCAATCTTTACTTTCCAATCTATACAACAAAAATACCAAAAATATTTACTTTATTATCTCTATCAGATGTCACTTTTGCATGTGACCGTGAAGGGATTGACAACCCCTTTATCACGTTGGTTGCATGTTCTTGATTGTTTGTGCAGGTATTCGGTGACTTGTGCATCTTCTCCTACTGGATTGATACCTTCATTCTCAAAACCGAGTGAAATACTTACGCTACTTTGCTACATCACCCTTTCCTCTTCAAGGGAAAACCAACGCAAACTCAAGAGGTAGCACCCGCATGACTGTCGCGGCCTTGAAGGTGAGCCTGAGGGCCATTAGCGCATTCCTAGTCTCTCCCGCCACGGTGAGGATGCTGCTGCTTCCTGGCATCTTCATGATGTTGAAGCCGGGATGAGTCGCGACCATGAACTTGGTGAGGGCCGGGTACCCGAGGATGGCGTTGTATAGGAGCCCGATTCACACGACCTCAAAGTCAATGAGTTTGGTGCGGTAGTTTTCGCGCGTTCCGAAGGTGACAGGGAGGCGAATATGCCCCACGGGCCAGGTGGAGCCGCCGACCACTCCAGGAAATGGCTTGGTTGGGAGGAGCCAGTCTTGAGGCACGTGGAGCAGGCCAAACGCCTCCACGGAGAGTATGTTGAGGCCGGCGCCGCCATTGATGAGGGTCCTGGTAACCGCTATGTTGCAGATGGTGGTGGTGCAGAGCACGAGAAGTGCATAGGCACCGGCTCTGGTCTTGGGGTGATATCTAGAGTCGAAGGTGAGGTCGGCCTGGGGCACCGCCTAGCCCGGAGGGGCCCCTCGTAGGGACGGAGAAGCCCCCATCTGGCTAAAGAACTGCTTGGTGTGGCGGCTCCAAGCGGGCGCCTGCGACCCGCCGAGGATGGCAGCGACGGCATGGTGCGCTGGGACTGCGAAGCGTGTGATGAATAACTTGCACAGCTCCTCCCAGGAAGACACCGAAGACTCTGGTAGGTCAGCCAGGTGCGAGGCATGCCTGCGAGCGCCATAGGGAGCCAATTCGCCATGGCCTTGTCGTCTCTGCCTGCCGCCCATATGGCCTCTGTGTATGCCTAGAGAAACTCTGTAGGGTCTCTTGCACCGTCGTAGCGCGACAGCAGCTCCGCCCCGAACTTTGTAGGCCATCTCACCATCCATAAGGCGGGGGAGAAAGCCCGGAGGCCCACGACCCCTCCGAACGCGCCCGGTGGACCAGCAAAAGGAGCGGCGCCCGCCATGGAGACCGAATGGCAAAAGCGGAGCATGGCTGATTAAGAGGTCGACCTCTGACACGCCCCTACCTAGCGCGCCAAATGTCGGATTCCGGGCTCCGCAGACCCAAGAAAGGTTCAAACTCAAGGGCATGTGCGAAGAACAAGACCTCTCAAAAGCCGATCGATCCGCTGCTCTCATGACTTAGCTCGATGAACAGGAAGGAAGTGGACATGACAGTTTACCCAGGTTTGGGCCACCTTGTGGTGTAAAACCATACTCCCGCTTTGTGGTGGATTAGCCTCGCGGGGGGCTGTGGATGAACTAGTACAAGTGGAAGAACAGCCTTAGGAGGCTAGTTCTTGCAATGAGCTCTTGGGGATTCGATGAGCTCATCAGTTGATGCCCTCTACTTTGGTGGCTAGGCTATATTCATAGTGGCCTCGGTCCTCTTCCCTCAAAACTTAGGCGGGAAGGGATCCCACAACGGTCGAATTTGAAAGGGGACAAGAAGTACATCTGATCCTGACGAAAGGTGGTCTTCGCATGCAAATATTATGATAGTGACGTCGTGGTGGGCTCGACGATGACATCCATCCTGCCGTTCTGGCGATCTTGGTCTTGTTGCACGCAAATGGCAACCTTTGGCTGATATCTTGGGACTCCGCACCTGCGCTTGCCTCCTTTACACCAAAAAGGAAACTTGCCGCTCTGCGCCTGCTGCCACGCGCCTGGCCTTGGTCGTCATGGCTGATGTCATTTCAACCTCACGAGGCTGGGTCTTGCATAGAAATCTGTGATTTGTCAGGAGGCCGTCTAGGGTGGATGCTCCCTCAGGAGGTGTTGATGTCGCCCGCCTCGCGAGGCTTGGCCCCTCGCGATGGTCTTGTCCTGTCGTGGTTGAAGATGGGTCGTACCAGTCCATCGACGGAGCCATGCCGTGGGCCGCATGTAGGCAAGTCTATGTACCCTGGTTCCCAGAACGCCGACAAGTCTGACATCAACTAGGCGTATCAACGGGCGATGGAGATGCCCATCAATAGATATCAATGTGAGTGAGTAGGGATTGCCATGCAACGGATGCACTAGAGCTATAAATTTATGAAATCTCAAAAACAAACTAAGTGGGTGTGCATCCAACTTGCTTCCTCATGAAGACCTAGGGAATTTGAGGAACCCATCGTTCCAATATACAAGCGTTCTATAATGAAAAATCCCAACTAGTATATGAAAGTAACAAAATAGCAGACTCTCTATCCATGAAGATCATGGTGCTACTTTGAAGCACAGGTGTGGAAAAAGGATAGTGACATTTCCCCTTCTCTCTTTTCTATCATTTTTTTCTTTTTGAATGGCTTCTTTGGCCTCTTTTTTTGTTTCGGCTTCATTGGCCTCTTTTTTTCCTCACATGGGACAATGTTCTAATAATGATGATCATCACACTTTTATTTACTTACAACTCAAGAATTACAAATTAATACTTAGATCAAAAATATGAGTCTATATGAATGCCTCCGGCGGTGTACCGGGATGTGCAATGACTCAAGAGTGACATGTATGAAAATTATGAACGGTGGCTTTGCCACAAATACTATGTCAACTACATGATCATGCAAAGCAATATGACAATGATGAAGCGTGTCATAATAAAAGGAACGGTGGAAATTTGCATGGCAATTTATCTCGGAATGGCTATAGAAATTCCATAATAGGTAGGTATGGTGGCTGTTTTGAGGAAGGTATCTGGTGGGTGTATGGTACCGGCCAAAGTTGTGTGGTACTAGAGAGGCTAGCAATGGTGGAAGGGTGAGAGTGCATATAATCCATGGACTCAACATTAGTCATAAAGAATTCGCATACTTATTGCAAAAATCTATTAGTCATCGAAACAAAGTACTACGGGCATGCTCCTAGGGGGATAGATTGGTAGGAAAAGACCATCGCTCATCCCTGACCGCCACTCATAAGGAAGACAATCAATAAATAAATCATGCTCCAACTTCGTTACATAATGGTTCAGCATGCGTGCATGCTATGGGAATCACAAACCTCAACACAAGTATTTCTACAATACACAACCACTAGCATGACTCTAATATCACCATCCTCATATCTCAAAACAATCATAAGGAATCAAACTTCTCATAGTATTCAATGCACTTTATATGAAAGTTTTTTATTATATCCCTCTTGGATGCCCATCATATTAGGACTAAATTCATAACCTAAGCAAATTACCATGCTGTTTAGATAGACTCTCAAAATAATATAAGTGAAGCATGAGAGTTCAACAATTTCTATAAAATAAAGACACCGCCGTGTTCTAAAAGGATATAAGTGAAGCACTAGAGAAAAATTGCCTAGCTCAAAAGATATAGGTGAAGCACATAGAGTATTCTAATAAAGCACGATTCATGTGTGTCCCTCTCAAAAGGTGTGTACAGCAAGGATGATTGTGGCAAACTAAAAAGCAAAGACTCAAATCATTTGGTGAATAAAAATATAGCCTCAAGTAAAGTTACCGATAGACGAAGACGAAAGAGGGGATGCCTTCCGGGGCATCCCCAAGCTTAGGCTCTTGGTTGACCTTGAATATTACCTTCGCGTGCCTTGGGCATCCCCAAGCTTAGGCTCTTGCCACTCCTTATTCCATGGTCCATCAAATCCATACCCAAAACTTGAAAACTTCACAACACAAAACTCAACAGAAATCTTATGAGATCCGTTAGTGTAAGAAAATAAATCACCACTTTATGGTTCTGTTGTGAACTCAGTATTTATTTATATTGGTGTAATATCTACTGTATTACAGCTTCTCCATGGTTCATACCCCCGATATTACCCATAGATTCATCAAAATAAGCAAACAACACAAAGAAAATAGAATATGTCAAAAATAGAATAGTATGTAGCAATCAGAGAACTTCGAATACTTCTCTAACTCCAAAAATTCTGAAAAATTAGGACAGCCTGGAAAACTTGTATAGCAATCCTGTATAAAAAATACATATCAAAATCACGCTTCTATGAATTATGAAAATTACTTTTCTGGGTGCAAAAGTTTCTGTTTTTCAGCAAGATCAAATCAACTATCACCGTAAGCCATTCGAAATTTCTTACTTGGCACAAACACTAATTAAAACACAAAAACACATCTAAACAGAGGCTATATGAATTATTTATTGCAAAACAGAACCAAAAAAGCAAGAAAAAAAATAAAAGTGGGTTGCCTCCCAACAAGCGCTGTTGTTTAATGCCCTTAGCTAGGCATAAAACATAGATCTAGGTATTGTCATCTTTGGTATGTAATTCCTTTCTCATCAAGTCCTCTAAAACTCTTCTTAATAAATCTATCCTTTCTTTTATTTCCTTTCTAGTAGATGAACTTAAATCATGAAAAGGACTTTGACTAGTGATTTTGACATTCATAAACCCGTAATCAGGATCATCACCATATATATCATCATACAGAACACGTATCTCATCTCTAACGGGTTCTTTCATCATCTTATTCAACCAATCCCTATTGAATCCTAAATAAATTCCCCTTGTAATCCAATCAAATTCCTCATAGGTCTCAAGGTACAAAGCTTGAGAGATTTCTGAATAGGGAACTCTCCTCCTAAGATTCTCGCTATAAGATTGATAATCCCTAGATTCCAAACTACGCATAGTTTCTTTATCATGGAGGATATCTTCAATCGGAGGGTGTGCAACATCTTTATTAAAGAAAGCAAAAATATCCCTAGCTTCTCGTATTATTAAATCAAATTCTCGCATAAGGATGATGGTGGCAATCTTTTTAGCTATAGAATGATTAATATTGGGAAGTTCGTAAAACACCTTTTGCAAAGCAGGATGGATGTGCACAAATTTTCTTTCTAATTTCTCAACAAGCATAACAATGGCATTCGCATAGCAATTTGTATCGAGAATAATAGATCTTTTACTAATAGGCATAGTTCCCATACAATCAAAGAATTCTCCAATAACACTTTTTCCAATAATATTACCACCCCCACGCGAAATTTTTTGTTTTGTAATTAGGAGGAGTTTCCGTTTCCTGATCCAAACAACAAGATCCAAGTTGTTCCTCAAGGTTTTTGACAATAACCTCCCCAGATTCAGACGTAGTGACAACAAACCAATCTAGCAAACGGGCAAGCGAAAAGCAAATGAGAAGACGAACAGAAGAAGGGCAAAAGAAAAAGGAAAATCGTTTTTAAAATCGTTTTAGAAGTGGGGGAGAGGAAAACGAGAGGTGAATGGCGAATAATGTAATGCAAGAGATGAGAGTTTTATGATGGGTACTTGGTATGTCTTGACTTGGCGTAGATCTCTTCGACAACGGCACCAGAAATTCTTCCTGCTACTTCTTGAGCTTGCGTTGGTTTTTCCCTTAAAGAGGAAAGGGTGATGCAGCAAAGTAGAGATAAGTATTTCCCTCAGTTTGATAACCAAGGTATCAATCCAGTAGGAGAAGAATGCACAAATCACCAATACCTGCACAACAATCAAACAACTTGCATCCAACGCGATAAAGGGGTTGTCAATCCCTTCATGGTTACTTGCAAAAGTGAGATCTGATAGAGATAGATAAAAGATAAAATATTTTTGGGTTTTTTGGTTTGTAGATCTAAAAGTAAAAGATTGCAAAATAGTAGATCGGAAACTAATATGATGGAAAATAGACCCAGGGGCCATAGATTTCACTAGAGGCTTCTCTCATGAAGGCAAATAATATGGTGGGTGAACAAATTACTGTCGAGCAATTGATAGAAAAGCGCAAAGTTATGATGATATCCAAGGCAATGATTATGCAATATAGGCATCACGTCTGTATCAAGTAGACCGACTCCTACCTGCATCTACTACTATTGCTCCACACAGCGGCTGACTCCTGCCTGCATCTAGAGTATTATGTTCATAAAGAACAGAGTAACACATTAAGTAAGTTGACATGATGTAGAGGAATAAACTCAAGCAATATGATGTAAACCCCATATTTTTATCCTTGATGGCAACAATACAATACGTGCCTCGCTACCCCTACTTTGTCACTATGTGAGGACACCGCAAGATTGAACCCAAAGCTAAGCACCTCTCCCATTGCAAGAAAAACCAATCTAGTTGGCCAAACCAAACCGATAATTCAAAGAGAAATACAAAGATACCAAATCATGCATATAAGAATTCAGAGGATATTCAAATAATATTCATAGATAAGTTGATCATAAATCCACAATTCATCGGATCTCGACAAACACACTACAAAACAAGATTACATCGGATGGATCTCCAAGAACATCGAGGAGAACATGGTATTGAGAATCAAAAAGAGAGAAGAAGCCATCTAGCTACTAGCTATGGACCCGTAGGTCTAAGGTGGACTACTCACGCTTCATCGGAAGGGCAATTGAGTTGATGTAAATGCCCTCCTTGATCGAATCCCCCTCCGGCAGGATGCCGGAAAAGGCCCCAAGATGGGATCTGATGTGAACAGAAGGTTGCGACGGTGGAAAAGTGTTTTCGTGGATGCTTCTGGTGGTTAGGGAATATTTGCAAATATATATGAGGAAGATCTAGGTCAGGGGGTCACCGAGGGGCCCACAAGGTAGGGGGCGAGCCCTCCACCTTTATCACTGCCTCGTGGCTCTTTTGACTTGCACTCCAAGTCTCCTGCGTGTTTTCTGGTCCAAGAAAAATCATCGTGAAGTTTTATTCCGTTTGGACTCCGTTTAGTATTCCTTTTCTGTGAAGCTCAAAAACAAGGAAAAAACAAAAACTGGCACTGGGCTCTAGGTTAATTGGTTACTCCCAGAAACAATGTAAAATAGCATATTAATGCATATAAAACATCCAAAACAGATAATATAATAGCATGAAACAATAAAAATTATAGATACATTGGAGACGTACCATGTCGCTAGAGGAGGGCGGCTCATGGGAGTTTTTCTTTTTTGTACTATACATGTTTTAATTGAGGATCTCTATGGTGATGATTCAGAGTTTGAAGTAATGAATGTTAAAAATACCCAACAAAGTCCCTTCAACTATTTAAGTTCTCCTACTAGAAAAGTAGGGCATGAGAGTAGGGAACTAATGAGACAAGTTTTGGAAGACTTGATTAAGAAGGATTTGAAACTATGGATGACAACACTAGAAACAATGCCCTACGCCTAGCTAGGGGCGTAAAACAATAGCGCTGTTGGGAGGCGACCCAATAGTTATCTAAATTTTTGCTTTACTTTCTGTTTAGAAGTGATAAAACAATTAATGCTACTATTGTGGTTGAGTTTTTTATGTTTTAGTTACTGTTTGTGCCAAGTAAAGCCTTTGGGATGATTTGGTTGATAGTTGACTTGATTTTATGAAAAATAGAAACTTTTACATCCATTGCTAGAATTATATAATTCACTGAAACATGATTAAATTATGAATATTTTACACATGATTGATTTACAAATTTCCATGTTGTTCGAAGTTTTCAGATTTTTTTGGAGTTACAGAAGTATGATTTTTGTTTAGATCATTACAGATTATTCTATTTTAGACCCATTCTGTTCTATTGCATAGTTTGCTTGTTTTAATGTTGCTATGTATTATATCAGGGGGTATCAGTCATGGAGAAGTTAGAATATAGTAGGTATTATAACTTCATAAAATATGAATGGGTTCATAACAGTACCTAAATTTTATGATTTGTCTATACTAATGGATCTCACGAGGTTAAGTTTTGGGTGAGATCACAATGGATGAAGGAATAAGGAGCGACAAGACCCTAAGCTTCGGTATGCCCAAGGCAACCAAGGTAATATTGAAGTAAGACCCAAGCTCTAAGCTTGGGGATGCTCTGGAAGGCATCCTCTCTTTCGTCTACAATCTATCGGTATGTTACTTGGAGCTATATTTTTATTCATCAAATGATTTGAGTTTTGCTTCGAGCGTCTTGTGCCATAGTTTTGCTATGTTTGCCTTTTAGTTTTCCACAATCATCATTTGCTAGACACGCCTTTTGAGAGGGACACACATTTACCGTGATTTGTTCGAAAACTCTATGTGCTTCACTTATATATTTTGAGCTAGGATGTTGCTCTAGTGCTTCACTTCTATCTTTTAGAGCACGACAATGCTTATATTTTATAGAAATGATTGCACCCTCATGTTTCACTTAAATCTTTTTGAGAGTCTAATAAATAGTAATGGCAATATGTACGGGTTATAAGACCAATAGATCACTAAAAATGAAACGCATGGTTCATGATAATTGGTTAGTAGAAATATTGGTATTAAAGCTTGTTATTAACTGCTCGTCTAAGTGTTGGTCATGGCATGGTGGGGAGGTTTGAGCATTTGCATTTCTGATCGAAATCCTTGAGTGCTGCTATAATCGGATGCGTGCGATGGTTAACTCCTAGCAACCAATTCCCTAGGGGCATGCGAGTAGTACTTTTCTTTAAGGGCTAATAGGCTTTCACAATAAGTATGTGAGTTCTTTATGGCTAATGTGAGGCCATGGATTATACATACTCTTGTCTTTCCGCAATTTGATAGCATCTTTGGTACCGTGCATTGCCCTTTCTCACCTCGAGAGTTGGTGCAAACTTCACTAGTGCATCCAAACCCCGTGGTATGATACGCTATATCACACATATTCTTGTATCTTCCTCAAAGCAGCCACCATACCTACCTATTATGGCATTTCCATAGCCATTCCGAGATATATTGCCATGCAACTTCTACCGTTCCGTTTTCATGACATATGTTGTCGGGGAAACCGATCACCTATGGGGTCACAAGGATCCCTTCTACGTTCGGCGGGGGGTTAGTTGCAAGAAGAGCAGGTCGAGCCGTTAACACACAGAGGATTTTTATCCAGGTTCGGGCCGTGAAGATGCGTAATACCCTAGTCCTGCTTTATCTGGTTATATATGTGTTCTTGAGCTTTTGAACTAGCTGTGGTGCGTGCTTTGCGTCAAATTTCGAATCCTCTCTCTGTGCGCCTCGGGCCTCCTTTTATACACAAAGGGGTTGCCATAGTGGCACACGGGAGGTGGCAAGCTACAGTGGTATGAGCTTATCGCTCGATCAACATAGGACAAGCGCATGTAATGCGTTGCCTACGTGTCCTCTCGCTTTATTGAGGACGGCAACAGAGGCCATCTCATCATTCGCCGCTCCTCCTCGCCTCGCCACACATCCAGGCCGAAGAGGCATGCAGCACCACACTGGCCAACCAACTACTGTGTTGGCGAAATGGTAGGCTTCCACGAAGATCTGCATGCCGCCACGCAGGCGCCTGCTTAGCTAGCGTGCCTATCGTCATACTGGATTGGTGGTGAAATGGTGAAACCTTGCCGGCCGCGGGTCTGGCCGTGGCTCAACGATCATCCCCAGAAAGGCTTGCCGGGGGCCTTAGAGTCGTCCCCAGCAAGGGTCTTGCTGGGGGTCTTCGCCTTCCGATCCCACGTGGATTCGTGGGTTGCCAATCTTCATGAGGGGTTGCATGCTGCCACGCATGTGCTCTCCAAATCTTGGTCTTAACAATGTTGATGGTGTCAGAGCTCTCAACCACAAGGGTGGTGGCCCTGCTGGTCTCTTTGCAAGCTGTCCCGGTAAGGAGCTTGCTGGGGGCTTCGCAGGTCGCCTCGGCAAGGCTTGTTGCCGGGCGTGGCCCTGCTCGCCTCTTGCCATCTGTTACCTTGAGTGTCTGCTCTGATATTCTTTGCTCCCGTCTTGCCTTCTGCCGTCCTCCTCTGCTTTGCCAAGCCCTGTTGTAGGTGTGGCTGCGACAGTCCATGCACAAGTAAGGTGTACAGAAGTACCCACACTTTTGTACACTGACAGGAGCCCCCAGGCCTGGGCCACACATAAGTGCAAGGCATAGTTGGGCCAGGCCCAAAGCAGTGCACGGGCGAGCATGGCAAAGGCGAATTGCCACGATCTTTCTGTCAGTTGTGCTTCCCCACAACCCACGACAAGTGCGTGACGTGGGGGTCGTGCATGGGATGGGCGTGGCATGCATGCGTCACCCCGCAGTAAATGGTAAAGAGCTGGCCCGTGCCTTCCCCATAAAAAGGAAAAACCTTAGGGGCACCGCCCATTTACCTTCTCTGCTTCTCCAAATCTTGGAACCATTGCTCCCCTCTCCTTCCCCAAATCCAAATCAGAGCTCTACGCTCCTGCTCGCCACCGCCGTGCTTCCATTGCCTCTTGATCCTTTTCTGCTCCATAGCCGCCATGGCGCCCAAAGCTAGAAAGGGCAAGAGGGCGGCCAAGTCTGTCGCGGGGAAGGAGGTGCCGGAGAGTGAGCTGGTGAAGATGCGGAAGGAGCACACCCTCTTTCCTCCGGCGATTGACGTGCTCACGCTCAAGGACCAGTTCTTGTGCTTGTGGGGGAAGGAGACGATGGGGTGATAACCCACAAGTGTAGGGGATCGCAACAGCTTTCGAGGGTAAAGTATTCAACCCAAATTTATTGATTCGACACAAGGGGAGCCAAAGAATATTCTTGAGTATTAGCAGTTGAGTTGTCAATTCAACCACACCTGGATAACTTAGTATCTGCAACAAAGTATTTAGTAGCAAGGTGGTATGATAATAAAGGTAACGATAGCAAAAGTAATGTTTTTGGGTTTTGTAGTGATTGTAACAATAGCAACGGAAAAGTAAATAACCGAAGAACAATATGTGAAAAGCTCATAGGCAATGGATCAGTGATGGATAATTATGTCGGATGAGATTCTTCATGTAATAGCTATAACATTGGGTGACACAGAACTAGCTCCAGTTCATCAATGTAATGTAGGCATGTATTCCATAAATAGTCATATGTGCTTGAAAAGAACTTGCATGACATCTTTTGTCCTACACTCCCGTGGCAGCGGGATCAAGTGGAAACTAAGGGATATTAAGGCCTCCTTTTAATAGAGAACCGGAACAAAGCATTAACACATAGTGAATACATGAACTCCTCAAACTACGGTCATCACCGAGAAGTATCCCGATTATTGTCACTTCGGGGTTGTCGGATCATAACACATAATATGTGACTATAGACTTGCAAGATAGGATCAAGAACACACATATATTCATGAAAACATAATAGGTTCAGATCTGAAATCATGGCACTTGGGCCCTAGTGACAAGCATTAAGCATAGCAAAGTCATAGCAACATCAATCTCACAACATAGTGGATACTAGGGATCAAACCCTAACAAAACTAACTTGATTACATGGTAAATCTCATCCAACCCATCACCGTCCAGCAAGCCTACGATGGAATTACTCACGCACGGTGGTGAGTATCATGAAATTGGTGATGGAGGATGGTTGATGATGATGACAACGACGAATCCCCCTCTCCGAAGCCCCGAACGGACTCCTGATCAGCCTCCCGAGAGAGATTAGGGCTTGGCGGCGGCTCCGTGTCATAAAACGCGATGAAACTTTCTCTCTGATTTTTTTCGCCGCGAGACGGAATATATGGAGTTGGAGTTGAGGTCGGCGGAGCCTCAGGGGGCCCACAAGACAGGGGCGCGCGCCTGGGTGGGTGGGCTCACTCCCACCCTCGTGGACAGGGTGTGGGCCCCCTGGTCTTGATTCTTTCACCAGTATTTTTTATATTTTCCAAGAAGTGCCTCAGTGGATTTTCAGGACATTCCGAGAACTTTTGTTTTCTACACATAGAACAACATCATGGTAGTTCTGCTGAAAACAGCGTCAGTCCGGGTTAGTTTTATTCAAATCATGCAAGTTAGAGTCCAAAACAAGGGCAAAAGTGTTTGGAAAAGTAGATATGTTGGAGACGTATCAACTACCCCAAGCTTAAACCTTTGCTTGTCCTCAAGCAATTCAGTTGATAAACTGAAAGTGATAAAGAAAAACTTTTACAAACTCTATTTTATCTTGTTGTTGTAAACATGCAAAGCCAGCATTCAAGTTTCAGCAAATATTATGAACTAACCATACTCACAATAACACTTAGGCCTCACAATTACTCATATCAATGGCATAATCAGCTAGCAAGCCATAATAATAAAACTTGGATGACAACACTTTCTCAAAACAATCATAACATGATATAACAAAATGGTATCTCGCTAGCCCTTTCTGAGACCGCAAAACAAATGCAGAGCACCTTTAAAGATCAACGACTGACTAAACATTCTAATTCATGGTAAAAGAGATCCAGTCAAGTCATACCCAATATAAACTAATAATAATGAATGCAAATGACAGTGTGCTCTCCAACGGGTGCTTTTTAATAAGAAGGGTGATGGCTCAACATAAAAGTAAATAGATAGGACCTTCGTAGAGGGAAGCAGGGATTTGTAGAGGTGCCAGAGCTCGATTTTAAAATAGAGATTGAATAACATTTTGAGCAGCATACTTTTGTTGTCAACGCAACAACTATGGGATGGCTATATCTTCCATACTACATGCATTATAGGCAGTTCCCAAACAGAATTGTAAAGGTTTATACTCCCCCAACCACCAACAAGCATCAATCCATGGCTTGCTCGAAACAACGAGTGCCTCCAACTAACAACAGCCCTAGGGGAGTTTTGTTTATTTATTTTGATTTGCTTTGATCTTTTTGGATCATGGGACTGGGCCTCCCGGTTACCGGCCCTTTCTCGTGAATGAGGAGCGGAGTCCACTCCTCATGAGACTAACTCACCTAGCATGGAAGATATAGGCAGCCCTAGTTGAAACATGAGCTGCTCGAGCATACAAAACAGAATTTCATTTGAAGGTTTGGAGTTTGGCACATACAAATTTACTTGGAACGGCAGGTAGATACCGCATATAGGAAGGTATGGTGGACTCATATGGAACAACTTTGGGGTTTAAGGAGTTTGGATGCACAAGCAGTATTCCTGCTTAGTACGGGTGAAGGCTAGCAAAAGACTGGGAAGCGACCAACTGAGAGAGCGACAATAGTCATGAACATGCATCAAAATTAATTCACACCGAGTACACGCATGAGTAGGATATAATCTACCATGAATATAAATATCATGAAGGCTATGTTGATTTGTTTCAACTACATGCGTGAACATGTGCCAAGTCGAGTCACTCAATTCATTCAACGGAGGATACCATCCCATCATACCACATCATAATTATTCGAATAGCATGTTGGCACGCAAGGTAAACCATTATAACTCATAGCTAACCAAGCATGGCACAAGCAACTATAATCTCTAAATGTCATTGCAAATATGTTTACCTCATAATAAGCTGAATCAGAAACGATGAATTCATCATATTTACAAAAACAAGAGAGGTCGAGTTCATACCAGCTTTTCTCATCTCAATAAGTCCATCATATATCGTCATTATTGCCTTTCACTTGCACGACCGAACGATGTGTATAATAATAATAGTGCACGTGCATTGGACTAAGCTGGAATCTGCAAGCATTCAACTCAAGAGAGAAGACAAGTAATATGGGCTCTAAGTTAAATAAACAATCATGCATATGAGAGCCACTAAACATTTTCAATATGGTCTTCTCGACCCCCAAAGGAAAGAAAAGAAAATAAAACTATTTACACGGGAAAGCTCCCAACAAGTAAAAGAAGAATGAGAAATCTTTTTGGGTTTTCATTTTAAGTCTACTACAAGCATGGAAATTAAACTAACTATTTTTTTTGGTTTTTCTTAAGGTTTATCAAACACACAAGAAGAAGCGAGAAAAAGAAATTTAAACTAGCATGGATAATACAATGAAAGAGTATGACCACAGATGACTAGAATAGTGTGTGAACATGAATGTAAAGTTCGTGAGAAATACATACTCCCCCAAGCTTAGGCTTTTGGCCTAAGTTGGTCTAGTACCAAGGACCGCTGCTACTCTTCCTGGTGTACTGGGAGGTGTAATCAGGATACCACTAGCTGGCCATCTCCGGGTCCCATTGTTAGGATGATGCACGATAAGGGTCCAGTTCAGGCTCCGGCTTAGGTTCAGGTTCTGGAGTGGTTGCTTGGCCTCGATGAGCGTACACCGCTTCCGGTGTAACAAGAAAATTATCTGCAATCAAATCAAACAACAGAGGCGCAGGCAAAATAATAGTCTCATTGTGTTTCTTATTAAATCTAAGGTTATACAAGAGCATCTTCTCTTTGTTGTCAACAATAAACGCGTGTGCTACCATGCCCTTGTAATCTAAAATGTAAGGAGGCAATTTTGTCTCCTCTTTCTCATGGTGCCTAATAGGTATCTCAAAATGTCTAGCAAGACGTGAAGCATAGATACCTCTAAGTATGGGGCATTTTGTACGATTCAGGCTTAGCCGTTTAGCAATGACGGCACCCATACTAAAACTATTATCTCCAAACAAGGCATGTTGAAGAATGATAATATCAGGAACACTAAAGTTTCCACTATTTCCACGACCAATCAAGCATCTACTAGCAAATATGGCAAAGTAGCGTAAAACAGGAAAGTGTATGCTAGAGATTTTCGCATCGGAACCCTTCTTTGGATCCTCTATAGTGATAGTGTTAACAAAGCCATCCACATCTTTACGATGGGGTTTCTCTAATTCTCCCTCAAAGGGTATCCTACATACCGCGCAAAAATTACGTAAAGACATTTCTCTGAATTCATCATATAAATGAAATGATACTGAAGGCGGTGACTTCTTAGGATAATAATAAAAAAATTGCACGAAAGTGTTGGTGAGTAAGAGATACTGATCGATCTGGTCGTGGAGGAAATCGGTGAGGTCTGCATTCTCGATCAAAGAATAAAAATCTTCATGAATTCCAGCTTCTTTAAAGAAATTATCGCATGGCCATTCACACGGCCATACTTCTGCTACAAGAGGAAGATTATACCTGGCTTTTTCCTTCTCTTTAGCTTGTTTTTCCTGAGAGCCTTGGCTAGAAGATCCCCTCAAAAGTCTCCTTAACATTTTCTGAAAATTTCTGAAATGTTTGTAACTTCAAAATAAAGGTGAATAAAACTAAACAAGATTTATAGCAACTACTCCTACAAGTGCCTAGAGCCTATATCATGCATTAGAATTTCTTGGGACCTCATAAATTCAACATGCAAGCTCAAGAACATGGTCACCTATGCGGCAAAAATTTGTAATGAATAAAGCACTAGAACAAAAACTAATTGGACCAATGGAGGAGTCACATACCAAGCAACAATCTCCCAAAGCAGTTTTGTGAATGGAGCTTTGAGCAAGGAGATCGAAAATCGTAGCAAAATGAGCTAGAACTTGTGCTTGAGCTGGATGGGGATTTTTTTGGGAAGAAGATGGAGTGTGTGGGTGCTGGCATAAGTGGAGGGGGCCACCAGGGGCCCACGAGAAAGGGGACGCGCCCAGGGTAGGTGGGCGCGCCCTCCACTCTTGTGGCCTGGTGCTTGCCCCTCCTGCAGTGATTTCAGTGCCTAAAATCCTCAAATATTCCATCAAAAATCATACTAAATTTGCAGGGCATTTGGAGCACTTTTATTTTCGGGATATTTTTTATTGCACGGATAATTCAGAAAACAGAGAGATAATACTATTTTTGCTTTATTTATTCTAAATAATAGAAAGTAAAAAGAGAGTACAGAAGGTTGTGCCTTCTAGTTTCATCCATCTCATAATCATCAAAATGAATCCACTAACAAGGTTGATCAAGTCTTGTTAACAAACTCATTCTGAATAACACGGAACCGGAGAAATTGTGAATAACACTAAGTAACCTCAACGGGGATATGAAAATCCCCAACAATAAGAATATCATACTTTTTCTTGACAGTAGGGAGAGGAAATTCAAAACCTCCAATAATGATAGTTGGAACTTTCCCAAAAGAATTAATGCTATGAACTTGAGATTGTTTCCTCGGAAAGTGTACCGTATGCTCATTACCATTAACATGAAAAGTGACATTGCCTTTGTTGCAATCAATAGCAGCCCCTGCAGTATTCAAAAAGGGTCTACCTGTCAGGACCCCGACTCAATGCCACATCGATCTAGCATGTAACACCTCATATCACTTTGCGGCCTCACGCACGGTATTCCCACGGGTGTCGCCTTACCTTTTCCCGGGACCGTTTGCGCCTTTTGGCACACGTATATGACAGTGTCGCTAGCATCCATATGATAAGGAGCCCGGGCTGACATGACTAGTCGTAAACCCAAAGTGGCACAGACTTACAGGGACAGGCATCCATGACCCAGCATCGAACATGTCGGTCATCAGCGAGTGAATCCAGGCTGTAGCACTGGGCTAGCAGGACTCCGGTGAACCGGGCTGTAGCGGGCTAACAGGACTCCGGTATTCATCGCGTCACATTTCCCCGAAGGGACAGACACAGGAACGAAGAAGGACACATGCCGGCCAGCCTAAGTGTTCCGGAGCAGTAGCAAGCTACCATGGCTCGGTGGAAACACTAGGAGACATTTCCCCGTAAGAGAGGCTACTAAAGATAAACAACTAGATGGTCAGATCCCACACATGCCAAGCATTTCAACAACATACACACAATATGCTCGATATGTGCAAATACAACATGGCATCACAACATGACTCTATAACTCAAGTAATTTATTCAATAGGCTCCGAGGAGCGAGATATTACAAACAGGGGTCTCATGACCCAACACTCAGAGCATACAAATCAAAGCACAAGCGGGAGCTATCATGTCTGAGTACAGACATCTATAAATGAAAAAGGCTTAGAAGCCTGACTATCTATCAAATCCTGCCGAGGGCACAAGATCGTAGCTGAGGTAACAAGCTAAACGTCGAAGTCCAAGCGGAACTACTAGTGAGACTGAAGTCTCTCTGCAAAAACATAAAATAGGCAAACGTGAGTACAAATGTACCCAGCAAGACTTACATCAGAACTAACTACATATGCATCATTATCAACAAAGGGGATGGTGGGGTTTAACTGCAGCAAGCCAGCTTTGACTCGGTGGCTATCCTGAACTACGACTGCAATGTAACTCTTTGAAGTGGCGCACACGAGTCCACATATTCACCATATCAATACACCACTATGGATCCACTCTCGTCTCCCTACGAGAACGCCATCCATAGCACTCACGCTTATCTTGCGTATTTTAGAGTATCCACTTTCACTTGTCTATGAACTGATATGAGCAACCCAGAAGTCCTTTACCGCAGACACGGCTATTCGAATAGATGATGTTAACCCTGCAGGGGTGTACTTCTTCATACATGTTTCCACCACTTAGCGTCTGCACACGACATGTGCTCGGCAGACTTCAAGCGAAAGCCGACATGGGTGTAGACCACGACCTACCTAAACACTCAAGTCTCTAGTCCAGGTTTATCGCCTATTCGTGATAGAGGCAAAGGTGTCCCGTCTTTCGATGAGATGATGGATATCGCTTTGGTGGAAGTCGACTTTGACGATCCGACTACGAACGTGCGAGGACGTCGCGCCTTAGCAATCGCTAAACCAACTCCGAGAGGTTATTGACCACGCCGGAGCACGATCAACCTGACCACGAGGGTCTGTTTCCTGCGAGCAAACGAAGAACAAGCAAGAAACTAAGGTTGCAATCTGGATATTGCGAATATAAGATGAAAGCTTTATTGATCAAGGTGGGGTTCTATGACGCCTTTGTCTGGTCGTTGAACACAAACGAAGTACGCGAAGTTGCAGCTATGGCGAACTTTTAATCTAAACAAAACCCAAAGTCTAAACGATGCCCTAAGGGCTGTATATATGGAGGAAGAGGGGGGAATTTCGTGGCCCTTGATGGAGGGGTCCGAAATCAACCCTATCTCTTGTTTCCCCACACATACGGACTCTAAAAATAGCCTATACTTATGTATTTCGAAATTACATGGGCCTGGCCCAATAATAAGGTGACGCAGCACCTAAAATAGCCTCGGGACGAAATTTATGAAGTGGCATCTTGTATATTTCGTCCAAGGCTTCATGCACCCATTATGGTGGCTTCAAAGTCCTGAAATCATCACTTGTAACTCCGTTCTTGTTTCCCTTGCGCATGCCATCATCTCCAGGCTTGTTCTTGCTCCAATGTTCATCCTTCTCCAAGCTAGGCCCTTCATTTGTAAGCAAAACAAATGTATCCAATTTAGGCAGCATCATATTCTCATGAACATTAGAATCATTACCAAGAAACGAAAGTACCTGGTAATTTAGTTGGCGTGCACGAGCTCTAGTAATTGGTCCAGTATGTATAGCAGCAGGGGCTGTGGGTGTAACAATTGTATTGATGTCCTCATCATCCTCCCCTTCTTGAAATGAAGTCGTCCTCGACGGAAGTTCATCTTCCTCACCCAAATAAGGCTTCAAATCTGCAATGTTAAAAGTGGGACTAACCCCAAAATCTGCAGGCAGCTCAAGTTTATATGCATTATCATTTATTTTCTCTAACACCTTAAAGGGACCATCAGCACGTGGCATCAGCTTTGATTTGCGCAAATCAGGAAATCTATCCTTACGCAAATGTAACCAAACAAGATCTCCAGGTGCAAACACAACATGTTTTCTACCCTTATCTCCAGCAAGTTTATATTTAGCATTCATACGCTCAATGTTTTCCTTAGTTAACTCATGCATTTTTAAAATCAATTCAGCACGTTGTTTAGCATCAAAATTAACCTTCTCCGAAGATGGAAGAGGCAACAAATCAATAGGTGCACGAGGTAGGAAACCATACACAACTTCAAAAGGGCACATCTTAGTAGTAGAATGCAATGAACGATTATAAGCAAATTCAATATGAGGCAAGCATTCCTCCCACATTTTCTTATTATTCTTCAAAACAGCCCTAAGCATAGTAGACAACGTTCTATTGACTACTTCAGTTTGTCCATCAGTTTGGGGGTGACAAGTAGTACTAAAAAGCAGTTTAGTCCCCAACTTAGCCCATAAACATCTCCAAAAGTGGCTAAGAAATTTAGTATCACGATCTGAAACAATAGTATTTGGCACACCATGCAAGCGAATAATTTCACGAAAGAACAAATCAGCAACATTAACAGCATCATCGCTTTTATGACATGGTATAAAGTGTGCCATTTTCGAGAATCTATCCACGACAACAAATATGCTATCCCTCCCCTTCTTTGTTCGAGGTAAACCTAAAACAAAGTCCATAGATATATCCTCCCAAGGAACACTAGGTACAGGCAAAGGCATATATAAACCATGAGGATTGAGTCGTGACTTAGCTTTTTGACATGTAGTGCAGCGAGCAATAAAACGCTCAACATCCCGTCTCATCTTTGGCCAAAAGAAATGTGTAGCAAGTACGTCCTCCGTCTTCTTCACGCCAAAGTGTCCCATTAATCCTCCTCCATGCGCCTCCTGCAACAACAAAAGACGAACGGAGCTAGCTGGAATGCATAGCTTGTTAGCACGAAACACAAATCCATCGTTAACAACAAACTTGTTCCACATTCTTCCTTCTTTACAATTCTGCATTACATCTTTAAAATCAGCATCATGCACATATTGATCTTTGATGGTCTCCAAACCAAATATTTTGAAGTCAAGTTGTGAAAGCATAGTATAGCGACGAGACAATGCATCAGCAATAACATTTTCTTTTCCCTTCTTGTGTTTAATGACATAAGGGAAAGTCTCAATGAATTCAACCCATTTAGCATGTCTACGATTCAATTTAGCTTGACTTTTAATATGTTTCAAAGATTCATGATCAGAATGTATAACAAATTCTTTGGGCCATAAATAATGTTGCCATGTTTCTAAAGTCCGAACAAGAGCATATAATTCTTTATCATAAGTAGAATAATTCAGACTAGGCCCACTCAATTTTTCAGAAAAGTATGCAACAGGTTTGCCATCTTGTAATAACACACCTCCTAATCCAATTCCACTAGCATCACATTCAAGCTCAAAAGTCTTATTAAAATCAGGAAGTTGGAGTAAAGGAGCATGTGTCAACTTATCTTTCAATACCGTGAAGGCTTCTTCCTGTGCGGTACCCCAAAGAAAAGGCACATCTTTCTTTGTAAGCTCATTGAGAGGTGCAGCAATGGTGCTGAAATCTCTCACAAAACGCCTATAGAATCCAGCGAGGCCAAGAAAACTCCTCACTTGTGTGACCGTTTTGGGCTGCGGCCAACTCTCAATAGCTTCAATCTTGGCTTTATCAACTTCAATTCCCTGTGGAGTAACAACATAGCCAAGAAAAGATACTCGGTCGGTGCAAAAGGTGCACTTCCCAAGGTTACCAAACAAACGTGCATCACGTAGAGCAATAAAAACAGCACGTAAATGTTCCAAATGTTCTTCCAAAGATCTGCTATAAATCAATATGTCATCAAAGTAAACTACCACAAATCGTCCAATGAAAGCACGTAAAACTTCGTTCATTAATCTCATGAAAGTACTAGGTGCATTAGTTAACCCAAAAGGCATGACTAACCACTCATATAATCCAAACTTAGTTTTAAATGCTGTTTTCCATTCATCTCCCAATTTCATACGAATTTGATGGTAGCCACTACGCAAATCAACTTTGGAGAATATTGTAGAGCCACTCAATTCATCAAGCATATCATCTAGCCTAGGAATAGGATGACGATAACGAATAGTAATATTATTAATGCCTCTACAATCAACACACATACGTGATGTACCATCCTTTTTCGGCACTAGAATAATAGGAACAGCACAAGGACTAAGGGATTCGCGTATATAACCTTTGTCGAGAAGCTCTTGTACTTGACGCATAATCTCCTTCGTCTCCTCTGGATTGGTACGGTATGGTGCACGGTTTGGCAGTGAAGCACCGGGAATTAAGTCAATCTGATGCTCAATCCCTCGAATAGGCGGTAATCCCGGTGGCACGTCTTGTGGAAAAACGTCAGCGAACTCCTGCAAAATGTTAGTGACAGCAGGAGGCAAAGAGGAAGGCACGTCCTCGAATGAAAATAATGCCTCTTTGCACACAAAAGCATAGCAAACAGATTTGCTGAAATCTAGCTCATCAATATCAGATTTGGTGGCAAATAAACATGCACTTTTCAATTTAATTTCAGAAGCAACACTAGATGGTTTATTATTAGGCTTCATTTGTTGCTCAAATTCTTTTGCCACAATCTGATTTTCACTCTTATTCTTCTCCTGTTGTGCTTTATTAGCTCTATTAATATCATCTTTCAAAATGGAATCAGGAGTCATAGGAAGCAAAGTAATATTTTTATCCTTATGAACAAGAGTATAGTGATTGTTTCTACCATGGTGTACAGAATTTTTATCAAATTGCCATGGTCTACCAAGTAATAAGGAACATGCTTGCATAGGTACCACATCACAATCAACATAATCAGCATATGTAGAGATACTAAAATGCACACGAACAGTACGTGTTACCTTAACCTTGCCGCTGTTGTTGAACCATTGGATGTAGTAAGGATGTGGATGTGGTCTTGTGGTGAGAGAAAGCTTCTCCACCATCTCCATGCTAGCCAAGTTGTTGCAGCTCCCTCCGTCTATTATGACGCGCACAGAACGTTCCTTCACAACTCCCTTGGTATGGAACAAATTGTGCCTCTGATTTTGCTCAGCTTGTGTGACCTGCACACTCAAAACACGTTGAGCAACTAAACATTCATACCTGTCAGCGTCTTCAGGAGCCATGTATTGCGTCTCATGATCAGAATCATCTCCACCATGTTCTTCACGTGTAATAAGAGCCAATGTCTCCTCATCATAGTCACTAGCGGACTCATATCCACCATCCGCGGTAGCAATCATCACACGCGGAGATTTGCATTCCCTCGCATAATGACCTCCTCCCTTACAACGACGACAAATAATATCACTTGTGTGCCCTGTTGATGCCATGGAAGAAGAAGAACGCTGTGCAGGCCCCGCAGGTGCGCTCTTGGCAGATAATGGTGGTTGTTCCTGTTTTCTTGTATCACGGCTGTAGGAGGCACCTGATTGAGGTGCTGGTGCAGTTGAAGTAGAAGATGCACGCGGCGTCCATGAGGAAGGTCGGCCTGCAGAAAAGTTAGTTCGCGCCAATGCTTGTCGATCCTGCACTTCACGTTCAGCTTTACAAGCAAGATGGAATAAACGAGTGATATTAGTATACTCCTTATAGTCTAGAATGGTCTGAATCTCTCTATTTAATCCACCCAGAAAACGTGCAAGCATAGCTTCATTCTCCTCAACAATACCACATCGAATCATGCCAGTTTGTAATTCCTGATAATATTCTTCTACAGAATTTTTTCCTTGTCTTAAACGCTGCAATTTTTGAAGCAATTCACGTTGATAATATGGTGGAACCCAACGCGTACGCATAGCAGTTTTCAAAGCAGCCCAAGTAGTTGGAATAGGATATAATCTACAATGTTCAGACCACCATACACATGCAAAACTAGTGAAAGCACAAACAGCAGCAGCAACTCGTCTCTCCTCAGGATATTGTAAACATGTAAATCGTTGTTCAGTTTCTAACTCCCAAGTAAGATATATATCAGGAACATATCTACCCTCAAATGGTGGAATATTCAATTTCAGTTTAGGAATATGGACATCATCTCGTACCTGAGGTGGTGGTGCAGGCCTACCATTACGAATATATACCTGAGGTCGACCTGCTGGTGGTGGTGCTGGTGGCTGCTCGTAGATCTGATTTTGATCAACCTCATCCTCATAATCGCCCGCATACTCATCATCCTCCTGGGTACCAGCAGGAGCAGTAGCAGGAGCCAAAGAAACACCAACAGCAGTAACAGCGGCACCAGAATTTTGTCCTGGCACAATAGGAACACGCTGTGCTCGTCCATACTGATTCGGAAGGGGGCGTAGTTGTTGTTGTTGCAGAGGTGCGACAGGTGCAGCCGGTGGTGGAAGACGCGCAAGCAGTTCATTAAATCTGTTATCGAGCTTTGTTTCGAACGTCTTCTCAAGGCCAGTGATCTTCTCCATGGCCTCTTCAAAATTGTTCAGCACATCTTGTACCTGTTCAGTCATCATTTGCTGAAACTTATCATGAAGCTCCTTGTTCGATAAGTTCTCCCAGTCAATCTCGTCGGCTTGTGATCCTGGCATGGTTAGCAGCAATAGAAACACACAAGAATATGATCCTACAGACTACTAAGAAGTGGTGGTGGTGTATCACAAATCCGTCAAGCAAATCTCAAATTCTTACCAGTTCTTACCCAGCAGCAGGCGGTGATCGGCAACCGTTGTAGTCAAAAACTCTCAAAGCTTGGATAGAGCGATTACCAGGGAGAGTCAAACACACGACGTAGATGTATGTGGAGCTGGGAAGGCTTATAGTATGGTAGCAAAAAGGGTCAGCAATAATCAATTCAGAGATGCAAAGTTGAATAAACGCTCAACGACGGTACTGTGCTGGTCCTAGGCTAGACTGTGCTAGAGACGCGAGCCTAGAACACCAACAAAATCACGGCGCGGCACGTAAACAAGGGAAAAGCACACTCTGAAATTTTTTTTCGCTCTTTTTTTTGCGCTCTTTTTTTTTGCGCTGCTTTTTTTTTGCGAAAAATCACTATAATGGCGAGTGTCTCAAAACTCTTCCTAGGTCAAACTGACAGGATGGGCACGAAATTTTTTTTTCGACCAATTTTTTTTTTCGACTGCCCGGACCCAAAAACTGGAAACAGGTCAAAAAAAACTTCCTATAATGGCACCTGTCTCAAAACACTCAGAAACACCTAAAAATAGGATAGCCAGAAATTTTTTCGAAAAATGCGTTTTCGAAAAATTTTGGGCCTAAACGGAGCGTGGCTACCCGACTCTTTTTTTTTCCGAAACCTACTCCGGCAAGGAAACACGAATCGGAATCTAGATGGATCTCGAAAACAAACCTAATATGCAAGGAACTCGGATTGGTGGTGGATATATGGTGGTGGTATATGGCAGCGGTGGTGGTAGCGGTGGTAGTATATGGATATGGATATGAATCGGTGGTGGTATATGAATCGGTGGTGGTATATGGATACGGATTCGGAGCGGTGGCGGATAAGCGGTGGTGGTAGATGGCAGGGGCGATGATGATGGTGCGGCGGCGGCGTGACAACTTATGACCAGAACTCGAAACTCTAAAAGACTAGACTCTAAGACCAGCAACTAGACACGACGATGCAACCGCAAATTCAACAAAGCAAAACCCTAAAAAGATTATGCAAAGGCTCAGATTGGTTCGGATATGATGAACTAACCCTAATTTTTTTTGTGGCTTTTTCGTGGACTGTAGGTATGAAGAACAGACTCGATCTAAACTACGAAAAACTGTAAAATCTCACCGAGCAACCTGGAAATCTGATACCACTTGATAGAGGCAAAGGTGTCCCGTCTTTCGATGAGATGATGGATATCGCTTTGGTGGAAGTCGACTTTGACGATCCGACTACGAACGTGCGAGGACGTCGCGCCTTAGCAATCGCTAAACCAACTCCGAGAGGTTATTGACCACGCCGGAGCACGATCAACCTGACCACGAGGGTCTGTTTCCTGCGAGCAAACGAAGAACAAGCAAGAAACTAAGATTGCAATCTGGATATTGCGAATATAAGATGAAAGCTTTATTGATCAAGGTGGGGTTCTGTGACGCCTTTGTCTGGTCGTTGAACACAAACGAAGTACGCGAAGTTGCAGCTATGGCGAACTTTTAATCTAAACAAAACCCAAAGTCTAAACGATGCCCTAAGGGCTGTATATATGGAGGAAGAGGGGGGAATTTCGTGGCCCTTGGTGGAGGGGTCCGAAATCAACCCTATCTCTTGTTTCCCCACACATACGGACTCTAAAAATAGCCTATACTTATGTATTTCGAAATTACATGGGCCTGGCCCAATAATAAGGTGACGCAGCACCTAAAATAGCCTCGGGACGAAATTTATGAAGTGGCATCTTGTATATTTCGTCCAAGGCTTCATGCACCCATTATGGTGGCTTCAAAGTCCTGAAATCATCACTTGTAACTCCGTTCTTGTTTCCCTTGCGCATGCCATCATCTCCAGGCTTGTTCTTGCTCCAATGTTCATCCTTCTCCAAGCTAGGCCCTTCATTTGTAAGCAAAACAAATGTATCCAATTTAGGCAGCATCATATTCTCATGAACATTAGAATCATTACCAAGAAACGAAAGTACCTGGTAATTTAGTTGGCGTGCACGAGCTCTAGTAATTGGTCCAGTATGTATAGCAGCAGGGGCTGTGGGTGTAACAATTGTATTGATGTCCTCATCAATTCGGGTTCCATCCATGAGGAGATCCGGCCGGAGTTTCGCTCACAGCCCCAAACGATGTGAACAGGGTTCCGTGACACCAAACGGGCGCCCGGTATACCCGGCCACGTGCCTACCACATCACAGCCCACCCCTACGGTCAGCGCTGTCCACGGCCTCCAGCATACTACAAACACCAGAAACTACTTGCAACTCCTGGACAGAGGACAAGGTTGAATAAGAAGTCGAGCGGGGTCATATTTCAGGGCCCAATGTATGGTAGTAGCTGAATCATGGATCACAAACACAGAACTCAGTTCCTGAGGACGGCTGCAATGAGACAACCCACCATGTACTCCTACATGGCCTCTCACCGCTACCTTTACCAAATCGTGTTCACACACTTAGCTCACACACAGTAGGACATGTTCACACACCTCTGATTCATCCCCGATGAATCAGACCTGACTCAACTCTAAGCAGTAGCAGGCATGACAAACAAGCATGAATGAGTAGGCACAACAGGGCTCAAACAACTCCTACTCATGCTAGTGGGTTTCATCTATTTACTGTGGCAATGACATGTCATGCAAAGGATAAAGGGGTTCAGCTACCGCAGCAAGTAACAGATGAATCGGTGTTGTCCTAATGCAGTAAAAGAGAGCAGGAGCGAGAGAGTAGGATTGTATCGGAATGAACAAGGGGGTTTTTCTTGCCTGGCACTTCTGAAGATAGCATTGAGTCTTCATCAGTGTCAACGATCACATCATCGGTATCACGTCTATCGAGAGGGGACAAATACCGGCAACATAGAAGGGAACACAATCAATGCAATGCACAATATGATGCATGATCATGACATGGCAAAATGAATGTGTTTTGGGCTAATGCAACTAGCAATAGATTAAATGAAGTTGGTTTGAATACAAGATTCAAATTCAAACTCCATATGTGATTATTCAAATGCCATTTAATTGATTTGTGCTAAACAGCAGCTATAAGTTGTTCTAACATGCATGAAAATGGTACAGATGGATTCCTTGAATTTTTCTGATAATCTTTCATATATAAATTATTTCATTTGGAGTTACGGCTGAATTTCTATGATTTTTAGAAGTTTAGGGCATATTCTGAAAATAAATAAATCATTTCTGACTTATTTAAAATCCCGGAAGCATATACTGCGTCAGCATGACGCCGTTGTGACGTCAGCAGGTCAAAGGCGTCGACCAGTTCAAACCTGACCTGTGGGACCCATATGTCAGCGTCACAGTTAGTTAACAGGGGGTTATCTGCTTAATTAAAGGATTAGGGGGGGTCGGGGCCCACTGGTCAGTGTTAGTGGCTAATTAGGTTTAGTTAATTTTTAACTAAAGTTAGCAGGGCCTGGCGATCCGAGACGGCGGCGATGCGCGGAATCGCAGCACAGGCCATGGTTCGAGGCGCGGATGGCACCGTTGGAACCCCGAGCCTCGTCCGCGTCGTCTGGTGCTAGTGGGGTCACCGGAGACGACTCAGATCGACGGCGGCGTCCACTTCCGCGGCGGCCGGAGTTCAGCGCGAACGGTGGCGATGCTACGGCGCACTAGAGGAGAAAATGAGGAGGGCTACGTGCTCCTAGGGGCTCACCGAGCACGGCTGCGTGCTGGGCTGCAGCTCTAGGCAACGGTGGCTACGGCGGCGACATGACCGGCAGCGAAGAGCCCTCGGCTCCGACGGTTGTCGGTGTTAGAGGAAGAAAACGAGTCAGGGGAGAGGGGGAAACGACGGAGGAGCTCACGTGGATCCCGTAGAGGTGGACGGCGGGCTCGGGGAAGGCCGAACGGCGACGAATTTAACGACGGCGATCCTCGGTGGCCGAGGAGGGGAACGGTGAGGCTAGCGGCATCCAGGGGCTCTTCTGGTCGCGTGAGACGACGAGGAGGACAAGGGAGGACCGGCGGAGCTCGGGAGCGCGTCGGAGAGGAGAGGGGGTGGCGGTGGCCGCGAGGGAGCTCGTCGGTGGCGGCGGCTCCATTCGGCGAGTGAGAGAGAGAGGAAGCAGAGGAGGGGGGGAAAGAGTTCGGGAGAGTGAGGGAGTTCCAGGGGGGTGGCGTGGCACGCATGGAGGCGTCCGGGGTGTCGAGGTGGAGCGGCAAGCAGGAGGTGGCCGGGGCGTGCGCCGGCGTGCGTCGGCCACGCGCCTGTGCCTACTGGCGCGAGGAGGAAGGCGACAGGGGGAGAGTGGAGATGGGCTGGGCCGTGCTGGGCCAGGTGGGCTACCAGGTGAGCGCCAGGTAAGATCTTCTGCTCTCTCTCTCTTATTTCTATTTAATTCTGTTTTCTATTTCCTGTAGTTTGTTTTGATTTGATTTAAAATATCAAATCATTTTATAAAATCCTGGAAACAATTATGGGTGCTTTCTGAATTATTTCAGTGACCCTTAACAATTTCCAACATTTATTTGAACATTTAAATTATTTATAGTATTTAAATGCCCAAGGTCAAATACAATAGGATTTAATTCGAAAATCCAGAATGGCCTAGAAATATGTGCATCATTGATGGCAGGGGTTTTCACCTTTAACAAAAATAATGAACTTTTCTAAAGGGCATTCTGGGTTTATTGAAAATATTTTTATTTTGATCCTAATTGCATTTTATCTAGTGCTAGGGTTTGTCATCCCCATTTCAAATTTCATGAATTTTAAACATGATGCATGAATGCCTTAATGCAACTAATGACAAGCAAATTCTAGGGCTGTGACAACTCACCCCCACTAAACAAAAATCTCGTCCCGAGATTCAAGCGTAGGGTAAGGTGAAGGGGGAACGCAAACTAGCACAATCTTCACGATCCAGTTGCACTTCAAATGGACGTTGATTCGTCCACCATCATTGTCTCGAAGTCTTGCTCTGAGAACTCCAGCTAACATGACAACGAGAGGAAAGGAAAGACCCTAAAAGAATGGTTCTTCTCGAAGGTCGAACAACTCAGGATTAACTCACGGAATGAGACATAGCAACATCTCTCGAGCTGAGAGGCGAAGCACACATCCATAGGAATGGAGTGAAGCAGATGACGAAGGTTCACTAGGTAGACCACAATTCCACACCTAAGAGGGTGGTGAACGGTTGTCAACGTAGCGAGGAGTTGAGTTTCCATAATACCATAACGATGCACCTTAGGGAAGGTGACTCATAGAAATATCCCCTTAAGTGGCAAAAAGAATTACCTTTGATTCAGAGATCATTGAGACTCTTTAAACCAACCTAAGGCAATTCTCGACCGATCGTTTGGAGGGGGGTCGGTAGAATGGCATACTCAGACTTGGATGATGTGGATTACCTTGTTGAAGACAACGTAATGGATGAATTTGCTTATCACCGGAAATGGAAGAGACCCATGGTAGAATGGCACATTGGCGGTGCAAGCTGGGAACAAAATGCAAATGATGGGAATGACTCTGGTAACTGGGGAAGAACCCAACAATAGAGAGTGAATTCACTGTTGGAGTGGTTATAGCATAACCGAAAAGACTAGGAGCAATCCCGGTTAGTGTCGATGATAACACGTAGCGCTTGTGCGTGCTCTCAAGAACTTGAGCATTTCGACAATCATCAAGATTCTACCAACATCCATGTCAAGGATCCTGGCAAGACAACTTACTACCATGATGAATACCGGTGGAAGATGCGGATGCAAAGAAAGATAACACTTTCTCAGATTTCACCTTAGCGAGGCCAAGGGATCAAAATCTAGATGATCGACCGAGAGATATTTGGCACTCCGCTTTTAATGTTCTCCCTGATGTGATAGCATAATCCATTCATAGATATGGTTTGACATCTAGAACATCAGGTAAGGATCGGACTTCGGGAACACAAAAGAAATCCATAAGGAACATCTAAGGAGTAAATCCTACGAAGTCCTTATGGGGAGGTGGCCAACTTCTTCAATCAAGATACTACAATAATAGGTCTTCCGGCTGGGTGTGTTGGCCATGACATCCACTTTACCGGTTATCGAGGGACCAGTATTATAGTTCTTGGGAAATGTTCCAACCATTATATCTGCCTGAGATTCAGATCTAGTTGGTGTCAGGATATTCCAGACTCATCGAGTCTAGGAAGAAAAACGAAAGTTTGCAACACAAATCGACGAGATGACGTTGCGAGATTCTCGAGGAATGAACTACGATAGTCAGTTCCAAAACATGAGCTGGTTCTGCTAGACATGTGTGAACACGCTCTCTCAGACAAACATGATCACATGGTAGTCTTACCATGTAAACACTACCGAGTTCTGGTAGGGAACCACCATTGAGGATATAGGAATCTTGTGCATGAACTAGTATTTGCACAGCAACTCCTTTTCCTTAAACCAATCAATCAGTGGCTTGGTGTGCTAGGGATACATATAGAATGAAGGTTGCAAATCTCCAAACCACAGAATACTTCGCACATGTGTATGACTGATTTGGGATGATTCCAAAGGAAACAAAACAATCTTCCTCGAATTCACGATGGCAACTTACATCAAATGCACATGAACTGGAGGAAGTCACTTCTTACATCCGAACATATGCTTCATGAACTAGCATGAAGAAATGCTTTCAAAAGTTTCCAACACTAGCTTAATGTTCAGCAAAATTATGGAGAAGACAAGGATGTCGTCAATGGGCTCAACAACAATTCATCTGGGTTTCCTTTTAAAAGGAATTCCATAGTTAAGTGAACACGGTGATAGCATTGGTTAGACCCAAAAATATAACGGTGTATGCTCGAGGATAAACCACGAGTAAGACAACATTACGAACATCGTTGGTTCTGACTTGATTGGATGATAGCCCATACTCCAATCAAAGGATTGATAAGACAATAGGTCCAGCAACTGATCACAGGGACCAATCGATGAAGATATCATCTTTCTTCAACACACACTACACAAGAATATCCCTTTGGAACGAACTAAGTTAGACAAGCTTTTATCTTCCAACTCTCCAAGTTGTTGTCTAGCTTAACCAACTAGCTCAGGGATATCTAACACCGATTCTTGGAGAGAAGGTGGTTCATAAGAAACCAACTTGATCACGAGCTCAACATAACGGTCAGGTGACGACCTGGTGATACTTCCGAGAAAACATTCAGAAAATCACGAACCACCGGTATGTTACTAAGCTCGAGAACAATCTCGCTTTTGAGGGCAAGACGATATGATCAAATGAGTGAGGACTTGACAAGATCCTAACTCATCAATCGAAGGGTGCACCGAAATAAGGACTAGGTAGCACGATCAGTCTCAGAAGGATGATTCAAAAACCAACATGCTAAGAATGAAATTATTATCCTTTAACTACCAAGCAACGAGGTTGCTGGGAGTATTGATTTCACACATCACAATTCATTTGTCGGTATTCCGGTTGCATCAACACGAGGGCGAGGAATGACTGATGATGGTGAGAAGTATCACTACGTCAAAATTCATGAGAGTTGGTGCAGTTCTCATGACAATTCTGACATAAAGGGGGTAATACTCCAAGGTAGAACAAAACCAAAAGCTGGATTGGCATTTGATCTGCGGAATACAACTACTTTGACCCAATCCTAGATATGGATGAGGTACTGGAGTTTGTTTCTCCAAGTCATTCAGGACAGAATGGCTTAACGGACCACAAGATTAAAAAGCATCGATGAACGAATGCACATATACTCTTGACTATCAATTGATAGACGAGGGTCAAAATACAACTACAGAGGGACAACTCAAAAGAACATATGATTTCCTAAGTTGCGGATGCATGGATTAGTATGTCAAGCAAAGCTCAACATGTTTCTTCCGGATAACCTATGCACAAAGGTTGAACTGGCAGAGTCACAATTTATGAATGGAGATCTCCTCAAGTGTACTCTAATTGTGATCTTTTGATCCAATAAACATCTGCCCTAAGCGGTTCATAGTATTTGGAAGAAGGAAATACCACGGACCTCGAGGACTATCGCAAAGTTACTAATAACCTAAGGGAGCTAGCAATTACTATCAACATGAAGTAAGTAGGGTGAATCTCGGTTCGAAAACCCAGAAGTGAAATGCCTACTAACTAAGTGGCATCACGGGATGCTTACGAGAATGATGGCCAGAATCTTCACACTGGAAACACAAAACATTGCTAGATTACTAGGTGACTCCCTAAAACACCTAGGGTCATAATAGTAGCTCCAACATATATGTCAAGGCAATAAAGTACCTCAACTCACTGATTTGTGTGATTAATCTGACCAAAGGCACATCGGAAACAGGAGGAAGGGATTTGCAATTGCATCCGACTAATTAGAAACCTGGGATGACTCGGACAGCATAACGGCTGTAAATGCTCAAAAGATTGGAGACATGCTACAAAAATGGTGGCATAGCCACTCAGAAGCACAATATCAAGGTTCCGAGATAAACAGTTAACATACAGAAGTCGTAGGAACTGAACTGAAGCTTAAATCCAACAATCTTATAAGTCTACGGATTAGTAACGCGTGATCCTGATAGAAAGAAGAGATGGCCTAGTTCCTTAACCCCGCAGGAAAGATAAGATGACTCAGATCAGAAGGGCATAAGGTATAAGGAGTAAAAGAGCCTTACGTTCCATCCCACAATCAATTCCCTTATATAACTAAAGAATTTGTAGACTCAACTTCGACCAGTTTGGCTTGGTAGTCCTACAGGCAGTCAAGCTCTGATACCAACGCTGTCAGGACCCCGACTCAATGCCACATTGATCTAGCATGTAACACCTCATATCACTTTGCGGCCTCATGCACGGTATTCCCACGGGTGTCGCCTTACCTTTGCCCGGGACCGTTTGCGCCTTTTGGCACACGTATATGACAGTGTCGCTAGCATCCATATGATAAGGAGCCCGGGCTGACATGACTAGTCGTAAACGCAAAGTGGCACAGACTTACAGGGACAGGCATCCATGACCCAGCATCGAACGTGTCGGTCATCAGCGAGTGAATCCAGGCTATAGCACTGGGCTAGCAGGACTCCGGTATTCATCGCGTGACATTTCCCCGAAGGGACAGACACAGGAACGAAGAAGGACACATGCCGGCCAGCCTAAGTGTTCCGGAGCAGTAGCAAGCTACCATGGCTCGGTGGAAACACTAGGAGACATTTCCCCGTAAGAGAGGCTACTAAAGATAAACAACTAGCTGGTCAGATCCCACACATGCCAAGCATTTCAACAACATACACACAATATGCTCGATATGTGCAAATACAACATGGCATCACAACATGACTCTATAACTCAAGTAATTTATTCAATAGGCTCCGAGGAGCGAGATATTACAAACAGGGGTCTCATGACCCAACACTCAGAGCATACAAATCAAAGCACAAGCGGAAGCTATCATGTCTGAGTACAGACATCTATAAATGAAAAAGGCTTAGAAGCCTGACTATCTATCAGATCCTGCCGAGGGCACAAGATCGTAGCTGAGGTAACCAGCTAAACGTCGAAGTCCAAGCAGAACTACTAGTGAGACTGAAGTCTCTCTGCAAAAACATAAAATAGGCAAACGTGAGTACAAATGTACCCAGCAAGACTTACATCAGAACTAACTACATATGCATCATTATCAACAAAGGGGATGGTGGGGTTTAACTGCAGCAAGCCAGCTTTGACTCGGTGGCTATCCTGAACTACGACTGCAATGTAACTCTTTGAAGTGGCGCACACGAGTCCACATATTCACCATATCAATACACCACTATGGATCCACTCTCGTCTCCCTACGAGAACGCCATCCATAGCACTCACGCTTATCTTGCGTATTTTAGAGTATCCACTTTCACTTGTCTATGAACTGATATGAGCAACCCAGAAGTCCTTTACCGCGGACACGGCTATTCGAATAGATGATGTTAACCCTGCAGGGGTGTACTTCTTCATACATGTTTCCACCACTTAGCGTCTGCACACGACATGTGCTCGGCAGACTTCAAGCGAAAGCCGACGTGGGTGTAGACCACGACCTACCTAAACACTCAAGTCTCTAGTCTAGGTTTATCGCCTATTCGGGTTCCATCCATGAGGAGATCCGGCCGGAGTTTCGCTCACAGCCCCAAACGATGTGAACAGGGTTCCGTGACACCAAACGGGCGCCCGATATACCCGGCCACGTGCCTACCGCATCACAGCCCACCCCTACGGTCAGCGCTGTCCACGGCCTCCAGCATACTACAAACACCAGAAACTACTTGCAACTCCTGGACATAGGACAAGGGTGAATAAGAAGTCGAGCGGGGTCATATTTCAGGGCCCAATGTATGGTAGTAGCTGAATCATGGATCACAAACACAGAATTCAGTTCCTGAGGACGGCTGCAATGAGACAACCCACCATGTACTCCTACATGGCCTCTCACCGCTACCTTTACCAAATCGTGTTCACACACTTAGCTCACACACAGTAGGACATGTTCACACACCTTTGATTCATCCCCGATGAATCAGACCTGACTCAACTCTAAGCAGTAGCAGGCATGACAAACAAGCATGAATGAGTTGGCACAACAGGGCTCAAACAACTCCTACTCATGCTAGTGGGTTTCATCTATTTACTGTGGCAATGACAAGTCATGCAAAGGATAAAGGGGTTCAGCTACCGCAGCAAGTAACAGATGAATCGGTGTTGTCCTAATGCATTAAAAGAGAGCAGGAGCGAGAGATTAGAATTGTATCGGAATGAACAAGGGGTTTTTGCTTCCCTGGCACTTTTGAAGATAACATTGAGTCTTCATCAGTGTCAACGATCACAACGTCGGAACATCGTCTAGCGGGAGGGAACAGATACTGGCAACAAGGAAGAAATACAATCAATGCAATGCACAATATGATGCATGCTCATGACATGGAAATATGAATGTGTTTTGAGCTAATGCAACTAGCAACAGATTAAATGAAGTTGGTTTGAATACAAGATTCAAATTCAAACTCCATATGTGATTATTCAAATGCCATTTAATTGATTTGTGCTAAACAGCAGCTATAAGTTGTTCTAACATGCATGAAAATGGTACAGATGGATTCCTTGAATTTTTCTGATAATTTTTCATATATAAATTATTTCATTTGGAGTTACGGCTGAATTTCTATGATTTTTAGAAGTTTAGGGCATATTCTGAAAATAAATAAATCATTTCTGACTTATTTAAAATCCCGGAAGCATATACTGCGTCAGCATGACGCCGGGGTGACGTCAGCAGGTCAAAGGCGTCGACCAGGTCAAACCTGACCTGTGGGACCCATATGTCAGCGTCACAGTTAGTTAACAGGGGGTTATCTACTTAATTAAAGGATTAGGGGGAGTCGGGGCCCACTGGTTAGTGTTAGTGGCTAATTAGGTTTAGTTAATTTTTAACTAAAGTTAGCAGGGCCTGGCCCCACCAGTCAGCGACCCTTGGGCTCAAACCCCAGGTCGATCAGGTCAAACCTGCCGGCGACTAACCGCCGGCGAGGTCCGAGACGGCGGCGATGCGCGGAATCGTAGCACAGGCCATGGTTCGAGGCGCGGATGGCACCGTTGGAACCCCGAGCCTCGTCCGCGTCGTCTGGTGCTAGTGGGGTCGCCGGAGACGACTCAGATCGACGGCGGCGTCCGCTTCCGCGGCGGCCGGAGTTCAGCGCGAACGGTGGCGATGCTACGGCGCACTAGAGGAGAAAACGAGGAGGGCTACGTGCTCCTGGGGGTTCACCGAGGACGGCTTCGTGCTCGGTTGCAGCTCTAGGCAACCGTGGCTACGGCGGCGACATGGCCGGCGGCGAAGAGCCCTCGGCTCCGACGGTTGTCGGTGTTAGAGGAAGAAAACGAGTCAGGGGAGAGGGGGAAACGACGGAGGAGCTCACGTGGATCCCGTAGAGGTGGACGGCAGGCTCGGGGAAGGCCGAACGGCGACGAATTTGACGACGGCGATCCTCGGTGGCCGAGGAGGGGAACGGCGAGGCTAGCGGCATCCAGGGGCTCTTCTGGTCGCGTGAGACGACGAGGAGGATGAGGGAGGACCGGCGGAGCTCGGGAGCGTGTCGGAGAGGAGAGGGGGTGGCGGTGTTCGCGAGGGAGCTCGTCGGTGGCGGCGGCTCCGTTCGGCGAGTGAGAGAGAGAGGAAGCAGAGGAGGGGGGGAAAGAGTTCGGGATAGTGAGGGAGTTCCAGGGGGGTGGCGTGGCACGCATGGAGGCGTCCGGGGTGTCGAGGTGGAGCGGCAAGCAGGAGGTGGCCGGGGCGTGCACCCGCGTGCGTCGGCCACGCGCCTGTGCCTACTGGCGCGAGGAGGAAGGCGACAGGGGGAGAGTGGAGATGGGCTGGGCCGTGCTGGGCCAGGTGGGCTACCAGGTGAGCGCCAGGTAAGATCTTCTGCTCTCTCTCTCTTATTTCTATTTAATTTTGTTTTCTATTTTCTGTAGTTTGTTTTGATTTGATTTAAAATATCAAATCATTTTATAAAATCCTGGAAACAATTATGGGTGCTTTCTGAATTATTTTAGTGACCCTTAACCGTCAGGCGCTCGAGGAGCGCATCGAGCCCATCATCAGTTGTGTCAACGGAGTCGCGAGGCTGGAGGGCCAGTGTCGGGATTAACAGTTGCATTCCTTGTAGTTGCTGCGAGTATGTACCCAAGACAGATTATCTTAAGTTAGAATCGCAGAAACTTTTGATGCAATATAACTTTTGCTGTACTTTGAACTGGGTGCATGTTATCTTCCCATTCTAGTTCATCCTTGTATTTTCGGCACCCTATGCTTAGTTGGATAGGCCTACCAGCACATGCACCCCTTGCCGCAGGCGCTAGTAGGACGGATCCTTAGCAGCCCACGGACGGCATCGACGCCAGCAGGCTACCCTAGCACACTTGGCGCAGTCACATGGACTATCGAGCGGACTCGAGGCAGAACAGGGGCGCTATTGATTACGGCAAGTGTCGGTGTCAAAACCGGCGGATCTCGGGTAGGGGGTCCCGAACTGTGCGTCTAGGCGGATGGTAACAGGAGACAAGGGACATGATGTTTTCACCCAGGTTCGGGCCCTCTCGGTGGAGGTAAAACCTTACTCCTACTTGATTAATATTGATGATATGGGTAGTACAAGAGTAGATCTACCACGAGATCAGAGAGGCTAAACCCTAGAAGCTAGCCTATGGTATGATTGTTGTTCGTCCTACGGACTAAAACCCTCCGGTTTATATAGACACCGGAGAGGGCTAGGGTTACACAGAGTCGGTTACAATGGTAGGAGATCTACATATCCGTATCGCCAAGCTTTCCTTCCACGCCAAGGAAAGTCCCATCCGAACACGGGAGAAGTCTTCAATCTCGTATCTTCATAGTCTAGGAGTCCGGGAACGGTGATAGTTCGGCTATCCGGACACCCCCTAGTCTAGGACTCCCTCAGTAGCCCCTGAACCAGGCTTCAATGACGACGAGTCTGGCGCGCATATTGTCTTTGACATTGCAAGGCGGGTTCCTCCTCCGAATACTTCATAGAAGATTTTGAACACAACGATAGTGTCCGGCTCTGCAAAATAAGTTCCACGTACCACCATAGAGAGAATAATATTTAACAAGTTCAATCTGCTGACGTATTCCGTGGCGTGACATCACACCACGGCCAGGCCTTTATTCGAATCATTTTTACTGTTCCACCTCAGCGCGTTTAGCGAAGCGGTTTCCTTGGCACGTCTTGTCAAAGCAGAGATCGTGTCCCCTTATTCCGGGATTCTCATCAATACGGGCGTGGGTAACCCAATCGCGCCATTGATTATGGCGCTTAGGAGATAAGCGAGTTTTACCAGGCTGGTGGGGACGCATAGTTTCGTCCATCCATATAAGGGGATAAGGATCCACCTTTTTACCTACGCCGTCTTCCTCCTTTGCTTATCGATTTCCGCGCACTCGAGCTCCAGCGCCCAAGTCCGCACATCTCGCCTCAACCTTCCCCAGCCATGTCCGGAGCGGGAGGCAACTGGATGGCCTCCTCCGTCACAGAGGGGCACATCAAAAGGCCGGATACTTGTCCAGCGATATCACGCATCGGCTCCCCGACAAGGGGCAGCTCATCCCCACCCCCGGGCCCCATGAGAGGGTGGTGTTCCTCACCGACTTCCTCCGCGGACTAGGTTCTCCACTTCACCCATTTGTCCGGGGGCTCATGTTCTACTATGGCCTGGATTTCCACGATCTGGCCCCAAATTTCATCCTCAACATCTCGGCGTTCATCGTCGTGTGCGAGGCCTTCCTCTACATCCAGCCCCAATTCGGCTTATGGCTGAAGACCTTTGTCGGTGTCCAAACCGGCGGATCTCAGGTAGGGGGTCCCAAACTGTGCGTCTAGGCGGATGGTAACAGGAGACAAGGGACACGATGTTTTTACCCAGGTTCGGGCCCTCTCGATGGAGGTAAAACCCTACTCCTGCTTGATTGATATTGATGATATGGGTAGTACAAGAGTGGATCTACCACGAGATCAAGGAGGCTAAACCCTAGAAGCTAGCCTATGGTATGATTGTTGTAATGGCTGTTCGTCCTACGGACTAAAACCCTCCGGTTTATATAGACACCGGAGAGGGCTAGGGTTACACAGAGTCGGTTACAATGGTAGGAGATCTACATATTCGTATCGCCAAGCTTGCCTTCCACACCAAGGAAAGTCCCATCCGGACACGGGATGAAGTCTTCAATCTTGTATCTTCATAGTCTTGGAGTCCGGCCGATGATGATAGTCCGGCTATCCGGACACCCCCTAGTCCAGGACTCCCTCAGTAGCCCCCAAACTAGGCTTCAACAACGACGAGTCCAGCGCATATATAGTCTTTGGCGTTGCAAGGCGGGTTCTCCTCCAAATTCCATGTGCTTGCCGAATAGTGTCCGGCTCCCTTACAAATGTTGCGCTCCTTGGCTTCCACGCCCAATAATGGCCCTCTTGCACGCGTCGCATGAATGCGAAAAGCCAGGGTATCTTTTATGTTTTGCCCCCTAGTTGCGCAAATAATATACCTATAAGAGAGACAAGAATCCATCCAAATCACACCATCCTCCTTCCGCGAGTACTCATCGGAGCGCTTCTGACCTAAAACCCATTCCATCATGGACCGTCGACGCGGCTCCTCCTCTCGCGCTCCCAGCCCTCCGCCAGGAGATTGGAGGAGATGTTCAGTTCCGCACAACGAGCTGGTGAAGCTTCAAGTGGAGGGATATCTTCCTCCGGCCTTTATGGTCCTGGTTCGAGCCGAGCTGGCCACCTACAAAGGTGGGAAGCAAGCGGAGGCCACCCCTAGCCCCTCTAAAGGAGAGCGGGTGTGTTTCGTCCCCTATCTAATAAGGGGGCTTGGATTTCCCATACATCCGTTCCTCCGCAGGCTTCTGGAGTTCTATGGACTCCAGCTCCATCACCTCACGCCCGCCTCTATTCTGCACATCGCGGGTTTCGTAGCTCTTTGCGAGCTATTCCTGGGCATCGAGCCCCATTTTGCACTGTGGAAGGGGCTATTCTGCCTCGTACCCCGTTCTTATGAGGGGTCAATATATCAAGTGGGCGGCGCCGAAATATGGCGCATCGCCAGGACCAGATATCCATCCGGAACCCCAAAGAAGGCGTCCGAAGACTGGCCTTCGGAATGGTTTTATGTAGAAGACGCTCCACTGCCGGACCCAGTTCGGATCGGCCTCCCAGAGTTCAGTAGGGCTCCTCTGAAGAAACGCCTAAGTTGGCGCCCGCGGAGCCCTCAACTGGAGGAAGACAAGGGCGTCCATTATTTAATGGGCCGGATAAGGTTGCTGGCCCATTCCGCATTGACCATGATTGGAGTCATGGCTACGTGCATAATGCGGGGGGTGCAGCCGCAGCAATACAGGGGCCACCCCATGTGGGATTTCAATGGGGAAAATGATGCCACCCGTCATGGCCGCAAAGGGCCAGAATCGACCAAAGATCTAGTGAAGATTCTGTCTGGCCTGTACAAGGGGGAGAAGGAGGACTTCCTCCAGACGAGCCCATTGAATGGGTTCTCCATGAATAACCCTCGGCGCTGGGTAAGCGGACATTTTATTTATCCGACCCATGCCTTCAAAGTTTAAGTACCTTACTTTACGATTTCGACGCAGGAGCTGCGTCGGGATGTGGAGGGCATACATAGTCCGGCTCCACAACCCGAGGATCCAGGAAGATCCCTTGATCCGGCCTCCGAAGAGGATCCAGACATAAAGGTGGAGCTAATCGACGGGGTGTTCCACAAACTCAGCATGGACAACGCTCTAGTCGCCATTACGGCTGACTACCCCGGCTTGCTACCGGCTTCCCAGGTACTTATGACCGAGGTCCTGACACCATTATTTCATCCTTGCGCATTCCTGACCACCGTATACAATGGTGTCTTGCAGGAGGTGCCTTCAAGGCGGGAAGCCGAACCCGCGGCGGCTGACCCACAAGGGTCAGTCCGACCCCGCAGGCGGAAGAGGGGTGCGGTGCGAATCGAAACGTCACCGCAACGGTATAGCTCGCGTCCGTTATTTAGGAAAAGATTCCTAGGGGGTGTATTAATGCTCATGACTTTTTCAGGAGAAAGAGCACTCGCCGAACTGTGCCCGGCGAGGTTGCCACCCAAGCCTCCGCCAGCCAGGCTCCACCACTTGGTCTGGAGGGGGAGGCGAGCGCAAGGCGCGAGCCGGATACTCCTCCAACGGAGGATGCCGACAGGCTGTCCGCCACCAGGTCTGAGGTGGAGAGCGCCATGAACCATAGGCGCCGCCGGACAGTTTTTCGTGACGCGTGTCTCTCCCCTGAGGCGTTGAATGCCTTTAACACGGGAGACGCGCACCTCCGTCCTGCTCAAGATGGTTTGACCAGAGCCACGGAGCAGTATGTAAAAGACATACGGGTAAGGGATTATAATAGCGGTATATGCCAGTAGCCCCCGAGACTTAAAGTAGTTAAAATAACGGATTTAAGGATCTTTTAATGTGCAGGATCTTACAAAGAAGAATACCCAAGTGTCCCAGGAGCTACAAGAGTGCAAGGCCCAACTTGAGGCTGCACTCGCTGCCGCAGGAGGAGACACAGAGACCCCTCCTGGTAACAAATTATTTCAAAAAGATAAGCGGTGTGCGGCTTGCATGTAAGTCTGACAATGATATTGCAGATGTTGCCGGACTGGATCCGGACAAGCAACACCTACTGCGCCATCTAAAGGCCGGCAAGAGGGTGCTTATGAAGGTGCAGCAGGAGAGGAACAAACTCCAGGATGCCCACACCCAGCTTGGGGAAGAGCTGAAAGGTGTTCGGTCCCAGCTGTCTGGCTCCGTGAAGGAGAATCAGCGGCTTCGTCGCGGCATCTATGGTAAGTGCCTGAGCGAATTCTGTTGAAGAGAAGAGTTCGGCGAGGAAGCCTATTGACAGAAATATGTCTGTAGGTGCACTCACAGGTCGCCCTGCGGAGGAAATTCCCGGTTCGATGGGTGACCAACTTCCCGAGCTGGTGCAACTGCTCGAACGTGTTCGGCAGGCGATGAGTGGCGTCGTCCAGGCCCTATGGCCATCCGTCTCCCTACCCGAGGGCCTTGGAGAGCTTGCGGAGAAGCTTCAGGGAGCGCGGCAGCGCTTCCGTTTATGGAAGATATCGGCCTGCCGTCCAGGTGCCAGGGAGGCCTGGGCCATGGTGAAGACACGGTACAAGAAGGCGGATCCAAACCACATGGCCAAGGTCGGACCTGTGGGGCCCGATGGGAAGGAGATCCCTGTGAGCTTAGTATACGGCCAAGTAGAGTTGGCCGCTAAGTATTCCCAACGGGACTGTAAATTAGACAACCTATTAGACGGGATTGAGGAGGAGTACAGTCAGTCAATTTGACGATGTATTTAAAATGACATGTAAAATGCCTTCTAGCCGGATTGTAGATCGTTTGTCTTTGCCGACCTTTTGGCTTCGACCTCGGGACCGTAGAGTCCGGAGTGTGTCCGAATACCTTCTCGGTTATGACAAAACTGGGGCATGCATGGAGACCAGGTGTAGGGGTCATTAGTGCTTTATCAGACAAGTGCCCAACTAGTTATGTTATATTACATGGTTAGTAAGAAACATCTTCCAGGGAGAATAGTTCCGTTAAGGGTTCCTTTCCTTGAGAGGCATGCCCTAAAGTGCATGTTCGGACTGCGAAAAAAGCAGGAAAACATCTGGGGGCACATAAATAAATGTGTAAAAAATCGTCTTTCAAGTCACCGACCGAATATTCTCTTAAGAATGCTAGCTTTCGGCTTCACCCAGTCTGAGGTACACATCCGGCTGACCCGGCAGTAACAATCGCAGAGGTGCTCCCTTTACCTCCTAGCCGAACAATCGGGAATGTAGGGGTAAGCACAGGAGCCAGGCAACCCAGCTTGGCCAAAACTTAAGTCATATCGATGCATATAATGGTGAATAAAAGGTACATGTGGAAGTTTGACACATGTGCTGGGCATAAAGCCCTTAGAAGTAAGCTTCTGTTAGAGAAGCCCCCAGGTATAATGAGTGTGGGTAGCACATCAAGTGTGTGCGAACAATGCGCAAATAGGCCCCCAAGGGCTTTCAAGAAAAAGGTAGGAGAAGAGAGAGAAACAAAAGATAGCTGAATTGTGAAAATGTGGAGGAAGGAGACGAACTCTTAGTCCGGTGCTAGGCATAGAATCTTCGGAGGCGGGCTGCGTTCCATGGGTTCGGCTCGAGTCGGTTGTCCGATGCATTCCACAGACGGTATGCTCCGCCGGTCAGGACTTGGTCGATGATGAAGGGACCTTCCCATTTGGGCTTGAGTTTGTCCTTTTTCTTGTCCGGTAGGCGTAGAACAAGTTCGCCAACATTGTAAGTTTTAGCCCGTACTTCTCTGCTTTGATATCTTCGAGCCTGCTGCTGATAGAATGCGGAACAGGCCTTTGCCACATCGCGTTCCTCCTCCAATGCATCCAAGCTGTCCTGCCGATCCAGCTCGGCTTCTCTTTCTTCGTACATGCACACTCGAGGTGAGTCATGAATTATGTCGCAGGGCAAAACTGCCTCTGCGCCGTATACCATAAAGAATGGTGTGAATTCGGTAGTACGGTTTGCCGTGGTTCGCAGTCCCCAGAGTACGGAGTCGAGCTCCTCTACCCAGTGCGTGTTAGATTCCGTAAGGGACCGCACTAGTCTGGGTTTGATGCCGCTCATTATTAGACCATTTGCTCGTTCCACTTGATCGGTGGTTTGAGGGTGGTAAACCGAAGCGTAGTTGAGCTTAATGCCCATGTTTTTGCACCAGAGTTTGACCTCGTCGGCCGTGAAGTTCGTGCCGTTATCGGTAATGATGCTGTGGGGGACGCCGTAACGGTGTACTACCCAGGATATGAAGTCTATCACTGGTCCGGACTCTGCCGTCTTAACTGGCTTAGCCTCTATCCATTTGGTGAATTTATCCACCATGACCAGTAGGTATTTTTGCTTGTGGGTTCCCCCTTTAAGGGGTCCAACCATGTCAAGCCCCTAGACCGCGAACGGCCAAATAATGGGTATACTTTTGAGGGCGGTGGGTGCCATATGGCTCTGATTAGCAAAGAGCTGACAACTGACGCATCTTTGGACTAAGTCCTGAGCATCTGCCCGGGCCGTCGGCCAATAAAATCTTGTACGGAATGCCTTGCCTACAAGGGCCCGGGCTACGGCGTGGTGTCCGCCTAGTCCGGCATGAATTTCAGCCAGCAGGTTTCGCCCTTCCTCTTCGGAGATACACCTTTGAAGGACTCCGGTTGTGCTTTTCTTATAAAGTTCTCCCTCGTGGACCTTGTAGGCTTTAGATCGCCGAACTATGCAGCGGGCCTCATTTTGGTCTTCGGGAAGTTCCTACCTAATTAAGTAGGCTAGGAATGGCTCTGTCCACGAGGCGATTACTGCCATTATTTCGTGGGCTAAAGGTGTTATTTCATCGGCTGAGCCGCCGATTATGTCAGATTGTTCTGTGTTGGGTGGTACAGCTGCTTCCGGGTTGTTATTTCCGGACTCCTCTTCCCATAGTACGGATGGCTTAAAGAGCCGTTCCAGGAAGATGTTTGGAGGGACAGCGTCGCGTTTCGCGCCGATGTGTGCCAATACGTCGGCTGCTTGGTTATTATCCCGGGCTACGTGGTGGAATTCGAGTCCTTCGAACCGAGCGGACATTTTTAGGACAGTGTTACGATAGTCTACCATTTTCGGATCCTTGGTGTCAAAGTCTCCATTTACTTGGGATATTGCAAGGTTTGAATCCCCGCGCACCTCTAGGCGTTGAATGCCCATGGAGATTGCCATCCGAAGGCCATGTAGGAGGGCCTCGTATTCGGCTGCATTGTTGGAGTCCGTGTACATTATCTGAAGTACGTATTGGACTGTGTCCCCGGTTGGGGACGTCAATACGACGCCATCCCCCAAGCCGGCCAACATTTTGGAGTCGTCGAAATGCATAATCCAATTGGAGTATGCGCCGTACTCTTTAGGGAGTTCGGCTTCAGTCCATTCAGCGACAAAGTCAGCCAAGACTTGCGACTTTATAGATCGCCGAGGTTTGTAAGTTATATCGAATGGTAAGAGCTCAATGGCCCAGTTTTTGCAATCCTGCCTGTCGCGTCGCGATTGTTTATAATGTCGTTGAGGGGCACTTCGGAGGCCACTGTTATCGAACACTCTTGAAAGTAGTGTCGGAGCTTCCGGGATGCCATGAACACCGCGTACGCTATCTTTTGATAGTGCGGGTACCAGGACTTGCAGGGAGTTAAGACAGTGGATACGTAGTACACTGGTTTTTGAAGAGGGAATTTATGCCCTTCTGTTTCTCGTTCGACGACGAGCACCGCGCTTACAACTTGATGTGTTGCCGCAATATATAACAAGATTGGTTCGCCCAGGTTAGGCGCAGCCAGGACCGGATTTGTTGCCAATATGGCTTTTATTTCTTCGAGTCTGGCAGTGGCAGCATCCGTCCACTCGAAGTGTTCGGTGCGCCTGAGGAGGCGATAGAGGGGCAATGCCTTTTCTCCCAAACGGGAGATGAAGCGGCTTAGAGGTAAATTTTTGTATTTGTTTGAGGTCTTTTGGAATATCCAGCTGTGACAGAGCTCGGATCTTGGCTGGGTTTGCTTCAATTCCTCTACTGGATACAATGAAGCCCAGGAGCTTTCCGGCTGGTACGCCAAAAACGCATTTTTCCGGATTCAGCTTTATGTCATATGCTCGGAGGTTGTCGAATGTGAGCCTCAAATCGTCTACTAGAGTTTCGACGTGTTTGGTTTTGACGACTACGTCGTCTATGTATGCCTCTACTGTTTTGTCGATCTGGGTAGCCAGACATGTCTGAATCATGCGTTGATATGTTGCGCCGGCGTTTTTGAGTCCGAAGGGCATCGTGTTGAAGCAGAATGGTCCATATGGAGTAATGAATGCCGTTGCGGCTTGGTCCGCCTCTGCCATCTTGATTTGATGGTAGCCGGAGTATGCGTCAAGGAAGCACAATGAATCGTGCCCTGCAGTAGCATCGATTATTTGGTCGATGCGGGGAAGGGGGAAGGGATCCTTTGGGCAGGCCTTGTTGAGGTCTTTAAAATCGACACATAGGCGCCAGGATTTATCCTTCTTTGGTACCATTACCAGGTTTGCTAGCCAGTCCGGATGTTTGATGTCTCTGATGAATCCGGCTTCCAGTAGTTTGGCTAGCTCTTCTCCCATTGCCTGTCTTTTGGGTTCGGAAAATTGCCGAAGAGCCTATTTGACTGGCTTCAATCCTTTTAGGATGTTTAGGCTGTGTTCTGCCAATCTGCATGGGATTCCTGGCATATCTGAAGGGTGCCAGGCAAAGATGTCCCAATTTTCCCGAAGGAATTCTCGTAGTGTGGCGTCTACATCAGGGTTCAACTGTGCCCCGATGGAGGCCGTCTTTGTTGGGTCCGTTTAAAGGAGGTGGACTTGGATCTCTTATCGAGTATCACATCGTCCCTATTTACCGTAGAGCGCAGCGCAGTGAGTTCCTCTGCCGTTAGGGCTTCAGATAGTGCCTCCAGGGCTAATGCGGCTGTCTTGTTTTCGGCGCGGAGTGCTATGTACGGCTCACTAACGAGAGTGATTATTCTGTCGGGCCCGGGCATCTTAAGCTTCATGTACCCGTAATGGGGTATGGCTTGAAAAATTGTGAATGCCTCTCGTCCTAATATAGCGTGATATCCACTGCTGAACGGGGCCACTTGCAACGTGACCTCTTCGGACCTGTAATTATCCGGTGAGCCGAACACCACATCAAGTGTGATTTTTCCTGTGCAGCGTGCTTCCCAGCTAGGGATTATTCCTCTAAAGGTTGTGCTGCTTCGCTCAATGTGGCTCCAGTCTATTTCCATTTTTTCAAGAGTTTCCTCGTAGATGAGGTTTAATCCGCTGCCGCCATCCATGAGTACCTTGGTAAGACGAAAGCCGTCCACTATTGGACTGAGGACCAATGCGGCTGGTGCTCGGGCTGTTCGGAATTTAGGTTCGTCGCTGGCATTGAAGGTGATGGCCATGTTGCTCCATGGATTTATTGTTGCTACTTGGTAGACTTCGGCGAGGCTGCGGATTGTTCGTTTCCGCATATTATTTGATGCGAAAGTCTCGAAGACTGTTGACACCGTACTGGTACTGTTGGAGTGGCTCTCCGGGGCTAGAAGCTCTTCGCCACTTTTGGCCACCTGCCGCGGTTTCCAACATGCTCGAAGGCTATGTGTTGGAGTGGCGCCTTCTGCACTGTGAATTTTACAGGGTCCGCTGAGCCATCCCTCTAGTACGGTTCCGTGCCCTTTATTGGGTTTTTGCTTTTTGGTTTTTGTACCTGGTGCTTGAGTGTGATGCACCCTTTTGTTTCGGACTAGGGTTGTATTCGGGGCCAGATTGTCCCAAAACTTAGTTTCAGTTTTCCGGAAACTCTCCATCGCACAGTACTTTCATACTATGGACGCCAGATCGGCGAAGCGTGTAATTTCATGGCGACTGATGGCATTCAAGATTCCCTCGTCCGTGCAATTATTGCAGAAAATTGAAATTGCGTTTTCCTCTCGGCAGTCCTTTATCCTGTCCATAACCAGGAGGAATTTGACCCAGTAATGATGTACTGTTTCAGCGGGCTCTTGCCGGATTTGAGATAGATCGCATATGTCTGGGTGGGTGGGTGGAATTGAGTCCGGAACCCTACCCATCTCGAGGCTCAAGGGCCGAAAAGTTTCCGAATTTGGAAGCTTGGATTGCTGGACGTTGTCCAACGAGTCTGGTCCGATGCTTGACTTTAGGTTCAGTGCTTGATCGAAGTCCGTCCCTCCGCGGGAATACGGCATGGAGGGTTCGGGAGTCCGGAGATGACTAGTTTTCAATACAGAAGAAGAGTCGCCGCATTGTTCCTCTACCACCGCAACGTGGTGGGTAACCTGCGGAGAGTTAATCTCTCTCAGATCGGTTTTAAGCCCAACCTGATTGTAGTCTGTAGCGACTCCCAGGGCAGCGATGCGATCCAAGAGCTTGTTTACGGACGAGAGTTCTATTGGATCCAGCTGCTCGACGAATTCCGAGCTGACGTGAAGATTGCTTTTGATGACCCGAGAGGTCATCTTCGAAGCGGTGGCCGAACAGGCAGTCATGAGAAAACCACCCAGCCGGATAGTTTGGCCGGTGGCCAAGGCTCCTTTGGCGAAGATACCGTCTTTAAAGACGGGAAGAGGCATCCTTCCTATCGGTGACGGCACAGAGGAACTCTCAATGAAAGCACCAATGTCGGTGTCAAAACCGGCGGATCTCGGGTAGGGGGTCCCGAACTGTGCGTCTAGGCGGATGGTAACAGGAGACAAGGGACATGATGTTTTTACCCAGGTTCGGGCCCTCTTGATGGAGGTAAAACCCTACTCCTGCTTGATTGATATTGATGATATGGGTAGTACAAGAGTGGATCTACCACGAGATCAAGGAGGCTAAACCCTAGAAGCTAGCCTATGGTATGATTGTTGTAATGGTTGTTCATCCTACGGACTAAAACCCTCTGGTTTATATAGACACCGGAGAGGGCTAGGGTTACACAGAGTCGGTTAGAATGGTAGGAGATCTACATATCCGTATCGCCAAGCTTGCCTTCCACGCCAAGGAATGTCCCATCCGGACACGGGACGAAGTCTTCAATCTTGTATCTTCATAGTCTTGGAGTCCGGCCGATGATGATAGTCCGGCTATCCGGACACCCCCTAGTCCAGGACTCCCTCAACCTTCAATGTTAAGCCAAAGGTAGTGGGCGGCCGCCAAGCGGAGTGCGGAGGTGCCATGGTGGGCAAGATGCCCAACGTCCTATGGCTCGAGGGCTCCTTTGTGGAGACCATAAAGGGGTGGCAATCGGGGTGGTTCTACATCACCGAGCCGCATGACCCTGAATGGGCAGCGGCCCCCGAATTCAGATCAGGCATCCCCACACAGCTCACCTCCTGGAAAGAGAAGGGCCTATCATGGGGTGATTCGGAGGAGCTGACTGGACTCCAATCTTGCGTCCAAACCTTGGTTAAAAAGAAGCTCAAGCTTGTCAACGTAGTCTAGGTCATGCTCATCCGCCGGATCCTCCCATGCCAGAAACGGGCCTTTAATTTGTGGGAGTTTGATCCGGCACAGGACCAAACCTTGAGCAGGCTCTTCGACACTATGTATGAAGATGCCTGGAAGGTGTTGTTCAAGGGCGCCGAGGTTCCCGCATCCACTACCGAAGATCGCGGATTCATCTCGCAGCGTCAAGCCGGCGAGGTAAGATATTTTACCCTTTACAGGACACTTATTTTCCATAGTTTGACTCTATGCGGGATCTAAACTCCCTTTACCTTTGATAGGCCTGGCAAAAGACGTCCGCGTAGGTTAACTGTCCGGCTCCCTTGCCAGAAGACCAAGCGGACGCCCAATTATCGGGGCTGTTGGCTCCGGCGCCTTACGTGGTGCCGGAGAAGAAGGCCAAGAAGAAGGCCACGGGAACTCGGAGGAGTTCCCTGCGCTAGGTGTTATCGGACTCATCGTCCGATGACTCCGAGGCAAACTCCTCCCGCGAAGACGAGGAGGAGAAAAAAGAGGCCTCTCCCCCAGCGGGGGAGAGGAGAAAAGGAAGGCTTCCCCAACGGGGGAGGCTGAAGGGTCCAAGAAGGGAAGGACCCTCCCCCTGGACTACTCCACCAACGCCGACGACATTGAAGAGGAGTGGCCACCAAGGACTAAGCCCCTGGCAACTTCGTAAGTGTCTGGATACCAGAATAACTCATGGTGTTTCATTTGTTGCAAAGAATCTCTTAATGCCGAATATAACCCTGCAGCCCGCCCAAGGACGGGCTCGACACTTCAACGAGCGGCTCCCTGGCACCATCGGACCTGGATAGCACTTCACGTCCGGCCGTCTCCTCTCCTTGCGCTGCAGATGACGCCGAGGTGGGGTCCCAAAAGGGGGCCCATCCAGCAGGAGGAGGTTCTGGAGGTGCCGCAGGTCAACCTCCCGGACTTTGGGCACGAGGGGGATCAACCCCTAAAGGGTTCTGAGTTCGGCCCTGGGCCGGACTCCACACCGGAACCATTATTGGTTCCGGAGTCCGGCGGGCAGCCCCTTCGTAAGAAGGGCGAGACTGCGACACCGGTGACCTCCGTCCAACCGGAGGCGCCGGATAATTTGCTGGAGGTGCTTAACGGCGCCTCCATCGACGAGGAGCACCGCACTGTTATGAGTGCGGTGATCCAGAAAGTTCAATCCGCCAAGAGCGGGCTGACTGAAGCATGTACCCGCCTTCTAATAGGCTTTGAGGTAAGTTTTTTTAGATATGTAAGAATATTACCGCATAGACAGTAGCCCCTGATGCTCAGTTTGGTGTTCGGAAAGAAAAGCCAAACTGAGGATCTAAAAAGATATACGCATGAGTCTAATATAAGCATGTCAATATGGGAATGCAGGCGGCGCTGCTGACCTCTGTCGCACTGACTATGGAGGTCAATGCATTGAAGCAGAGCCTCGAGCGGTCCGAGAACGAGCTCGTCCGTGCTAAGAAGCATCTCGAGGACAAGGAAGGTAAGTAATACCTTATTAAAGTAATACCTTATAGAAATGATTTGGTTGCAAGAAATGACAGGAATAACGTGAGTATTGCAGGGGCCACGGACGAGGTGGGGACCCTGAAGGTGGCGGTGTCCAAGGCCGAAAGCAATGCGGCCGCGGAACGCACCGAGCAAGAGAAGCAAGAGGCGCGGGTGGCGGAGGTGCAGCAAGAGCTCCAGGCTCTCGTGGAAAAACACGAGAGTTTGGAGCATGACTCGAAGACTCAAGAGTCCGAGCTTGCCTCGCCTCTTGAGAGTGCCAAAGCCGCTAAGGCCGAAGCCCAAAAAGCCCTCCAGGAAATCGAGGCAATAAAGAAGATAGCGGCGGGTAAGGCATTCTTCATGCAAAGCAAGCATGTGAAAGTGAATTACTTGTTACTTACCCGAATCCGTAGCTCTCCAGGAGCATTCGCAGATCTGCCCTGCAGTGTGTCCGATGCTGCCACGTTCTACCGAGCCGAGGAGGGGAGCTCGACGGAGAAGGTGTTCTGGTCTCAATATGCTGAGGCCGGACATCCGGTACCCTTGAGCGACCAGTTGAAGCAGCTGGTCGAGTTCCACAAGTTGGCCGAACAGGCCATGAAGGGCCTCATAGTTCGGCTGTGGCCTAAAGAAGCCATGCCTGGGAGCTACTTCGGTCTGGTGCGGCGGCTGGTGGATGCCTGTCCATGGATTGAAGTCATCAAGCATTCTGTCTGCATTGAAGGTGCCCGTCGGGCCCTTGCCCGTGCTAAAGTGCACTGGGCCAAGATGGACGCCGAGAAACATGTGACGGACGCGCCACCGCCGGGCAAGGAGTATCGCACGCCCGATATGTACTATAAGGGTGTCCTGAAGGGTGCCCGCCTTATAGCGGGTGAGTGCTCCAAGGATGTAATTTTTTAGTAGACTCGCATTTGTTATCCTGTGCACTGAAAACTTTGTTCATATGCGCTAAGCAACGCTTGTTAATTTAAAATATTACCTTCTGTGCGGCCGTTTATCAAATTTGAGAGATGGCAAGTCATTGGCTTCAGCCCCCATGCCACGAGTGCTGGGGTGTTCGGGATAAACTTGAGCGCTCTTGTTCCCATTTTTGGGTCCTTCGAGGGAGGCGCTCAACACAACGAACGAGGCAACCGGACTTATAATGCTTGAACACTACCACTTAGCCATAGAATTCTATAATTTTAAATTTCGGCGAAGCCCCTAGTGTTCGGAAGACCGAATTTGGGGCGCTATCCACGCCTGGGCCGGACAAAGCCGGCTCCTGGCTCTAAGCGGCATAAGTCTTTAGGGAATCGAAAAAACCTCTCGAACAGCGACCAACTCTCGCCCTATCATGACGGTCAGTTTTAGCTTTCTCCACTGAGGTGCTCAACCCAGATCAACCGGGGCACAATCGCAGTGGTTCTCCCAGCGCTACCTTAGCCGATATAACGGAACGTAAGGTACCAAAACATGGGAGCCGGGCAAACCCAACTATTGACCCAAGACATGATTCGGAGCCAATGCATATAATGCTATAAGTTCGGGGTGCCGCACTTGTGAAAGTGTTCGGACTTATCACACCATATTTTGGGGAACTTAAGCCCCTGGTGTATTTGGCCGTACCAAAGCGTACGGGTGCAGCATGTCATAAGTGAACATGTATAGATAGAAAAAGGAATGCAATAATAGGCAAAAAGTGATGCATTGTTTATTCAAAAAATACTGCAATGAAAGCAGAACGATACAAATAGTGCGATAAGCAGGGGATGGGACTATTTAACATGTCCCCCTCCAGGGGTAGGCTGCGGGATGGTATGTAAAATAGGTATACTGCTCGTAATAGAGACCACCTGGACACTCGATGTAGCTTTTCTGCTTCCCTGGCTGTTGCATCGTAAGTTCGGCAAGTCTACTGCCGGACAGGGCTTCTGGAAAACGGAGTCCTGAGAATAAGAAAAGAAAGAAAGAAAAAAAAGAATGACACAATTGGGAGCCCCTGGTGCGGTTGAGCTGCTCTCCGGGCATGCCGTGGTCGTGCCCCTACCCCTATGCCCATGGTATCTCCACAGCATAGTTATGTACGTGTAGTACTGGTCTTGCGATTTCGCGAGGGCTGGGGTTGGGGCCGCATTACTACGCATGCTCGGAACGTGCCAGGTGGTCTTGTTATAGGTTACTCCGGGCACGCTTGACGGTGTCCGACCACTTAACAGCCAGACTCGAGAATTGCCTTAAGAGACTGCTTTGCACTTCCGCCGCGAGAGCCGCTGTATGCTCCTCCGTTCGGAGAGCGTGTTCGGTGTTTCCGTTGACCGTAATGCCTCCTCGAGGGCCTGGCATCTTGAGCTTGACGTATGCGTAGTGCGGCACCGCATTGAACTTTGTGAATGCGGTTTGTCCGAGCAGTGCATGATAGCCGCTGCGGAACGAGACTATGTCGAAGATTAATTCCTCGCTTCGGAAGTTATCCGGGGATCCCAAGACCACTTCAAGTGTAACTGAGCCTGTACAGTTGGCCTCTACACCTGGTATGACACCTTTGAAGGTCGTGTTTGTGGGTTTAATCCTTGAGGGGTCTATGCCCATCTTGCGCACTGTATCCTGATAAAGCAGGTCCAGGCTGCTGCCGCCGTCCATCAGGACTCTAGTGAGGTGAAATCCGTCGATGATTGGGTCTAGAACCAATGCGGCGAATCCCCCATGGCGGATGCTAGTGGGGTCGTCCCTTCGATCAAAAGTGATCGGGCAGGAGGACCACGGATTGAACTTTGGGGCGACTGGCTCCATCGCATATACGTCCCTGAGTGCACGCTTCCGCTCCCTTTTGGTTAGGTGGGTTGCGTATATCATGTTCACCGTCCACACTTGTGGGGGGAAACCCTTCTGTCCTCTATTGTTCGGCGGCCGGGTCTCCTCCTCGTCATCGCTATGCAGCCCCTTGTCATTGTTTTCGACAGTTAACTTGCCTGCCTGCTTGAACACCCAACAATCCCTGTTGGTGTGATTGGCTGGCTTTTCGGGGGTGCCGTGTATCTGGCACGAGCGATCGAGTATTCGGTCCAAATTGGATGGGCCCGGAGTATTTCTTTTGAATGGCTTTTTCCACGGACAGGGTTTAGAGCCTCTGAATCCGGCATTGACTGTCGTATCCTCAGTATTGTCGCCATTAATGCGGCACTTTTGCTTGTTGCGGCGCGACCTGCTGTTGGTGTCCTTGGTATCCGAATTACCAGAGCTCTTGGTCATGTTGTTACTACGAGCAAGCCAGCTATCCTCTCCCGCGCAGAAGTGGGTCATGAGTGTTGTGAGGGCTGCCATGGATTTTGGCTTTTCCTATCCTAGGTGCCGGGCAAGCCACTCGTCGCGGATGTTGTGTTTGAAGGCTGCAAGGGCCTCTGCATCCGGACAGTCGATGATTTGATTTTTCTTGGTTAGGAACCGTGTCCAGAATTGTCTGGCCGATTCTTCTGGCTGCTGAATTATGTGGCTTAGGTCATCAGCGTCTGGTGGTCGCACATAAGTGCCCTGGAAGTTTTCGAGGAATGCTGCTTCCAGGTCTTCCCAACAACTGATTGACTCTGCTGGCAAGTTGTTAAGCCAATGTCGCGCTGGTCTTTTAAGCTTGAGTGGGAGGTATTTGATGGCGTGTAGATCATCACCGCGGGCCATGTGGATGTGAAGGAGATAGTCCTCGATCCAAACCGCAGGATCTGTTGTGCCCTCGTATGATTCAATGTTTACGGGTTTGAAACCCTCGGGGATTTGATGATCCATTACTTCGTCTGTGAAGCATAGTGGGTGTGCGGCGCCTCTGTATTGGGCTATATCACGACGCAGCTCAAATGAGCTTTGTCTGCTGTGTTCGGCCCGGCCGGAGTTGCTGTATCCGGCGTGGCGGTTATCATCACGTATCGTGGGGCGCCCACGCGATCCGTAGATCGATCTTGTTTGCCTTGCCTTGTCCTCGAGTATATCCTGTAGGTCTGGCGCATTTTCCCTTGCCATGGTATTTTTTGAGCGGCGCCAGGGTGCGGCTTGAGTGTAGGGCCGAGAGGCCTCTCTGTCGCGGCCATGAGGTGGCCGGTCGGCCGTATTATGCGCTGGTGATGTAGGTTTAGGTGCTTCCTCCTCTAATCGGGGTAGCAGCCTGCGTTTTGGGTAGATCTTGGAAGGGCGTTCGAGTTCATACTCTTCGGCCGCAAGGACTTCAGTCCATCTGTCGGCTAGCAAGTCTTGGTCAGCTCTAAGTTGTTCCTGCTTTTTCTTGAGGTTGCTTGCCGTGGCCATAAGCCTGCGTTTGAAACGCTCTTGTTCGACGGGATCCTCAGGAACGCCAAATTCGTCGTCGTCGAGGCTTGCTTCGTCTTCGGAGGAAGGCATATAATTATCGTCCTCTACCTCTCTGTCTACCGCTCTCTCATGAGGGCTGGCTTCTCCATCCTCCTGAAGTGAATCCAGTTGAAGAGGGTTGTCTTCGGCACTGTCTCGGGTGTTATTGTCTCCGGTGCCGGAATCTCCGTTTTTGCTGTGGCGGGATTTAGAGCGCGCCGCTGACGCCGGCGCTTAGGCTGTTTCTTGGAGGAGTCATCCTCCGTTGTTCCATCGCCATTCCCATCCTTTGGGATGTCCATCATGTATATGTCGTATGACGAGGTGGCCTTCCAGTGCCCTGTACGCGCAGGTTCTTGGTCGTCTCATGCATCATCGTCCATACCGTCAATGTCTTCGGAGTCGAAGTCCAGCATGTCGGTTAAGTCATCGACAGTGGCTACGAAGTGGGTGGTAGGTGGGTTTCGAATTTCTTCGTCGTCTGCATCCCAACCGTCCTGACCATAGTCCGGCCAAGGCTCTTGTCACATCCCTAGCTTCTGGTAATGCTCTAGGCTAGCTTCATGTGTGCATCATGTTTAAATTCTGAAATTTGAACTGAGGGAAATTGGAAGCCTCAAAATCCTAAATAAAAGAGGGGCAAGAAACCCTAAAATTGCAATCAGTAAATCCAAAATGCCCTAGAAATAGCTCTGACAATTTTGGCAAGAGTTATAAATCAAACCAAAATTTTGGGACATTTCTAAGGAATTATTGGGCTCTGATTTTAAATCAATATTTTATTTGAATTTGGAGTTATATTCATAATATATAATGAATATATTTTCAAATGACCTGAGATATTTTTGTTATATGTGGAGAAGTCCATTAAGTGACTTAAAAATATCCAGGGGAGTTTTGGCACTGTTTTCAAACTCTGTTTGAATTAAAATTCAGTGCCAATTAAATAAAACAGAACAAAAATAGAAAACAGTAAATAAAAACAGAGAGAGGGAGAGAAGGCCACCTGGGCCACTTACCTGGCCCAGCTCCCCCAGCGGCCCAGCCCACCTGGCCCCCCTTCTCCTGTCTTCTTCCCGTGCCAGCGCACGAAGCAGCTCGGTGGCGAGCACCGCCGTCGCGCTTGGCCACCTCCTGCCTGGTTGCCTCCCTCCTCGATGCGCCTGGAGACGCCACGACACCCCTGGCCTCTCTCTCACTCTCCCTGGAACCCCTCTCGCTCTCCCTCCGTCCCTATTCCCCCTCTGCTCTCTCTCCCTCCCGCGACCGAACGGAGCCGCTGCCACCGACGAGCTCCCTCGCGGCCACCGGCCACCCCACGCAAACCCGACGCGCCCAGAAGCTCCGCCACGTTGTCTTCTTCATCTTCGATGAGCCACGCAAGCCGGGAGGGCCCGGAACATTGCCATCGCCGTCGTCTTCCACCTCGGGCTCCGACCACCGCCGCCGTTGATTCGCCGTCTCCACCGCCTCCCCGAGCACGCCGACCTTCTCTTCGAACTCACCGTGAGCCCCTGTCCATTTCCCCTCTCTCTCCGTGCCCGTCCGCGCCCTCTAACCACCCTGGCTATCGGAGCCGACCGTTCCTCGCCGCCGGCGATGACGCAGACGGTGCTAGCGCCACCGTAGCTAACTTCTGAGCACGGCAACGTGCTCAGCACCCTTCCAGGAGCCGAGCGCGCCCATCCGTGCGACCTGTCGTGCCCCTAGCGCCAACCCCGACCTCGCCGAGCTCCGGCCGCCGCCAAACACGTCGCCGGCGACCCCGAACCCAACTACCTGCACCACTCACCGCGGCCCACTCCCAGCTATCCATAGAGCCCAACGGCGCCCCGAACGGTGCCCTGTACGTAAAACCCGCACCTGCACCGCCGCGTTTAGCCTCGCCGGCGGCTAAACGCCGGCGAGTTGACCCCGCCGACCAGGGAGTTTGACCCTGGGTCACTGACGTGTGGGCCTCTGGCCACTAACTAAATTAGGATTAACGCTAATCGGATTAGTTAAACTAATTACCCCCTGCTGACACTGACATGTGGACCCTAGTGCCCTAATCTTTAATTAAACTAAACTAAACCCCCCTGTTTAACCCGTGTCACTGACGTGTGGACCCCACACGTCAGGTTTGACCTGGACCGCCCTGTTGACCTGATGACGTCAGGGTGAGGTCATGCTGACGCCATATTCCTTTTCTGGAATTTAGTTTATTTTATAATAATCAGGAAATTCCAGAAAATGCCTAAAACTTCTAAAAATCATAGAAAATTAACCGTAACTCCAAATTAAATAAATTATATATGAAAAATTATCAGAAAAATTTAAGGAATCCATCTGTACCATTTTCATGCATGTTAGAAAAACTTATAGCTGCTGTTTAGCACAAATCAATTAAATGGCATTTGAATAATCACATATGGAGTTTGAATTTGAATCTTGTATTCAAACCAACTTCATTTAATCTGTTGCTAGTTGCATTAGCCCAAAACACATTCATTTTGTGCATTGCATTGATTGTGTTCCCTTCTATGTTGCCGGTATTTGTCCCCTCTCGATAGACGTGATACCGATGATGTGATCGTTGACACTGATGAAGACTCAATGCTATCTTCAGAAGTGCCAGGCAAGAAAAACCCCCTTGTTCATTCCGATACAATCCTACTCTCTCGCTCCTGCTCTCTTTTACTGCATTAGGACAACACCGATTCATCTGTTACTTGCTGCGGTAGCTGAACCCATTTATCCTTTGCATGACATGTCATTGCCACAGTAAATAGATGAAACCCACTAGCAGGAGTAGGAGTTGTTTGAGCCCTGTTGTGCCTACTCATTCATGCTTGTTTGTCATGCCTGCTACTGCTTAGAGTTGAGTCAGGTCTGATTCATCGGGGATGAATCAGAGGCGTGTGAACATGTCCTACTGTGTGTGAGCTAAGTGTGTGAACACGATTTGGTAAAGGTAGCGGTGAGAGGCCATGTAGGAGTACATGGTAGGTTGTCTCATTGAAGCCGTCCTTAGGAACTGAGTTCTGTGTTTGTGATCCATGATTCAGCTACTACCATGCATCGGGCCCTGAAATATGACCCCGCTCGACTTCTTATTCACCCTTGTCCTCTGTCCAGGAGTTGCAAGTAGTTTCTGGTGTTTGTAGTATGCTGGAGGCCGTGGACAGCGCTGACCGTAGGGGTGGGCTGTGATGCGGTAGGCACGTGGCTGGGTATACCGGGCGCCCGTTTGGTGTCACGGAACCCTGTTCACATCGTTTGGGGCTGTGAGCGAAACTCCGGCCAGATCTCCTCATGGATGGAACCCGAATAGGCGATAAACCTGGACTAGAGACTTGAGTGTTTAGGTAGGTCATGGTCTACACCCACGTCGGCTTTCGCTTGAAGTCTGCCGAGCACATGTCGTGTGCAGACGCTAAGTGGTGGAAACATGTATGAAGAAGTACACCCCTGCAGGGTTAACATCATCTATTCGAATAGCGTGTGTCCGCGGAAAAGGACTTCTGGGTTGCTTATATCAGTTCATAGACAAGTGAAATTGGATACTCTAAAATACGCAAGATAAGCGTGAGTGCTATGGATGGCGTTCTCGTAGGGAGACGGGAGCGGATCCATAGTGGTGTATTGATATGGTGAATATGTGGACTCGTGTGCGCCACCTCAAAAGTTACATTGCAGTCGTAATTCAGGATAGCCACCGAGTCAAAGCTGGCTTGCTGCAGTTAAACCCCACCATCCCCTTGTTGATAATGATGCATATGTAGTTAGTTCTGATGTAAGTCTTGCTGGGTACATTTGTACTCACGTTTGCCTATTTTATGTTTTTTCAGAGAGACTTCGGTCTCACAAATAGTTTCGCGTGGACTTCGACGTTTAGCTTGTTACCTCAGCTACGATCTTGTGCCCTCGGCAGGATCTGGTAGATAGTCAGGCTTCTCAGCCTTTTTCATTTCTAGATGTCTGTACTCAGACATTATAGCTTCCGCTTGTGCTTTGACTTGTATGCTCTCATTGTTGGGTCATGAGACCCATGTTTGTAATATCTCGCTCCTCGGAGCCTATTGAATAAATTACTTGAGTCGTAGAGTCATGTTGTGATGCCATGTTGTATTTGCACATATCGAGCATAATGTGTGTATGTTATTGAAATGCTTGGTATGTGTGGGATCTGACCATCTAGTTGTTTATCTTTAGTAGCCTCTCTTACGGGGAAATGTCTCCTAGTGTTTCCACCGAGCCATGGTAGCTTGCTACTGCTCTGGAACACTTAGGCTGGCCGGCATGTGTCCTTCTTCGTTCCTGTGTCTGTCCCTTCGGGGAAATGTCACGCGATGAATACCGGAGTCCTGTTAGCCCGCTACAGCCCGGTTCACCGGAGTCCTGCTAGCCCAGTGCTACAGCCTGGTTTCACTCGCTGATGACCGACACGTTCGATGTTGGGTCATGGATGCCTGTCCCTATAAGTCTGTGCCACTTTGGGTTTACGACTAGCCATGTCAGCCCGGGCTCCTTATCATATGGATGCTAGCGACACTGTCATATACGTGTGCCAAAAGGCGCAAGCGGTCAAGGGCTAAGGTAAGGCGACACCCGTGGGAATACCGTGCGTGAGGCCGCAAAGTGATATGAGGTGTTACATGCTAGATCGATGTGGCATTGAGTCGGGGTCCTGACAGCGTTGGTATCAGAGCTTAACTGCCTGTAGGATTTCCAAGCCAACTGGTCGAAGTTGAGTCTAGAAATTCTTTAGTTATATAAGGGAATTGATTGTGGGATGGAACGTAAGGCTCTTTTTACTCCTTATATCTCATGGCCTTCTGATCTGAGTCATCATCTTCTCTTCTACGGGGATTAAGAACTGGGCTATCTCTTCTTTCTATCAGGATCCCATGTTACTAATCCGTAGACTTATAAGATTGTTGATTCAAGCCCCAGTTCAGTTCCTACTATCTTCCGTATGTTAATTGTTGATCTCGAAACCTTTATATTGTGCTTCTGAGTGGTTATGCCACCATTTTTGTGAATGTCTCAAATCTTTTCTGAGCATTTACAGCCGTTATGCTGTCCGAGTCATCCCAGGTTTCTAAGTAGTCTGATGTAATTGCAAATCCTTTCTTCCCGTTTCAATGTTCCCATGGGCCAGATTAACCACACTAATCAGTGAGTTAAGGTACTCCGTTACCTTGACATATATGCTGGAGATTTTATTATGACCCTAGGTGTCTTAGGGGATCATCTAGTAATTTAGCCATGAATTATGTTCCCAGTGTGATGATTCTGGCCATCATTCTCGAAAGCATCCCGTGATGCTACTTAGTAATAGGTATTCTGTTCCTGGGTTCTTGAACCCGAGATTCACTCCACTTACATCATGTTGATAGTAATTGCTAGCTCCCTTAGGTTATTAGTAATCTTTGCGATAGTCCTTAAAGTCCGTGGTATCTTCTTCTTCCAAATACCATGAACTACTTATGGCAGAAGTCCCTCGTTGAACTGAACGATCACAACCAGAGTGCTCTTGATGGGTTCTCGATTCTATATTGTGACTCTGCCAGTTCTACCTTTCTGCATGGGTTATCCGGAAGAAATATGCTGAATTCGTTCGACATGCTAGTCCATGCATCCACAACTCAGAAAATCGTATGTTCCTTTGAGTTGTTCTCTTTAGTTGCATTCTGACCCTCGTCTATCAATTGATAGTCAAGAGTATGCGTGCGTTCGTTTATCGATGTCTATTACTCTTGTGGTCCGTCAAGCCATTCTATCGCAGAATGACTAGGAGAAACAAACTCCAGTACCTCTTCCATATCCAGGATTGGGTCAAAGAAGTTGTGCTCCGCAGATCAAATTGCTAATCCAGCTTTTGTTCTGTTCTACCTTGGAGTATTACCCCCTTTATGTCAGAATTGTCATGAGAACTGCACCAACTCTCATGAATTTTGACGTAGTGATACTTCTCGCCATCCCTTTTTCGTTCCTCGGTTCCGCGTTGTTGCAGCCGGAGTGCCGACAAGTGAATCATGATGTGTGAACTCAATACTCCTAGCAACCCCATTGCTTGGTAGTTAATGGACAATAATCTTATTCTTAGTATGTTGGTTATTGAATCACCATTCTAAGATTGATCGTGCTACCTAGTCCTTATTTCCTGGTGCACTCTTTGATTGATGAGTAGGATTTTGTCAAGTCCTCGCTCATTTGATCATATCATCTTGCCCTGAAAAGCAAGATTGTTCTCGAGCTTAGTAACATATCGGTGGTTCGTGATTTCCGAAGATCTTCTCGGAAGTATTACCAGGTTGTCACCTGACCACTATGTTGAGTTTGTGATCAAGTTGGTTTATTCCTGTAAACCACCCCTTCTCCAAGAATCCGTGTTGGATACCCTGAGCTAGTTGGATAAGCTAAACAACAACTTGGAGAGTTGGAAGATAAAAGCTTGTCCGACTTAGTTCATGATAAGGGATATTCTTGTGTAGAGTGTGTTGAAGAAAGATGATATCCTCATCGATTGGTCCCTGTAATCAGTTGCTGGACCTATTGTCTTATCAATCCTTTGATTTGAGTGTGGGCTATCGTCAAATCAAGTCAGAACCAACGATGTTCGTAATGTTGTCTTACTCATGGTTGATCCCTCGAGCATACACCATTATATCTTTTGGGGCTGACCAATGCTATCACCGTGTTCACACGATGGTGGAAGTCCAGTGATATGGAAATTCCGATGGGTTGTTGTTGAGCCCATTGACAACATTCTTATCTCCTCCATGATGTTGTTGAACATTAAGTTAGTGTTGGAAACTTTTGAAAGCATTTTCTTCATGCCCCGTTCATGAAGTATATGTTTGGATGAAAGAAGTGACTTCCTTTGATTCACGTGCATTTGATGTAAGTTGCCGCCGTGAATTCGAGAAAGCATGTTTTTGCCTCCTCTGGAACCATCCCATGTCAGTTATGCACGTGCGAAGTATTCTGTGGTTTGATAGACTGATCATCTTCATTCCATATGTGTATCCTAGCACACCAAGCCACCGACTGATTTGTTCAAGGAGAAGGAGTATCTTCATAAGAGCTAATCCGGACTTATGAAAGAACTTCGATATCCTCGCTGATGGTTCCCAACCAGAACTCGGTAGTGTTTTATTGTAAGACTACCATGTGATCATGTTTGTCTGGGGCAGCGTGTTCACACATGTGTAGCTGAACCAGCTCATGTATTGGAGCTTGCTATCGTAGTTCATTTCCTGAGAATCTCGCAACGTCATCTCGTCGATTTGTGTTGCAAACTTTCATTTTTCTTCCTAGACTCGATGAGTCTGGAATATCCTGACACCAACCAGATCTGAGTCTCAGGCAGATATGATGGTTGGAATATTTCCCAAGAACTATAATATTGGTCCCTCGATAACCGGTAAAGTGGATGTCGTGGCCAACACACCTAGCCGAAAGACCTATTATTGTAGTATCTTGTTTGAGGAAGTTGGCCACCTCCCCATAAGGACTTCGTAGGATTTACTCCCTAGTTGTGCCTTATGATTTTTGTGTTCCCGAAGCCCGACCTTTTAGTTGATGTTCTAGATATCAAACCATATCTATGAATGGGTTACACTAGCACATCAAGGAGAACATTAGAAGCGGAGTGCTAAATGTCTCTCGGTCGATCATCCAGATTTTGTTTCCTTGGCCTCGCTAAGGTGAAATCTGAGAAAGTGTTATCTTCCTTTGCATCAGCATCATCCTTCCTCATTCATCATGGTAGTAAGTTGTGTTGCCAGAATCCTTGACACGGATATTGGTAAAATCTTGATGAATGTGGAAATGCTCAAGTTCTTGAGAGCACGCACAAGTGCTACGTGTTATCATCGGCACTAACCGGGATTGCTCCTAGTCTCTTCGGTTATGCTATAACCACTCCAACAGTGAATTCACTCTTTATTGTTGGGTTCTTCCCCAGTTACCAGAATCATTCCCATCATTTGCATTTTGTTCCCAGCTTGCACCGCCAATGTGCCATTCTACCATGGGTCTCTTCCATTTCCGGTGATAAGCAAATTCATCCATTACGTTGTCTTCAACAAGGTAATCCACATCATCCAAGTCCGATTATGCTATTCTACTGACCCCGCCAGTCGATTGCTGTGATTTTGCCTTAGGCTGATATAGAGAGTCTCAATGATCTCTATATCAAAGGTAATTCTTTTTGCCACTTGGATATTTCTACGAGTCACCTACCCTAAGGTGCCTCGTTGCGGTGTCATGGCAACTCAACTCCTTGCTACATTGACAATCGTTTACCACCTTTTTAACTGTGGAATTGTTGTCCACCTAGTGAACCTTCGTCATCCGTTTCCTTCCACCCCTCTTGATGTGTATCTCGTGTCTCCACCCGAGAGATGGTTCTATGTCTCATTCCGTGAGTTGTTCGACCTTCGAGAAGATCGACCCTTCTAGAGTCTCCTTCTTCCCTCCATGTCATGTTGGCTGGAGTTCTCAGAGCAAGACGACAAGACAAAGATGGTGTTCAGATCAACGTTCATTTGAAGTGCAACCTGGATCATGAAGATTGTACTAGTTTACGTTTCCCCTTCATCCTACCCTACGCTTGAATCTCGAGACGAGATTCTTGTTTAGTGGGGGTGAGTTGTCACATCCCTAGCTTCTGGTAATGCTCTAGGCTAGCTTCATGTGTGCATCATGTTTAAATTCTGAAATTTGAACTGAGGGAAATTGGAAGCCTCAAAATCCTAAATAAAAGAGGGGCAAGAAACCCTAAAATTGCAATCAGTAAATCCAAAATGCCCTAGAAATAGCTCTGACAATTTTGGCAAGAGTTATAAATCAAACCAAAATTTTGGGACATTTCTAAGGAATTATTGGGCTCTGATTTTAAATCAATATTTTATTTGAATTTGGAGTTATATTCATAATATATAATGAATATATTTTCAAATGACCTGAGATATTTTTGTTATATGTGGAGAAGTCCATTAAGTGACTTAAAAATATCCAGGGGAGTTTTGGCACTGTTTTCAAACTCTGTTTGAATTAAAATTCAGTGCCAATTAAATAAAACAGAACAAAAATAGAAAACAGTAAATAAAAACAGAGAGAGGGAGAGAAGGCCACCTGGGCCACTTACCTGGCCCAGCTCCCCAAGCGGCCCAGCCCACCTGGCCCCCCTTCTCCTGTCTTCTTCCCGTGCCAGCGCACGAAGCAGCTCGGTGGCGAGCACCGCCGTCGCGCTTGGCCACCTCCTGCCTGGTTGCCTCCCTCCTCGATGCGCCTGGAGACGCCACGACACCCCTGGCCTCTCTCTCACTCTCCCTGGAACCCCTCTCGCTCTCCCTCCGTCCCTATTCCCCCTCTGCTCTCTCTCCCTCCCGCGACCGAACGGAGCCGCCGCCACCGACGAGCTCCCTCGCGGCCACCGGCCACCCCACGCAAACCCGACGCGCCCAGAAGCTCCGCCACGTTGTCTTCTTCATCTTCGATGAGCCACGCAAGCCGGGAGGGCCCGGAACATTGCCATTGCCGTCGTCTTCCACCTCGGACTCCAACCACCGCCGCCGTTGATTCGCCGTCTCCACCGCCTCCCCGAGCACGCCGACCTTCTCTTCGAACTCACCGTGAGCCCCTGTCCATTTCCCCTCTCTCTCCGTGCCCGTCCGCGCCCTCTAACCACCCTGGCTGTCGGAGCCAACCGTTCCTCACCGCCGGCGATGACACAGACGGAGCTAGCGCCACCGTAGCTAACTTGCGAGCACGGCAACGTGCTCAGCACCCTTCCAGGAGCCGAGCGCGCCCACCCGTGCGACCTGCCATGCCCCTAGCGCCAACCCCGACCTCGCCGAGCTCCGGCCGCCGCCAAACACGTCGCCGGCGCCTTTTCCGGCGACCCCGAACCCAACTACCTGCACCACTCGCCGCGGCCCACTCCCAGCTATCCATAGAGCCCAGCGGCGCCCCGAACAGTGCCCTGTACGTAAAACCCGCACCTGCACCGCCGCATTTAGCCTCGCCGGCGGCTAAACGCCGGCGAGTTGACCCCGCCGACCAGGGAGTTTGACCCTGGGTCACTGACGTGTGGGCCTCTGGCCACTAACTAAATTAGGATTAACGCTAATCGGATTAGTTAAACTAATTACCCCCTGCTGACACTCACATGTGGACCCTAGTGCGCTAATCTTTAATTAAACTAAACTAAACCCCCCTGTTTAACCCGTGTCACTGACGTGTGGACCCCACACGTCAGGTTTGACCTGGACCGCCCTGTTGACCTGATGACGTCAGGGTGAGGTCATGCTGACGCCATATTCCTTTACTGGAATTTAGTTTATTTTATAATAATCAGGAAATTCCAGAAAATGCCTAAAACTTCTAAAAATCATAGAAAATTAACCGTAACTCCAAATTAAATAAATTATATATGAAAAATTATCAGAAAAATTCAAGGAATCCATCTGTACCATTTTCATGCATGTTAGAACAACTTATAGCTGCTGTTTAGCACAAATCAATTAAATGGCATTTGAATAATCACATATGGAGTTTGAATTTGAATCTTGTGTTCAAACCAACTTCATTTAATCTGTTGCTAGTTGCATTAGCTCAAAACACATTCATTTTGCCATGTCATGATCATGCATCATATTGTGCATTGCATTGATTGTGTTCCCTTCTATGTTGCCGGTATTTGTCCCCTCTCGATAGACGTGATACCGATGATGTGATCGTTGACACTGATGAAGACTCAATGCTATCTTCAGAAGTGCCAGGCAAGCAAAACCCCCTTGTTCATTCCGATACAATCCTACTCTCTCGCTCCTGCTCTCTTTTACTGCATTAGGACAACACCGATTCATCTGTTACTTGCTGCGGTAGCTGAACCCCTTTATCCTTTGCATGACCTGTCATTGCCACAGTAAATAGATGAAACCCACTAGCATGAGTAGGAGTTGTTTGAGCCCTGTTGTGCCTACTCATTCATGCTTGTTTGTCATGCCTGCTACTGCTTAGAGTTGAGTCAGGTCTGATTCATCGGGGATGAATCAGAGGCGTGTGAACATGTCCTACTGTGTGTGAGCTAAGTGTGTGAACACGATTTGGTAAAGGTAGCGGTGAGAGGCCATGTAGGAGTACATGGTGGGTTGTCTCATTGAAGCCGTCCTTAGGAACTGAGTTCTGTGTTTGTGATCCATGATTCAGCTACTACCATGCATTGGGCCCTGAAATATGACCCCGCTCGACTTCTTATTCACCCTTGTCCTCTGTCCAGGAGTTGCAAGTAGTTTCTGGTGTTTGTAGTATGCTGGAGGCCGTGGACAGCGCTGACCGTAGGGGTGGGCTGTGATGCGGTAGGCACGTGGCCGGGTATACCGGGCGCCCGTTTGGTGTCACGGAACCCTGTTCACATCGTTTGGGGCTGTGAGCGAAACTCCGGCCGGATCTCCTCATGGATGGAACCCGAATAGGCGATAAACCTGGACTAGAGACTTGAGTGTTTAGGTAGGTCGTGGTCTACACCCACGTCGGCTTTCGCTTGAAGTCTGCCGAGCACATGTCGTGTGCAGACGCTAAGTGGTGGAAACATGTATGAAGAAGTACACCCCTGCAGGGTTAACATCATCTATTCGAATAGCCGTGTCCGCGGAAAAGGACATCTGGGTTGCTTATATCAGTTCATAGACAAGTGAAATTGGATACTCTAAAATATGCAAGATAAGCGTGAGTGCTATGGATGGCGTTCTCGTAGGGAGACGGGAGCGGATCCATAGTGGTGTATTGATATGGTGAATATGTGGACTCGTGTGCGCCACCTCAAAAGTTACATTGCAGTCGTAGTTCAGGATAGCCACCGAGTCAAAGCTGGCTTGCTGCAGTTAAACCCCACCATCCCCTTGTTGATAATGATGCATATGTAGTTAGTTCTGATGTAAGTCTTGCTGGGTACATTTGTACTCACGTTTGCCTATTTTATGTTTTTGCAGAGAGACTTCGGTCTCACAAATAGTTTCGCGTGGACTTCGACGTTTAGCTTGTTACCTCAGCTACGATCTTGTGCCCTCGGCAGGATCTGGTAGATAGTCAGGCTTCTCAGCCTTTTTCATTTCTAGATGTCTGTACTCAGACATGATAGCTTCCGCTTGTGCTTTGACTTGTATGCTCTGATTGTTGGGTCATGAGACCCATGTTTGTAATATCTCGCTCCTCGGAGCCTATTGAATAAATTACTTGAGTCGTAGAGTCATGTTGTGATGCCATGTTGTATTTGCACATATCGAGCATAATGTGTGTATGTTATTGAAATGCTTGGTATGTGTGGGATCTGACCATCTAGTTGTTTATCTTTAGTAGCCTCTCTTACGGGGAAATGTCTCCTAGTGTTTCCACCGAGCCATGGTAGCTTGCTACTGCTCCGGAACACTTAGGCTGGCCGGCATGTGTCCTTCTTCGTTCCTGTGTCTGTCCCTTCGGGGAAATGTCACGCGATGAATACCGGAGTCCTGTTAGCCCGCTACAGCTGGGTTCACCGGAGTCCTGCTAGCCCAGTGCTACAGCCTGGTTTCACTCGCTGATGACCGACACGTTCGATGCTGGGTCATGGATGCCTGTCCCTGTAAGTCTGTGCCACTTTGGGTTTACGACTAGCCATGTCAGCCCGGGCTCCTTATCATATGGATGCTAGCGACACTGTCATATACGTGTGCCAAAAGGCGCAAACGGTCCCGGGCTAAGGTAAGGCGACACCCGTGGGAATACCGTGCGTGAGGCCGCAAAGTGATATGAGGTGTTACATGCTAGATCGATGTGGCATTGAGTCGGGGTCCTGACAGCTCTCCTGATATAGATAGAGACTTTAGTGAATTCAGGATGTCGCCAAAGGGCGAGTGCTAAAAGATGTCCGCAGCGGTGAACTCCATGATCGGTGCCCAATCGGATTTGATTGGCAGGGGCACGGAAGGTTCGGAGTCCGGAGAGGAGTCCGGCACCTTGGAGTCACGAGCTTCACAAAGGACAGGGTTGGTATTCGGCTCTATCGCCGTAGAGGTAGCAGCCCCCGAGGCGGTGTCCAGCCACCCGTCCTCGATCGGTGCAGTCGGCTCCGAGCTAAGGGTCGGAGCGGACACTTGTGCGGCCTCCAGGGCACTGTCCGGCAGTAGAGCTAGATCATGCCCATCATGACAGTGCGGCACGCTTGGCTGTGGCTCGAACCAGTCGAAGATCAAGTCTCCGCGGACGTCAGCCGTATAATTCAAGCTTCCAAATCTGACCTGATGGCCAGGGGCATAGCTTTCAATCTGCTCTAGATGGCCAAGTGAATCGGCCCGCAGTGCAAAGCTGCCAAATACGAAGATCTGTCCGGGGAGAAAAGTCTCACCCTGGACCGCGTCGTTGTTGATGATCGAAGGAGCCATCGGGCCTAAAGGTGACGACACGGAGGAACTCTCAATGAAAGCACCAATGTCGGTGTCAAAACCGGCGGATCTCGGGTAGGGGGTCCCGAACTGTGCATCTAGGCGGATGGTAACAGGAGACAAGGGACACGATGTTTTTACCCAGGTTCGGGCCCTCTCGGTGGAGGTAAAACCCTACTCCTGCTTGATTAATATTGATGATATGGGTAGTACAAGAGTAGATCTACCACGAGATCCGAGAGGCTAAACCCTAGAAGCTAGCCTATGGTATGATTGTTGTTCGTCCTACGGACTAAAACCCTCCGGTTTATATAGACACCGGAGAGGGCTAGGGTTACACAGAGTCGGTTACAATGGTAGGAGATCTACATATCCGTATCGCCAAGCTTGCCTTCCACGCCAAGGAAAGTCCCATCCGGACACGGGACGAAGTCTTCAATCTTGTATCTTCATATTCTAGGAGTCCGGCAACGGTGATAGTTCGGCTATCCAGACACCCCCTAGTCCAGGACTCCCTCAGCAAGGTACCCCACCGTTCTTAGCAAAGAGCAGCACCCGAACTATTGAGCGGACTCGAAATAGAACAGGGGCGTTGCCAATTGCGGCAGGGTTCATTTCGCATGCAGGTTCTCCATACAAGGACCGGAACCATCAAGGGGGATAACCTCATAGAAAAGGAAGAATTACTCAAAGTTGATATTACTTAGCTTTTTCTTGCTATGCAAATCGTCATTGTGGCCGTAGACGCCGCCGCCCGCCTGGACCTTTGCACTAGGATGGCGCGGACGGCCTCGATCGGGCTTGCCGTTGTGGTCGTCTTCTTCTTCGGAGCCATGGCGACAAAGGAATTATTGTACTAACTACAGAACAGATTCTCACAACTAACTCCCCTTACCTGGCATGCCAAAGATGTCGGGGAAACCGATCTCCTATGGGGTCACAAGGATCCCTTCTACGTTCAGAGGGGGGTTAGTTGCACGAAGGGCAGGTCGAGCCATTAGCACACAAAGGATTTTTATCCAGGTTCAGGCCGCGAAGATGCGTAATACCCTAGTCCTGCTTTATCTAGTTATATGTGTGTTCTTGATCTTTTGAACTAGCTACGGTGTGTGCTCTGTTCAAAAGTCCAAATCCTCTCTCTGTGCGCCTCGGGCCTTCTTGTATACACAAAGGGGTTGCCACATCGGCACACAGGAGGTGGAAAGCTATAGCGGTACAAGCTTATCGCTCGATCAACGTAGGACAAGCGCATTTAATGTGTTGCCTACATGTCCTCTCGCTTTATTGGGGACAGCCACAGAGGACATCTCATCCTTTGTCGCTCCTCCTCGCCTCGCCACACATCCGGGCCGACGAGGCATGCTGCACCACGCTGGCCAACCAGCTGCTGTGTTGGCGAAATGGTAGGCTTCCACGAAGATATGCATGTGGCCACATAGGCGCCTGCTTAGCTGGTGTGCCTATCGTCATACTACATTGGTGGTTAAGTGGTGAAACCTTGTCGGGCACGGGTCTGGCCATGGCAAAGCGTTGCCGGGGGCCTTGGAATCGTCCCCGGCAAGGGTCTTGCCGGGGGTCTTCGCCTTCTGATCCCACGTGGATTCATGGGTTGCCAATCTTCCTGAGGGGCTGCATGCTACCAGACATATGCTCTCCAAATCTTGGTCTTAATGTTGTCAATGGTGTTAGAGCTCTCAACCCCGGTGGTGGCCCTGCTGGTCTCTTTGCAAGTTGTCCCAGCAAGGAGCTTGTCGGGGGCTTCGCAGGTCGCCTCGGCAAGGCTTGTTACCGGGCGTGGCCCTGCTCGCCTCCTGCCGTCTGTTACCTTGAGCGTCTGCTCTGATATTCTTTGCTCCCGTCTTGCCTTCTGCCGTCCTCCTCTGCTTTGACAAGCCCTGTTGTAGGCGTGCTTGCGACTGTCCGTGCACAAGTAAGGGGTAAAGAAGTACCCACACTTTTGTACACCGACATACGTGTTCATTATCATAGAGCCGACATGATATTTGTGGCTTAGTCACCGTTCATCATTTTTATACATGTTATGCTAGATCATTGCACATCCTGGTACACCACCAGAGGCATTCATATAGAGTCATATTGTTCTAGTTATCGAGTTGCAAGTAAATAAAAGTGTGATCATGATCATTATTAGAGCATTGACCTAGTGAGGAAAGGATGATGGAGACTATGATTTCCCCACAAGTCAGAATGAGACTCCGGACGGAAAAAAGAGGCCAAAGAGCCCACCAACGTTTTTAGAGAAATGGAGAGAAGGGTCAATGTTACTATCCTTTTCCAAACTTGTGCTTCAGAGTATCACCATGTTCTTCATATAGATAGTCTCCTATGTTGTCAATTCATATACCTAGTGGGAATTTTTTATTATAGAACTTGGCTTGTAGATTCTGATGATGGGCTTCCTCAAATGCCCGAGGTCTTCGGGAGCAAGCAAGTTGGATGCACATCCAATTTGTTTGTGTTGATTTTTCATACACTTATAGCTCTTAGTGCATCTGTTGCATGGAAATCCCTACTCCTCGCATTGACATCGATTGATGAGCACCTCCATAGCTTGTTGATTAGCCGCGTTGATGTGAGACTTTCTTCCTTTTTTGACTTCCCTTATTGATCTCTATGACCGCATTATATTCCACCTATAGTGCTATATCCATGACTCACGCTCATGTATTACGTGGGGTTGAAAATGTTGAAGCGCGTTAGAAGTACAACCCAATTTCCTGGTTTGACACCGGGGTGCTCATGATTTATATTTATGCGGTGTAGGTGGAGTCATGCCATGATAATATGGTAAAATGAGTGGAACATTCTTTAAGGATTGTATACTTTGAAAAAGTAATGATTATGTTTCTTATATTCATGGATATTATTATGTTGATATTGTTACTTCATTGTTTCTCAATGATTATACCATAAAGTGATTACATGATACACATGTTAGGTAGCATTTCACATCAAAAAATCTGTTTTTATCATTTACCTACTCGAGGCCGAGCAAGAATTAATCTTGGGTATGTTGATACGTCTCCAACGTATCTATAATTTTTGATTGTTTCATGCTATAATATTATCAATCTTGGATGCTTTATATGCTATTTTATATCATTTTTGGGGACTAACCTGCCCAGTGCCCAGTGCCAGTTACTATTTTCTGCCTGTTTCTGGCTTTTCAGAAAATCAATACCAAATGAAGTCCAAACATGATGAAACTTTGTGGTGATTTTTTTCTGGACCAGAAGGGACACTAGAAGGTTGGGGAGGCACTACTAGGAAAAGGAATGCTAGTGGCGCACCGAATTTGCCTTCTAATGGCGCACTACTGGTGCGCCACTGGCATCACGCCATTAGAATTAAATTGTAATGGCGCACCACATGTGCGCCATTAGTATCTGGTGTTCTAATGGCGCACCACGTAGTGCGCCATTAGTATAGCCCATAGTGCGCCACTATTATCTGCTATACTTATAGCGCAGCACATGGTAGTGCGCCATTAGTAACAACTTTTTTAATTCTTTTCTTCCTAATCTCAGGTCACTATTTCACATATGAGATATTCAACACATATATATACAACAAGCATCCATATAGCAATCATATCCAACACACAAGTTTCATCATATATACATACATAGCCAACACATAGTTCCGTCGTTACAAAAGTTTCACATTGTTCATCCAACACCGTTATCCATCAATTCACAAAAGTTTCACATTGATACAAAATAAAAACACAAATGGAAAAGAAGCACTCCATCCACGCAAGCTTCCGTCAATTAAATCAAATCTGCAAAATGATAAACAAGAAGTTAGAAGAAGAAAAAGAAGAAGACTAGAAGAATACTAGAAGAGGAAGAACACTAGAAGAAGAATAAGAAGAGTTTTGGAAAAGAAGAAGAATAAGAAGAAGACTATAAGCTTATTATGTAAACTTGATCATTTTGTGCTAACATAAGTTATTTTGGAGCTAACCTATAGGAAACTAAGCATATAAGGTCTAAGTTAGTATATTAGAGCCAACTTAGGTAAAATGAAGCTAACCTATGTCATTTTGGAAAAGAAGAAGAATAAGAAAAAGACTATAAGCTTATTATGTAAACTTGATCATTTTGTGCTAACATAAGTTATTTTGGAGCTAACCTATAGGAAACTAAGCATATAAGCTCTAAGTTAGTATATTAGAGCCAACTTAGGTAAAATGAAGCTAACCTATAGGAAACTAAGCATATTAGAGATAACATAGGTAACTAAGTATATATATATATATATCATTTTGGATAGCTAACCTATAGGAGATCTGACATACCTGACAAAGTAGGAAGTTCTTCTCCTTCTTCTCCTTCATCTCCCTGATGCGCCTAGAGCGGCGAGGCGGTGGAGGCAGTGGAGGTAGTGGGATGTAGTCTTCTACCACAATTGGCATGGTCATGTCGCCCAGCTGTGGGATCGCCGGCGCCACCACCGGTGCGTGGTCATTGTCAGGCACCACCACCATCGCGAGGCCACCTTCAGGCACGACCATCGCTAGGTCATCCTCAGCCACCTCCATCTCTTGCCCATGGTCAGCCACCACCATCTCTTGCCCTTGGTCAGCCACCACCGGCGCTAGGTCATCCTCAGCCTGATGCCCATCGTCATCATGCAGCTCCTCATCCTCACTCTGCTCCTCTTCTCCCGCACTCCAGTCCGGATCATCCTTCTTGTTGTCTATGCTGGTGCCAGAATCGCTGCTGCTTTCGCTACAGCCAGAATCGCTGCTGCTTTCGCTACAGCCATAGTCGCTACTGCTTTGGCTGTAGCCAGTGTCGCTGCTGCTGCTCCTACCTGTCCAAAATGCAACAATGACCGTTAACAATCGATGTGAGACAAAGCCAAATGTAGAGGAATAAGAAGAGGCAGAACGTACATACTGGCATCATCATCGGCAGCGTAGCGCATGCGACACATAGTCTTGTTGTACACCTTCACGATGAGCATGTTGGCGTCGTCGTCGTACCTGAAGACAAGGAAGTACCCCAGCTGCAGGTCGTAGGCACGGTAGAACTTCTCCCACCCACGAGACAAGTACATGTGGCCCTTCTTGATCGCCAACTGCACATCCCACTGCCTGCGAAACCCGCTGCCGGCCTGTCGCAGCTTCACATTATTTGGCGGATCTTCACCCATCAGCATGTTCATAAAACTGTCAGGCAGCCTCCGCAGTTTGGGAAAATGAGTGATGTAGCAAACAACAGATATCATAATGAGATGGGTGAAGGGGAGATCTCTCGTTTTATATACCAGCGTCATGGATGATACTGAAGCCTCAAGTATGATAGTGAAGAACTCGGAAGCATCCAACTCGTACTGCGGTGTCGCAGATCGGCGGTGGCTGCTTCCCGCCATCTCTGATAAGCAGCAGATGAGACCAATTAGTACCCATGCATGATAACAAGCATTAGTCGCAAGTACCCCATATGTCCTATTTTTAGCAAAGTCATGCTAAAATTCACGGAAAATTTCAGCATGACCTTTGCTGAAAATAGGACATATGGAGTGCCCGAATTTGCCAGAACGGAAGTTAATCGACATTCCGGCAAACTCAAGGGCCTCTCAGGGTACCTGCAAATTCATCACGACACAATGGTCGGAGACAAAACCCAACAAACTAGCAAGTCTTCCTCAATGTGATCACAAGTAATTCAGAGGCATCACAATAAAGCAACACCCTGCACTAGCCTAAAAACAAGTGAAGTTTCACCCATATAAGAACAACTTTATAAAATCAAAGAAGTTGCTAAATTTTTTGTATCCTTCATACACACTGGAGTACAATGCTTTATAATGTTCCATCATCATTACAGAAATCCAAGACCATGTGTTCCATCATCATCATCATTACAGAAATCCAAGAAACATCATGCTTTTTAACAGTTTTCAGTTTGGACAGAATACTGAAAACTACAGTTTGGACAGAATTCCTAACACTTTGGTCTTCTAGTTACAAAACAAAACTGACATAATTCTAGATGCCATAACTGAATTTTTTGACAGTAGCTCAAGTTTTTGACAGTATCTCCTAACAGTAGCTCCTAACTGAATTTTCTGCTTAAAGGGAAGGCTGACTTAAGTGGCAAGATGATACAATTTGCGTAACATAACAATATATGCATCTTAATATAACACCATCTCCTAACAGAAATAGTATCCCAGGTTTCCATCTTAATACCACAAAGAATTACATAAAAAATCCAGGATCATTTTTTCTAGAGAAAAGCATCATTATAAGGGGCCTGGCCTTCAAACTAACCAATTTCCGAGGCCTGGCCTTCTTCATAGGAGAATCTGAATTAGTTCAAATTCAAAATTTATCACTTTGCAGATAATAAATCAAATCCACAGTACAATCTAAAATAACAAGAAACAGAACTCAGTTGTTCCAATCTATATGCCACTGGATGAAGGTCAACATCTATGAATTAACTCAATCCCTGAAGCAACTAGTTGGAACTTGCAAGCGCATGTACTCTACTACTACCTAGCAACAGGGCAGTCCTGCAGTTCTTGTTGTTTGCCGCAAGATGAAACTTATTAAGCATTCTGCCTAGACATCATTAATGGAACAACCGAACTGAATCTTCAATCACATCCATTGCACCTTCCCTGGAGAACAATGCCCTCATCTATTTTACCATCTCAGAAAGTTCACGGTCTATTTTCCTATCCCAGGCTGAGCAACTAACACAACCTTCTCATGTTCACCGCTAGAAAGTAGAAACATCCCATCTCTAATGAAAAGATAGCACAGTTTCAAAAAGAAAACAAACAAAAGTAGCAGGAACTCTGATTCTCCTATATAGTTACAAAAAATGTAGTACAAAAATGCAGTGCAATTTGAATCGTGAACCCTAACTTTTGGAGCATGTGCTTTCTGTCTTGAAATTCCTTTTGGAGCATCGGTTGGAAGGAATGGGGAATGGTGGAGAGAGGGAGGAAGGAGGAAGGAGGAGAGGTACCTGGTCGCCGGAGGGGTCGGAGTCAGGGTCGGCGAAGGGGTCGGGGTCGGGGTCCGAGCTCGTCCGGGTCCTCGCTCACCGCGGTCGAAGGAGAGCAGGGGCCGGTCGCGGAAGATGGCAGGGGCAGGCCGGGTGGGCACGTCGGGGCCGCGCTCGCCGTCTGCTGCAGGGGACGGAGGATGCCCTCGCTCGTCGGAGGGAGGAGGAGAGGAGAGGAGCGGGCGGCGCGCGCTCGGCCGATCCCGTTCGGGGGGCGCGGGGGCGGCGGGGGTGGACTCCTGCAGGGGTCGGGGCGGCGGCGTCGGGGCAGCGCAAGACCACAGCGGCGGCGGCGGCACCGACGTCGTGCAGGCGCGACGGACGGAGGGGGCGGAGCAAGGGAGCGGCGGCGTACGGTTGGGTCGAGTGGATCTGGCGAGGGAGGGAGGGAGGCAACAGTGAGAGGGGAACAGTTGAACTGGGGAGAGGGATCTAATGGCGCACGCAACCCTAGTGCGCCATAAGTACAACCACTCTAATGGCGCACCCCGCCACGGTGCGCCATTAGAATTTATCAAAATAGAAATAATTTTTTTAAAAATATCATCAAATTTGTTATTTGAAAATATTTATGAAACAAAATTTATAGTAATGGCGCACTGCCTGCTTGGTGCGCCATTAGTAGTTATAGATAGTAATGGCTCATGATGGACCAGATGCGCCATTAGTATGTATGGGAAAATGGAAAAAAAATTCATACTAGTGGCGCACCCTGTTTACGGTGCGCCGTTAGTGTCTTCCACACTAATGGCGTATCACAAGCAGGTGCGCCATTAGTATATAGTAGTGGCGCACTGCTTCCACGGTGCGCCATTAGAATCAATCCTATCTATAGCCCTTTTCCTAGTAGTGAGGAGGCCAGAAGAGCTACGAGAGAGCCACAAGCTCATAGGGTACACCACCTGTGCTCGTGGGCCCCAGGCAATTCCGTTTGATCTAATTCCACCTAAATCCACAAATATTCCTGAACCAACAGAGAGCCACCAAAAACACTTTTTTCGCGGCCGCAAGCTTCTGTTCTTCTGTGATCCCATCTAGCGGCCTTTTTCAATACTCTGCCGGAGGGGGAATCGGTCACGGAGAGCTTCTACATCATCATTCTTGCCTTCTAATGATGCTTGAGTAGTTCACCACATACCTACGGGTCCATAGCTAGTAGCTAGATATCTTCTTCTCTCTCTTTGATCTTCAATACAATGTTCTCCTTGATCTTCTTGGAGTTCTATCCGATGTAATCTTCTTTTGCAGTGTGTTTGTTGCGACTTGAGGAATAGTGGGTTTATGATCAGATTATTCATTGAAAGTAATTGAGTCTTTTCTGAACTTTATTATACATGATTGTTATAGCTTTGTATTTCTCTTCGATCTATCCATTTGGTTTGGCCAACTAGATAGATTTATCTTCAGTGGGAGAGGAGCTTTGTAATGGGTTCGATCTTGCGGTGTCCTCACCCAATGAAAGAAAGGGTAGCAAGGCATGTATAGTGTATTTTTGCCATTAAGGGTAAAACGACGGGGTTTATTCATGTTGATTGGGTTTACTTTGTCTGCATCATGTCATCTTTCTTAAAGCATTACTCTGTTTGTCATGAACTTAATACCATAGATGCATGCTAGATAGCGGTCTATTGGTGGAGTAATAGTAGTAGATGTAGGCAGGGGTCAGTCTACTTGTCACGGACGTGATGCCTACTGATACGTCTCCAACGTATCTATAATTTTTGATTGTTCCATGCTGTTATATTATCATTCTTGGATGTTTTACAATCATTTTATAGTCATTTTATATCATTTTTTGGTACTAACCTATTGACATAGTGCCCAGTGCCAGTTGTTGTTTTCTGCATGTTTTTTACATCACAGGAAATCAATACCAAACGGAGTCCAAATGCAGTGAAACTTTTTGAGGATTTTTTTTGGGCCAGAAGACATCCAGTGGGTCAGGAAAGCATTTGAGGGGAGCTCCCAGGGGAGCACAACCCACCAGGGCGTGCCCCAGTGGGTTGTGCCCTCCTCGTTGGCCTCCCGCACCGCCTCTTTGCTCTATAAATACCACAATATTCCAGAAAACGTAGAGGAGTCGACCAAAATCAATTCCAGCCGCCGCAGAGTCTAGAAACACCAGATCCAATCTAGACACCATCACGAAGGGGTGCATCATGTCCATTGGTGCCTCTCCGATGATGCGTGAGTAGTTCTTTGTACACCTACGGGTCCGTAGTTAGTATCTAGATGGCTTCCTTTCTCTCTCTTTATTATCAATACAATGGTCTCTTGGAGATCCATAAGATGTAAGTCTTGTTGCGGTGTGTTTGTTGGGATCCGATGAACTTTGAGGATCATATCTATGTTTTTATCCATGAAAGTCATTTGAGTCTTCTTGATCTCTTATATGTGTGATTGATTATAGCCTCATATTTCTTCTCCGATATTTGGGGTTTGTGTGCCCAACTTGATCTATTTATCTTGTAATGGGAAGAGGTGCTTTGTGATGGGTTCGATCTTACGGTGCTTGATCCCAATGACAGAAAGGGAAATGACATGTATGTATCATTGCTATTAAGGATAACTAGATGGGGTCCATTTCTACATAAATATATCTTGTCTACATCATGCCATCGTTCTTATTGCATTACTCCATTTCTCCATGAACATAATACACTAGATGCATGCTGGATAGCGGTCGATGTGTGGAGTAATAGTAGTAGATGCAGGCAGGGGTCGGTCTACTAATCTTGGACTTGATGCCTATATAATGATCATTGCATGGATATCGTCATGATTATTTGAAGTTCTATTAATTACCCAACAGTAATTGTTTTCCCACCGTTTGCTATTTTCCTCGAGGGAAGCCACTAGTGAAACCTACAGCCCCTAGGTATCTTTTCATCATATTTGCCATTGCGATCTATTTTCCTTTGCATGCACTTTCAGATCTATTAACCCAAAAATACAAAAAATACCTTGCTGCAATTTATTTGTTTTGCGATCTATTTATACTATCTACCACTTTTATCTCACGTTATTTGCCTATCTTGAGGCGCCGTACCCGAAAGGGATTGACAACCCCTTTAACACGTCGGGTTGCGAGTATTTGTTATTTGTGTGCAGATGTTGTTTATGTGGTGTGAGGAGGTTCTCCTACTTGTTCGATAACATTGGTCTCATCACTGAGGGAAATACCTACCGTCGCTATACTGCATCATCCCTTCCTCTTTGGGGAAATACCGATGTAGTTCTAGCAGACATCAAAAGGAATTTCTGGCGTTGTTGCTAGGGAGGATCTTCAACATCAACCAGGTTCCTAATAAAAAATCTCATCTCCTCACAATTTACATTTTTTGTCCATTTGCCTCTCATTTTCCTCTCCCCCACTTCACAAAAATTTGCCGTTTTTATTCACCCTCTTTTTCGTTCGGCGTTTTCTCGTCAGATCTCTTATTTGCTTGAACTTGTCACCATGAGTGACTTTGGTATGGCAGAAACAGATGATGGCCTAACTCCTAAAATGGAGTGTACGGGTAATCTGGATGCCAAAACTTATGTCTTGAGGCACGGAAATTTTATGGGAAAAGAACATATCCAAGAATTTTTCAATTGTGTCAGAAAATTAAGCCTTGATGATATTCCTATACTTAAAAGGATTAAATCTTATGCAGAAGCTATTTCGGCACTTGTTCTTAAACTTGAAACTAAATTTATCCGCACTCATCCTACCTTGCAAAGATTGTTCTATGAGTTGCCCGTTATAAAGAATCCTAAAGCTAAAAAGTTAGCCACTCTTGTTCTGATGAATGAATTTGACTACAAAATACGGGAAGCTAGGGAAATCTTTGATTTTTATGGCATGAATCATGAAAAATCTATGATTGATGAAATTCTTTATAATAGTGATTACGCTTTGAGACATTTTCTTGGAGATAACAAAATCTTCGATGAGAATCTTAAAAAGCAAGACCCCGTTTTAGATATGATCCAACAAGTTTTTAACGATGTTAATCAACATTATTCTTGGATCGCTGCCGGAAATTAGAGGGGTTAAGACAAAAAGGAACTTGATAGTGCTAAGGTTTCCATGGATAATTTGTTTTATGTTTTATTTACAAAACCTCCCGACAGAAATACCTCTAAGGAAAACAAGGATAACAATGAAAAAACTATTGGGGAACGTAGTAATTTAAAAAAAATTCCTACGCACACGCAAGATAATGGTGATGGCATAGCAACGAGAGGGGAGATTGTTGTCTACGTACCCTCGTAGATCGTCAAGCGGAAGCGTTATGACAACGCGGTTGATGTAGTCGTACGTCTTCACGACTCAACCAATCCAAGCACCGAAGGTACGACACCTCCGTGTTCAGCACACATCCAGCTCGATGACGTCCCCCTGGGCTCCAATCCAGCGAAGCGTCGGGGATGAGTTCCGTCAGCACGACGGCGTGGTGACGATGATGATGTTCTACCGGCGCAAGGCTTCGCCTAAACTCCGCGATGATATGACCGAGGTGGATTATGGTGGAGGGGGGCACCGCACACGGCTAAGGAACGATCCATAGATCAACTTCTATGTCTATGGAGTGCCCCCCTCCCCCGTATATAAAGGGGGAGAGGAGGAGGGGGCCGGCCAAGGGGGAGGCGCGCCCTAGGAGGGGGAAACCTACTCCAAGTAGGTTTGCCCCCTCCCTTTCCTATTAGGAGTAGGAGAGGGAAGGTAGAGAGGGAAGGGAAGAAGGAAAGGGGGGCTGGCCCCCCTCCCAAGTCGGATTGGGCTTGGGGGGGCCCTCCTTTGCTCCTTCTCCCTCCTTTCAACTAAGGCCCAATAAGGCCCATATACTTACCGGGGGGGTTCCGATAACCTCCCGGATCTCCGGTATAGTCACAATCTCACCCGGAACATTTCCGGTGTCCAAATATATCCGTCCAATATATCAATCTTTATGTCTCGACCATTTCGAGACTCCTCGTCATTTCCGTGATCACATCCGGGACTCCAAACAACCTTCGGTACATCAAAACTTATAAACTCATAATAAAACTGTCATCGTAACGTTAAGCATGTGGACCCTACGGGTTCGAGAACTATGTAGACATGAGCTAGAACTATTCTCGGTCAATAACCAATAGTGGAACCTGGATGTTCATATTGGTTCCTACATATTCTACGAAGATCTTTATCGGTCAAACCGCATAACAACAAACGTTGTTCCCTTTGTCATCGGTCTGTTACTTGCCCGAGATTCGATCATCGGTATCCAATACCTAGTTCAATCTCGTTACCAGCAAGTCTCTTTACTCGTTCCGTAATACATCATTTCATAACTAACTCATTAGTTACAATGCTTGCAAGGCTTAGGTGATGAGTATTACCGAGAAGGCCTAGAGATACCTCTCCGACAATCGGAGTGACAAAACCTAATCTTGAATTATGCCAACTCAACATGTACCTTTGGAGACACCTGTAGAGTACCTTTATAATCACCCAGTTACGTTGTGACATTTGGTAGCACACAAAGTGTTCCTCCGGTAAACGGGAGTTGCACAATCTCATAGTTGCAGGAACATGTACAAGTCATGAAGAAAGCAATAGCAACATACTAAACGATCAAGTGCTAAGCTAACGGAATGGGTCAAGTCAATCACATCATTCTCCTAATGATGTGATCCCGTTAATCAAATGACAACTCATGTCTATGGCTAGGAAACTTAACCATCTTTGATTCACGAGCTAGTCAAGTAGAGGCATACTAGTGACACTATGTTTGTCTATGTATTCACACATGTATTATGTTTCCGGTTAATACAATTCTAGCATGAAAAATAAACATTTATCATGAAATAAGGAAATAAATAATAACTTTATTATTGCCTCTAGGGCATATTTCCTTCAGTCTCCCACTTGCACTAGAGTCAATAATCTAGTTCACATCGCCATGTGATTTAACACCAACAATCATATATGTATATGATTAACACCCATAGTTCACATCGTCATGTGACCAACACCCAAAGGGTTTACTAGAGTCAATAATCTAGTTCACATCGCTATGTGATTAAGACCCAAAGAGTACAAAGGTATGATCATGTTTTGCTCGTGAGAGAAGTTTAGTCAACGGGTCTGTCACATACAGAGCCGTATGTATTTTGCAAATATTCTATGTGTACAATACTCTACACGGAGCTACTCTAGCTAATTGCTCCCACTTTCAATATGTATCCAGATTAAGACTTAGAGTCATCTGGATCAGTGCCAAAACTTGTATTGACGTAACCCTTTACGACGAACCTTTTGTCACCTCCATAATCGAGAAACATATCCTTATTCCACTAAGGATAATTTTGACCAATGTCCAGTGATCTACTCCTAGATCACTATTGTACTCCCTTGCCAAACCAGGGCAGAGTATACAATAGGTCTGGTTCACAGCATAGCATACTTTATAGAACCTATGACTGAGGCATAAGGAATGACTTTTCATTCTCTTTCTATTTTCTGCTATGGTCGGGTCTTGAGTCTTACTCAACTTCACACCTTGCAACACAGGCAAGAACTCCTTTGACTGTTCCATTTTGAACTACTTCAAAATCTTGTCAAGGTATGTACTCATTGAAAATCTTATCAAGCGTCTTTGATCTATCTCAATAGATCTTGATGCTCAATATGTAAGTAGCTTTACTGAGGTCTTTATTTTAAAGAACTCCTTTCAAACACTCCTTTATGCTTTGCAGAATAATTCTACATTATTTCTGATCAACAATATGTCATTCACATATACTTATCAGAAATGCTGTAGTGCTCCCACTCACTTTCTTGTAAATACAGGCTTCACCGTAAGTCTGTACAAAACTATATGCTTTGATCAACTCATCAAAGCGTATATTCCAACTCCGAGATGCTTGCACCAGTCCATAGATGGATCGCTGGAGCATGCACATTTTGTTAGTACCTTTAGGATTGAAAAAAACTTCTGGTTGCATCATATACAACTCTTCTTTGAGAAATCCATTCAGGAATGCAGTTTTTACATCCATCTGCCAAATTTCATAATCATAAAATGCGGCAATCGCTAACATGATTCGGACAGACTTAAGCATCACTAGGGTGAGAAAGTCTCATCGTAGTCAACCCCTTGAACTTGTTGAAAAACTTTCGCAACAAGTCGAGCTTTATAGATAGTAACACTACTATCAACGCCCGTCTTCCTCTTGAAGATCCATTTATACAATATGGCTTGCCGTCGGGCAACTCCACCAAAGTCCACACTTTGTTCTCATACATGGATCCCATCTCAGATTTCATGGCCTTAAGCCATTTTGAGGAATCTGGGCTCATCATTGCTTCCTCATAGTTCGTAGGTTCATCATGGTCTAGTAACATAACTTCCAGAACAGGATTACCGTACCACTCTGGTGCGGACCGTACTCTGGAAGACCTACGAGGTTCTGTAGTAACTTGATCTGAAGTTTCATGATCATCATCATTAGCTTCCTCACTAATTGGTGTAGAAATCACTGGAACTGATTTCAGTGATGAACAATTTTCCAATTCGGGAGAAGGTACAGTTACCTCATCAAGTTCTACTTTTCTCCCACTCACTTCTTTCGAGAGAAACTCCTTCTCTAGAAAGGATCCATTTTTAGCAACGAATATCTTGCCTTCGGATCTGTGATAGAAGGTGTACCCAACAATTTCCTTTGGGTATTCTATGAAGACGCACTTCTCTGATTTGGGTTCGAGCTTATCAGGATGAAACTTTTTCACATAAGCATCACAGCCCCAAACTTTAAGAAACGACAACTTGGGTTTCTTGCTAAACCACAGTTCATAAGGCGTCGTTTCAACGGATTTAGATGGTGCCCTATTTAATATGAATAAAGCTGTCTCTAATGCATAACCCAAAAACAATAGTTGTAAATCAGTAAGAGACATCATAGATCGCACTATATCCAATAAAGTGCGGGTACGATGTTTGGACACACCATAACGTTGTGGTGTTCCAGGTGGCGTGAGCTGTGAAACTATTCCACATTGTTTTAATTGAAGACCAAACTCGTAACTCAAATATTTGTCTCCGCGATAAGATCGCAGAAACTTTATTTTCTTGTTACGATGATTTTTCCACTTCACTCTGAAATTCTTTGAACCTTTCAACTATTTCAGACTTATGTTTCATCAAGTAGATATACCCATATCTGCTCAAATCATCTTGTGAAGGTCAGAAAATAACGATACTTGCCACGAGCATCAACACTCATTGGATCGCATACATCGGTATGTATTATTTCCAATAATTCAGTAGCTTGTTCCATTGTTCCGGAGAACGGAGTTTTAGTCATCTTGCACAAAAGGCACGGTTCACAAGCATCAAATGATTCATAACCAAGTGATTCTGAAAATCCATCTTTATGGAGTTTCTTCATGTGCTTTACACCGATATGACCAAAACGGCAGTGCCACAAATAAGTTGCACTATCATTATTAACTTTGCATATTTTGGCATCGATATTATGAATATGTGCATCACTACGATCGAGAGCCAACAAACTATTTTCGTTGGATGTTTGACCATTGAAGGTTTTAAAAGAGAACAACAATTATTCTCTGATTTTAAATGAATAACCGTATTGCAATAAACATGATCAAATCATATTCATGCTCAACGCAAACGCTAAATAACATTTATTTAGGTTTAACACTAATCCCAAAAGTATAGGGAGTGTGCGATGATGATCATATCAATCTTGGAACTACTTCCAACACTCATCGTCACTTCCCCTTCAACTAGTCTTTGTTTATTCTGTAACTCCTGTTTCGAGTTACTAATCTTAGCAACCGAACAAGTATCAAATACTCAGGGGCTACTATAAACACTAGTAAAGCACACATCAATAACCTATATATCAAATATACCCTTGTTCACTTTGCCATCCTTCTTATCCACCAAATATTCAGGGCATTTCCGCTTCCAGTGACCATTTCCTTTGCAGTGTAAGCACTCAGTTTCAGGCTTTGGTCCAGCTTTGGTCTTCTTCACGGGAGTGACAACTTGTTTGCCATTCTACTTTGAAGTTTCCCTTTCTTTCCCTTTGCCCTTTTCTTGAAACTAGTGGTCTTGTCAATCATCAACACTTGATGCTCTTTCTTGATATCTACCTTCGTTGATTTGAACATCACGAAGAGCTCGGGAATCGTTTTCGTCATCCCTTGCATACTATAGTTCATCTCGAAGTTCTAGTAACTTAGTGATGGTGACTAGAGAATTCTATCAATCACTATCTTATCTGGAAGATTAACTCCCACTTGATTCAAGCGATTGAAGTATCCAGACAATCTGAGCACATGCTCACTAGTTAAGCGATTCTCCTCCATCTTTTAGCTATAGAACTTGTTGGAGACTTCATATCTCTCAACTCGGGTATTAGCTTGAAATATTAACTTCAATTCCTGGAACATCTCATATGGTCCATGATGTTCAAAACATCTTTGAAGTCCCGATTCTAAGCGATAAAGCATGGTGCACAAAACTATCAAGTAGTCATCATATTGAGCTAGCCAAACGTTCATAACGTCTGCATCTGCTCCTGCAATAGGTCTATCACCTAGCGGTGCATTAAGGACATAATTCTTCTGTGCAGCAATGAGGATAAACCTCAGATCATGGATCCAATCCGCATCATTGCTACTAACATCTTTCAACACAGCTTTCTCTAGGAACATATCAAAATAAACATATGAAAGCAACAACGCGAGCTATTCTCTACAACATAATTTGCAAAATACTACCAGGACTAAGTTCATGATAAATTAAGTTCAATTAATCATATTACTAAAGAACTCCCACTTAGACAGACATCTCTCTAGTTATCTAAATGATCACGTGATCCAAATCAACTAAACCATAACCGATCATCACGTCAGATGGAGTAGTTTTCAATGGTGAACATCACTATGTTGATCATATCTACTATAGGATTCACGCTCGACCTTTCGGTCTCCGTGCTCCGAGGCCATACCTGCATATGCTAGGCTCGTCAAGTTTAACCTGAGTATTCCGCGTGTGCAAAACTGGCTTGCACCCGTTGTAGATGGACGTAGAGCTTATCACACCCGATCATCACGTGGTGTCTGGGCACGATGAACTTTGGCAACGGTGCATACTCAGGGATAACACTTCTTGATAATTAGTGAGAGATCGTCTTAAAATGCTACCGTTAATCAAAGCAAGAATAAGATGTATAATAGATAAACATCATATGCAATCAAAATATGTGACATGATATGGCCATGATCATCTTGCGCCTTTGATCTCCATCTCCAAAGTACTGTCATGATCTCTATCGTCACCGGCACGACACCATGATATTCATCATCTTGATCTATATCAATGTGTCATCACATGGTTGTCTCACCAACTATTGCTCTTGCAACTATTGCTATCGTATAGAGATAAAGTAAAGCAATTATTTGGCACTTGCATCTTATGCAACAAAGAGACATCCATAGGGCTTCTGCCAGTTGCCGATAACTTCAACGAAACATGATCATCTCATACAACAACTTATATCTTATCACGTCTTAACCATATCACATCACAACATGCCCTGCAAAAACAAGTTAGACGTCCTCTACCTTGTTGTTGCAAATTTTACGTGGCTGCTACGGGCTGAGCAAGAACCGTTCTTACCTATGCATCAAAACCACAATGATAGTTCGTCAAGTTAGTGCTGTTTTAACCTTCGCAAGGACCGGGCGTAGCCACACTCGGTTCAACTAAAGTTGGAGATGCTGACACCCGCCAGCCACCTGTGTGCAAAGCACGTCGGTAGAACCAGTCTCGCGTAAGCGTACGCGTAATGTTGGTGCGGGCCGCTTCATCCAACAATACCGCCGAACCAAAGTATGACATGCTGGTAAGCAGTATGACTTGTATCGCCCACAACTCACTTGTGTTCTACTCGTGCATATAACATCAACGCATAAAACCTGGCTCTGATACCACTATTGGGGAACGTAGTAGTTTAAAAAAAATTCCTACACACACGCAAGATCATGGTGATGGCACAGCAACGAGAGGGGAGAGTGTTGTCTACGTACCCTCGTAGACCGTCAAGCGGAAGCGTTATGACAACGCGGTTGATGTAGTCGTACGTCTTCACGACTCAACCGATCCAAGCACCGAACATACGGCACCTCCGTGTTCAGCACATGTCCAGCTCGATGACGTCCCCCCGGGCTCCAATCCAGCGAAGCGTCGGGGATGAGTTCCGTCAGCACGACGGCGTGGTGACGATGATGATGTTCTACCAGCGCAGGGCTTCGTCTAAACTCCGCGACGATATGACCGAGGTGGATTATGGTGGAGGGGGGCACCGCACACGGCTAAGGAACGATCCGTAGATCAACTTCTGTGTCTATGGGGTGCCCCCCTCCCCCGTATATAAAGGGGGAGAGGAGGAAGGGGCCGGCCAAGGGGGAGGCGCGCCCTAGGAGGGGGAAACCTACTACAAGTAGGTTTGCCCCCTCCCTTTCCTATTAGGAGCAGGAGAGGGAAGGTAGAGAGGGGAGGGAAGAAGGAAAGGGGGGGCCGACCCCCCTCCCAATTCGGATTGGGCTTGGGGGGGCACGCCCCCTCCTTTGCTCCTTCTCCCTCCTTTCCACTAACGCCCAATAAGGCCCATATACTTACCGGGGGGTTCCGGTAACCTCCCGGATCTCCGGTATAGTCCCAATCTCATCCGGAACCTTTCCGGTGTCCAAATATATCCGTCCAATATATCAATCTTTATGTCTCGACCATTTCGAGACTCCTCGTCATGTCCATGATCACATCCGGGACTCCGAACAACCTTCGGTACATGAAAACTTATAAACTCATAATAAAACTGTCATCGTAACGTTAAGCGTGTGGACCCTACGGGTTCGAGAACTATGTAGACATGACCTAGAACTATTCTCGGTCAATAACCAATAGTGGAACCTAGATGTTCATATTGGTTCCTACATATTCTACGAAGATCTTTATCGGTCAAACTGCATAACAACATACGTTGTTCCCTTTGTCATCGGTATGTTACTTGCCCGAGATTCGATCGTCGGTATCGTATACCTAGTTCAATCTCGTTACCGGCAAGTCTCTTTACTCGTTCCGTAATAGATCATTTCATAACTAACTCATTAGTTACAATGCTTGCAAGGATTAGGTTATGAGTATTACCGAGAAGGCCCAGAGATACCTCTCCGACAATCGGAGTGACAAAACCTAATCTCGAATTATGCCAACTCAACATGTACCTTTGGAGACACCTGTAGAGTACCTTTATAATCACCCAGTTACGTTGTGACGTTTGATAGCACACAAAGTGTTCCTCCGGTAAACGGGAGTTGCATAATCTCATAGTTGCAGGAACATGTATAAGTCATGAACAAAGCAATAGCAACATACTAAACGATCAAGTGCTAAGCTAACGGAATGGGTCAAGTCAATCACATCATTCTCCTAATGATGTGATCCCGTTAATGAAATGACAACTCATGTCTATGGCTAGGAAACTTAACCATCTTTGATTCACGAGCTAGTCAAGTAGAGGCATACTAGTGACACTATGTTTGTCTATGTATTCACACATGTATTATGTTTCCGGTTAATACAATTATAGCATGAATAATAAACATTTATCATGAAATAAGGAAATAAATAATAACTTTATTATTGCCTCTAGGGCATATTTCCTTCAAAAACTTATATCCTACGCGTAATGCCTAGCTAGGGGCGTAAAACGATAGCGCTCGTTGGGAGGCAACCCAACTAGTATATTTTTGCTTTTTGTTTTTCTTGTTATTTTAAAAAATACACAATTATACTTCTGGTTAGATGTGTTTTTGTAGTTTATATTAGTGTTTGTGCCAAGCAAGGCCTTTGGGATGATTTCGGTGAAAGATTTGATCTTGCTGAAAAACAGAAACTCATGCACTCACGAAAATAATTTTCATAAATCACAGAAACGTGATTTTGAGTTGATTCTTTTTGCAGAAGATTAATATACAAATTTCTTAGGTTTTCCTAATTTCTCAATACTTTTGGATTTACAGAAGTATTCAAAATATCCAGATTGCTACAGACTGTTCTGTTTTTGATAGATTCTGTTTTATTTGCGTTGTGTGCTTGTTTTGATGATTCTACGGTTTTCTTTGATGAGTTTTTGCTATAGAAAAGTTGGAATACAGTATATATAATTCAAAAATAAAATATGAATAGGTTTTCAACAGTACTTATAGTACTGGTTTGCTTTCTTATACTAACGGGGTTTTGTTGTGTTTTGTGTGATTGAAGTTTTCAAGTTTTGGGTGATCTTATGATGGATGAAGGAATAAGGATTAGCAAAAGGCTAAGCTTGGGGATGCCTGAGGCACACCAAGATAATATTCAAGAATTAGCAAGCAACTAAGCTTGGGGATGCCCCCGAGTGGCATCCCCGCTTTCTTCTAACAACCATCGGTATTTTACTTGAAGCTATATTTTTATTCGTCACATATTATGAGTTTTGCTTGGAGCGTCTTGTATGATATGAGTCTTTTCTTGTTTTGCTTTGTGTTTTAAGTGTTGAATACTTGCTGAACACACCTTTTTGAGAGAGCCAACGATTATGCTATGCTTGCTCCTATGCTTCACTTCAATTTTTCGAGCCATGGATTTGCTCTAGTACTTCACTTATATCTTTTTGAGCATGGTGTGCTTTGTTATTTTTGAAGAAATGTTCTCATGCTTCACTTATATTTATTTGGGAGTTAGTAAAATTTTCAGAAATTCTCTCTTGCTTCACTTAGATTATTTTGGGAGAAAGAAATATTTTGCTCATGTTCTTCACTTAAATTTGTTTGAGCTTATCAAAAGCAACATATGAAAATAGTCCCAAAGTGATAGATATCCAAGGAGGATATAATAAAAACTTTAATGAAGATCATTGGACAAAATAAACTTGATTCTTAGTAATGGTTTTGTATGTGAGTCATGTTGATGAGTAACTGTGCTTTAGTAAGAATATTGATGTTAAGGTTTGTGATTCCCTATGCAAGCACAAAAGTCAATAGTTAGGCAATGAAATTTATATCCTACTTGTGGTGCATTATTCGGTGTTACTTATGCTTAATGCTTGGGTACAAGATTTTTCGCTTTTTGGTTGGTAGCTTCTCAATATTTTTGCTAGCCTTCATTTTGCACTAAGTATGATCACTACTTGTGCATCCAAAACCCTTTAAACCAATTTTGCCATATCAGTCCACTATACCTACCTATATGCGTATTTCGGTGCCGTTCTAAGCAAATTTGCATGTGCCATCTCTAAATTTTCAAAATAAATTTCTCTTTGTGTGCTCTACCGCTCGTGAGGCAGTGAGTGGTGGCCAATATTTTCCATGCTAGATGTGTTATTCTCACAATGAGTGTTTATTCACTTGTCATTGCACGAGAGTACGGCAAAGGTATTAGGGATGCCCAGTCCCAAAATGAAAAATGAATATACTTTATGTTATCAAATAATAAATTCCTTGGAAACCATTGGTATGGAGGGCACCCATGGATACGGACAAGCCATGGAAAGTGAAAGTAAAGGTGGAAAAAGGAATAAACTTTATTTTCTATTTGGGAGCAGCCTATGATGTATCTAGCATGGTAAGTGTTGGGAGCTCTAATTCATTTTCGTTGGTGGGAAAAGTATGCCTCTCAAAAATGTTTTTATCTCTCAATTTAAGCTTTGAGCTCTGGCACCTCTACAAATCCCTACTTCCCTCCACGAAGGGCCTTTCTTTTACTTGTGCAATTTTTATTTTTGAATTTGAGTCCCCATCTTCTCTTATAAAGCACCAACTAAGAGGCACTATGATTGTATTTGAGCATTTGGTGTAGCTAATATTCGAGTGTGTTTCATGAGTGGATCAATGACTGAGCATAATGGGCTAGGGATAACTTGCTTTAGTATTGATATTTTGAAAGACAAGGTTGCTTGTTGGTATGCTTGAGTATTAAAGTCTTCATGTCAAAACTAGACTATTGCTTTGAACCTTATAAAAGTCCAAATGCCCATGCTACAAAGAAAATAAAATGTGATGAACATGTTAGGCAGCATTCCACATCAAAAATTCCGTTTTTATCATTCTTGGATGTTTTACAACCATTTTATAGTCATTTTATATCATTTTTTGGTACTAACCTATTGACATAGTGCCCAATGCCAACTGTTGTTTTCTGCATGTTTCTTACATCGCGGGAAATCAATACCAAACAGAGTCCAAATGCAGCAAAACTTTTTGAGTATTTTTTGGGCCAGAAGACATCTAGTGGGCCAGGAAAGCACCTAAGGGGAGCTCCGAGGGGAGCACAACCCAACAGGGCGCGCCTGGGGGCCTAGGCGTGCCCCGGTGGGTTGTGCCCTCCTTGTTGGCCCCCGGCACCGCCTCTTTGCTCTATAAATACCCCAATATTCCAGAAACCCTAGAGGAGTCGACGAAAATCAATTCCAGCCGCCACAGAGTCTAGAAACACCAGATCCAATCTAGACACCATCATGGAGGGGTGCATCATGTCCATTGGTGCCTCTCCGATGATGCGTGAGTAGTTCTTTGTAGACCTACGGGTCCGTAGTTAGTAGCTAGATGGCTTCCTCTCTCTCTCTCTCTGTTGATTATCAATACAATGGTCTCTTGGAGATCCATATGATGTAAGTCTTTTTGCGGTGTGTTTGTTGGGATCCGATGAACTTTGAGTTTATGATCAGATCTATGTTTTTATCCATGAAAGTTATTTGAGTCTTCTTTGATCTCTTATATGCATGATTGATCATAGCCTCGTATTTCTTCTCCGATGTTTGGGTTTTTTTGGCCAACTTGATCTATTTATCTTGCAATGGGAAGAGGTGCCTTGTGATGGATTCGATCTTACGGTGCTTGATCTCAGTGACAAAAAAGGAAATGACACGTATGTATCGTTGCTATTAAGGATAATAATATGGGGTCTATTTCTACATAAATAGATCTTGTCTACATCATGTCATCGTTCTTATTGCATTACTCCGTTTCTCCATGAACTTAATACACTATGCATGCTGGATAGCGGTTGATGTGTGGAGTAATAGTAGTAGATGCAGGCAGGAGTCGGTCTACTAATCTTGGACGTGATGCATATCTAATGATCATTGCCTGGATATTGTCATGATTATTTGAATTTCTATCAATTGCCCAACAGTAATTGTTTTCCCACCGTTTGCTATTTTTTTCGAGAGAAGCCACTAGTGAAACCTACGGGCCCCAGGTCTCTTTTCATCATATTTGCCATTGCGAATTATTTTCCTTTGCATTTATTTTCAGATCTATTAAACCAAAAATACAAAGTTACCTTACTGCAATTTATCCTATCTACCACTTTTATCTGACGTTATTTTCCTATCTTGAGGCGCCGTACCGGAAAGGGATTGACAACCCCTTTAACATGTAGGGTTGTGAGTATTTGTTATTTGTGTGTTGGTGTTGTTTACGTGGTGTGAGGAGGTTCTCCTACTGGTTTGATAACCTTGGTATTATCACTGAGGGAAATACTTACCGTCGCTATACTGCATCATCCCTTCTTCTTTGGGGACATCACCTATATACATGATCATTGGCATGAATACGTCATAACTATGAACTTTTCTATCAATTGCCCAACAGTAATTTGTTTAGCCACCGTAAGCTATGTGTTCGAGAGAGAAGCCTCTAGTGAAAACCATGCCCCTGGGTCTACTTCTATCATATTGCTAGAAAACCAAAAATACCTTGCTACAATTTATTTACTTTTATTTTACTTTGCAATTTATCTATCTATCACTATCAAAATCAATCCTTGCAAGTAATGAGTTCAAGGGGATTGACAACCCTCTTGCCCGCATTGGGTGCAAATATTTACTTTTGTGTGTGTAGGTACTGAAGACGGAAATTTGCGTGGTTCTCCTATTGGTTTGATAACTTTGGTTCTCACTGAGGGAATTACTTATCTCTACTGTACTACTTCACTCCTCCTCTTCAGGGAAATCCCAACGCAGTTTACAAGTAGCAAGGATACAAATATAAAGTGGTTGGATCTGTTGGGGGAAAGTTTTTGATATATAATTGACCAAAATTCTACCTTTTAGTTTCTTGGATGGTAATAATGCTGCAAGAACTTTCCTCTATTTTTAAATTGATTTCATTCCATCTGTCAGAGGAATTGATGCCTCTTACATTCCAGTTTAGTACATTCCAATTTCTATTTAATATGCAAAATGGGTTCTGAGATCTGTCCCATGCATGAAATAGCATGACATGAAGCCATGATACAACCACTACTAGGGAAAACCTTATACACAGAACCTTAGCAGTAGCGGTGGATAAAAAGAGGCACTATTGCTAGGTAGTCATAGCGCGTGTCAGGAGACCACGCTACTGCTATAGGCTTACCAGTAGCGCGGCACGATAAAAGAACGTTGCTACTAAAATTGCCCCACCGTTCCCGCCACGCTAGGTTTAGTAGTAGCGCGTCTCCAACAACCGCGCTACTGCTACTTTAATAGTAGTAGCGCCTTTCTTGTGCAGGCTGCTACTGCTAAGTTTGAACCTGGCCACATGGCAGGCCCCGCTTAGCAGTAGCGCTCCTCCGAGGGGTGCGCTACCGCTATCTCCTTAGCAGCAGCGTGTTTTAGGCCCAGTGCTACTGCTAAACCACAGCCACCACCTTTTCCTCCCCCCCCCCTCCCCCATCCTCTCTTCCTTCACTTTCCCCTAGCTCCCACCTCCTCTCTCCCTCACTTTGCTTCTTCCTCACTACTTCTCCCCCCATTACTCTCCTTCTTCTACCTATCTTTCTCTCTCTTTATTGCTCCTAGCTAAGTATGCCACCTCCATTAATGCATCTCCTTTCTCTTCTTCCCTCTCCCTCCACTAGTTGAACTTATCTCTCCTTCCCAAACTAGCTAGGTAGATCTAGCATTTAGTGAAGTGACCTATGTACCTCCCTACCTAGATCTAGCCTTGTCAAGAAGTAAGCTTTGACCACTTTTGATCATTCCATAGGTGTGTGGCAATACCGATCGACATCATCATCTCAGTGTTCTTGATCTCGAGATAGGTGATTAAAAATTTCTGCTTTTGCAAGAATGGAAATATGTGTATGTGTGCGGTATGACATAATCGGGCGATATGATGGAAACTGTGTGTGGCATGAGTTGCCGCTGAATTGTGCTTGTGAGTTGCCTATGTTTTGCCGAAATGTCGATTTATTTCCGTTTCGGTGAATTTCGGGCAAAGTCTATATATCCTATTTTTAGGGAAGGTCATGCAGAATTTTTGTATGACTTTGATGCATGCATGCATTTTTCTAATCAATTTGTTTATTATTACCATGCAGGTGTTCATGATGGTCAGGGGAACGATGGTGGAAAGGTGGTTGCGGTCGGCGGTGCAGGACATGAAAGAAAATAACCAGACAGAGATTTATTTCCGTGTCGAAGGTGCAAAGGAGGACTTTGGCTCGACCGCTATGAGGATGGTTGTGTGATGGTGCACCTGCTCATGACTGGTTTCATGGACGACTATACTCGGTGGATTATTGAAGATGAGGATGATGAGGAGGAGGACGCTGATGGGGCAGGTAATGATGACACGAGGCAAGATGAAGAGATGACCGATAATGGTGGTGGGGAAGAGGCCAGACATAGCGGCGGAAAAGAGGTCGAACATGGCGGCAGAGAAGGGGCCGCGCATGGCGGCGGAGAAAACATGGACTCCAGGCCGCAAACTTCGTGAGTACTAAGTTCAATCGTTATGGACCCTCATGTTCAAGAACTGCTTTGCAAGGAGACGAGTACTGACAGAGCTCATTCTAGAGAGGAGGTCAAGCTGCAACAACTAGTGGTAGACTCGAACACTCCATTGTATGATGGTTGCGATCCCGAGGTGACCTGCTTGAGTTTCATGCTCGAACTTTTGAAGGCAAAGGCTAAAAACAAATGGACCGACACTAGCCTCGATGAGCTTCTCATGTACCGAAAGAATGTTCTTCCCGTAGAGAATCTATGTCCTACTAGTGTGGATGAAGCCAAGAAGATCGTATGCCCTCTTAATCTGCCGATACCATGCATGCATCAACGATTGCATAATTCATTGGAAGGAGCACGCAGAAAAAACCAGTTGTCCAGTGTGCAATGCTTCTTGATACAAGAAGGCCGGGAAGAAAACTCCCCAGAAAGTTGTATTGTACTTCCGATCACTCCCCGTCTGCAATGTTAATTTGTATATCCAAAGGAAGCAAAGCTCATGCGTTGGCACGCGGAGAGGACAAATCTCGACGATGGAGTTGATCCGAAGCTGAGACACCTCGTGGATGGAAGCCAATGGAGAGCGTTCAATGGAGAATGTTGATTTTTTGCATGTGATGCAAGGAACATCGTGCTTGGTGCGTGTACCGATGGCATGAATCCATTTGGCAACCAGAACACCAACCATAGCACATGGACCGTGTTTGCATGGATGTACAACATCCCCCTGGTTGTGCATGACGTCAAAGTACATACACATGAGCATGCTAATTCAAGGGCCAAAACAACCGGGAAATAATATTAATCTGTATCTGGGGCTATTGTCGAATTCAGGGCTCCGCAGACCCTAGAAAGGTTCGAACTCTAGGGCGTGTGCAGAGAACTCAACCTCTCCAGCCAACCGACCCGTCGCCCCATAGCCTGGCTCGATGAACAAGAAAGAAGATGGACACGGCAGTTTACCCAGGTTCGGGTGACCTTGTGGTGTAAGACCCTACTCCTGCTTTGTGTTGGATTAGCCTCGTGGGGGGGCTGAGGGTGAACAAGTACAAGATATGTACAACCTCGTGAGGTCTGCTCTGGTGAGCCGAGAGGTTCGGGCGATCTGTATGCCGATCCCCTTCTATGGTGGTGGCTAACCTATATTTATAATGTCCTCAGTCCTTTTCCCCCAAAACGTAGGCGGGAAGGGATCCCATAGTGGCCAATTTGAAAGGGGACAAGTAGTACATCTTATCCTGACAAAAGGTGTCCTTCTCCTACACAGCTTCTGGTCGTGATGCCGCGGTGGGCTCGGTGATGACATCCGTCCTGCCATCCTGGCGGTCTTGGTATCGTTGCATCGGAGTGGAAACCTTTGCCTGATTCCTCGGGAACCCACTCCTACGCTTGCCTCCTTACCACCAAAGAGGAAACTGTCTTCTCTGCACCCGCTGGCGCCCGCCTAGCCTTGGTTGTCATGGCTTGCGTCACCGCAAACTCATGAGGTTGGGCACTTGCATAGGAATCTCCGCTCCTCGGGAGCAGCCTAGGGAGGATGCTCTCTCAGGAGGTCTTGGCGTTGCTTCCCACGCGTGGCTTCGCCCCTCATAAGGGTCTTGTCTTGGTGATGTTGTAGATGGGTCGTTCCAAGCCTTCGATGGAGCCACTCCACGGGCCGCAGGCAGGCAAGTTTGGGTACCCTGATTCCCAGAACACCGACAGCTACTTCAAGAGAAGTTAGACACGTTATCGAAAATACCAGCCAAGACATGGGATGCCAGCAAAGGCGAGTATTTCTATATGAGAGCCGCGCGGATCATGACGGTGCACAACTATCTCGGTTACGGATATGTGTCAGGCCAGGTGTGCCATGGATATTGCGGATGCACGCGGTGCATGGATGATACAACGTCTCAGCAACTAACGTCAGTGAAAGATGGCGGGTCTGGGAAAATCATGTAGATGGGGCATCGAAGATGGCTCAAGAAGGACGACCCGTGGAGAAACCGTGGAGATCCATTCAATGGTGAGGCTGAGCATTGAGGATCTCCACGTAAGCGGAGCGGCATCAAAATTGATGAGCTGTTGAAAAACTGGGAACAGTTCCCCGCACTGGGAAAGACGATGAAAAATGCGCCGGCGCCGCTGCTGAAGGTATGGAAGACGAGGTCTGTTTTCTGGGACTTGGAGTACTGGCACAAAATTTGACACGTCTCATTGCCTTGATCAAATGCATATCTTTAAGAATGTCCTTGAGGGCTTGCTTGCGACACTGATGAAATGCCGGATAAGACCAAGGATGGGCAAAGACAATCATTGTATCTATTTTGGTTAATGTGCATCGCATGTTCTTCATATCATCAACCACATCAGTAAGATAAAACAGGAGATGACAAGGTGCAAACATGGGCTGCTTCACCACATACTGGATTATAGATCCAAAAAAACAAGCATGCATATAGGGAGTATTGAGTAATGTGCATGGTATGAATAAGGATTTTGGTTTCACAAGTAAAACTTGGAACTTACGGTTGTCGCGAACATGCATTTTTATAGAAACAGCAAACTAAATAGCAGTTAATGATATGAGCAAATTAAATAGTAGTTGATGATAATGGCTTTAGAATGCCTGACTTACATTAACAGTTAACACTGGCTTTATAATGCCCTTCTCCATGTCAAGGGAAGGATAACTCAAGAATTTCAACATAGAATCTTCTTCATAAGCATTGCCTATATTCTACATTTTGTAGAGAGTAATTATAGATATGATAATACTGGAAGGGATAGAGGATAATGAAGATAAGATGTAGATTGATGCTACATAATCAACTACCAATCCCTAGAAGTACAAGCGTTACAGGACAAAATGTACTGACAAGAGCAATGGGCTACACCTCTGCACTGGCATTGTCTGTGTATTCAATTTTTGGTAAGATTAAATATAGATCTGATATTTTTAGTAAATGGTGGGCGAGGGAGATAAGATGCAGAATGCTACACAATGAACCAATCCCTCTTCCCATAATATAAGTGTTTTGAACACTGGTGTACTATACAAAACGTTCTTATATTATGGGACGGAGGGAGTAGCTACTAATCTAAGTATAGTGATAGACGACATTCAGTCCTTACAAGAGAACTGCAGAGCTAAACCTCTTCAAAAGCATTGGGTTGATTCTAAATTTATATAAGAGCCAATATGGATCTTATAATGTCCACCAAATGGACGATAACGAGGCTAACATGTGCATTGATGCTACATAATGAACCAGCTATGAAAGTAAGTATGGTCATACAAGCAAGAGGTACTCACAAGAGCAATGCAGTGTGCAGTATAGTTGCAGATTCTATGGTCCCTTGAGAATGGATGTTCTTTTGCAAACAGTTTTCGTACAAGTGAGATGTTAAGGCACATGCAGAAATGTAGTTCAAATTGTGATGTGATATCATAGACAATACCTTACACTCCAGACAAGACCAATGTGTAACAAGATTATTCCAGTCACTGTCTGATAAATGTAGCACTGGAGACTTTACAGAATTTTCGTTTAGAGGCTTTCAATTGAAGTGCGCTTGCCTCAGGTAGGAATGATACTTCATCAACGAGTGCTTGAAAAGTACAACCAATCGTTGCTCGTCTTGTCAGTCCAGTTTGGTCCTTTCCTATTTAAAAGAATGAAATATTCTGTCTTCTGTTAGCAGAAACATATGCAGGAATTACCAGGAATAACATTAGTATATTACTTACGCTTAAGTTGTGGAGGAACATTGGAAATTTTTCTTTGTCTGTGGTATAATCTTTCCATGAAGGAAAGATGTGCACAAAGTTCCTGACAACAATATAAGCTTTGTCTTGTAAACTGGGAAGAAGTGGAACAGGAGTCCTATTTGCTGCAATTGGGGCTCGCTCTTGTTCGAAAAGGGATTTGGTAACTAGATTTGGTGTACTCTTTGATGGAATGGGGGTTTTGCATCGTAGAGGTAGTGCTATGTCAACTGGCATCATCATACTGTTCGCGGCAGTTGGGGTGTGCTGAGTTGGTGCATCAGAGATGGCCAGTGTAGTAGATCTAGAGTCTACTAGAGTTGCGGCCGTGTTTTTTGGGTCTGGTGATATTGCAACTACACCTAATGGGATATTTGATTTATCAGGTGTCACTACCTTTTCCAAATACTTTGTTCATGCTCCTCCGTTATCAGCAATCGCCCTCTTCCTTTTGAACGTCTAATACACAAGAACAACATTTGAATGGATAACTATGGTATGATGACAGATGGAATATGTACTGAAAATGGATAGGCAGGGCGTATTCACATACACAATGCGTAAACTAAGCTAATGACAGTGCAACAAAGTAGAAGCAATGCAAAGTATCAGCTGCAAAGTTAGAGCAAGCACCTTGATGGGTGAATAAGATAGGGCATCTGCCTCTGACTCCTCCTCTAGGGAGCTACATTGACTTAGGTCTCCCTCTAACTCAGAATCACTGTTAGGATCATATCCTGAGCATGAATCTATAGGTGGAGAGCGTTTGCATCGCATTGCGTACAAACTTGATTTCAATCCCTTAATGCCATGTTTGACAGCCATGGCATTGTTCTACTTTATTCTTTTCATGCGCGCAAGCTCATAATCAGTATGATGATGTTCAGTATCTGAGATTCATGAAAACATAAAAAGTAGTCATATTATCTATGGAATGCATTGTGGATTGAACTCGAAGAGTGTCTTCCTATAAACACCTTCATATGCAAAGTTCACCCCCAACCGTGCTGACCAGACCACACACAGAAATACAAACCTCTTATGTCTCTATAACAGGCACACACACATTTTAAAACTGAAGTAGGAGCATTAGAATCATATCAAATTCATATTTGAACAAATAAACTAAGGAATTATGAGTGGCATAATGTTTAGCTTCAGGAGTGGAGTGCTGGCAGTGCGACACAAAGCAAGTAGGCAGGTTGTATTCCATCTAAAAGATCGTAGTCTATGTAAAAGGTGGAAATGACACTTTCTTTCTATACAATGCAGTGTTCATTGCCCACACATGGAAGATATCACATAGAGAAATACTATTCCCTCATGTCTGCGGTTCTAGTATTTTGAAATAGGGTGACCACCCTAAAAGAATATTCACAACAAATTTTGAAATAGTGTGAACTTTACAGGTACTAAAGATTACTGAAATACATCTGAACCATTAAGTGTAGGTAGCACTCAGTACACAACAAACCCTAATGATAGTCCTGCCTAATGAGTAATGAATCAATTAGAAAATGGGTGATGAGGACTGGCTGCTGAGTGTTGAGGACGTATCTTAGGATAAATCGGGTTGGCTTAGTGTCTGATGCATGCCTAAGCCCCGAACGGACTGGGAAGGTAGGCACGTCGACGCGCCCGAGCAGCAGTGACGTTGTTGGGAGAGTGGCTCCTAACCTCCAGTTAGTCCGGCGTCTCCTCCTAGAGTCATGTCGTCCGGGGACTACAAGTTGCCGGTGAGGCAGGCGGTTGTGGGTGAGTAGAGATCGGAAGCCTAGCAGAACAGAGGGGAATCGGGGCCTAGGCCGACCCAAAATCCAAGGGTGGGCCGCGACCAACCATGGGCACCCTGTAGATACACACCTGAGCGGTGTACATGCATTTTCGAAACTAAATTAGGAACATTTAGCTGACCAATTAAATGACTCTTATTTCATAATATCATATTCGTATTTGAACAACTAAGCTTGTTTATCTTGATGGGTGGAGTAGTGCTATTATGACACGAAGCACGTACGTTGGTCATATAGTGATCATAAAAGGGGGAAACTCGAAGCACTTTTTGAGCAAAAGAGGGTTTCCCCTCCGATTTCTATTAAAGAAACCACCATGGAACCAACATGATCAATTAAACCGTAAGCATGATCAATTAAACCCTATTATGACTGTGCCATGGCAGATTTAAAGCTGCAAACCGCAGAAATGCTATTTACCATCCATTGTTTGCTTCAAACTAAGAACTAAATTCTAAGAGCTGAAAAGAAAGTACAGTAACCAAGTTACGATCTATTTTCTGGTTGAGATCAAAAATTTGAGCAGATATGAAGTACCACATCTCTTGCGGTGTTGTGTAGGCATCGGGGGTGCGATGGCGGTCGGTGGCGTTGAAGCAGATCTGCGACGGTAGACGGGTGCATCGGGGGATAAGTCCCGTTGCGGTGGACGAGAAGTTTGTGTGAGCGGCCCCGGCAAAGAGGACGACGGCGCCGATGAAGCGAGAGGACGCGATGCAAGGCTCCTGATTCGTTGCCGTGGATGATAAACGTCCATCTCTAGCAGTGGACGAGCTGTCTTGGAAGGCGCTTCGGCATGGTGGAGGAGAGTGGCGATGGATGGGGTGGAGGATGACAGCGATGGATGGGGTGGCGGACGGAGGGGGCTGGTGTGGGGATGGTGTTCTAGCGCGGATGGTGTATGAATGGGAAAATGGAGGGAGATGTACGGGGAACCATATTTTTGGGACACGCCTATCTGAAATATGGGAAACTTATGAACTTAGCCCCCATTTAAAATTTGGACGTCTCATCGGTTGGGGATAGGACGGTAATCCCGCATCTCCCCAATATTTGCCCAGAGCGATTTCGAGCGAGGAGAGGGTGTTTTGGCGCCCACGGTGTATGAACGGGGCTGACAGGTAGGGAGGTTGTGTCACGTCTGAGTTAAGTTATGAACCTGCCGCTATTGAAAATATTTTCCTAAATCAATTTCGGCTGAGTCAAGTTTGTTTTGCTACCACCGTGTATGAGTGGGGAAATGGAGGAAGAGACAGACGTCTTTCAGACGAGCTTGAATCAAATGTCTTTTGCCGCCCATGTTTGGCGCCCACAGGGTCGGAATGGCCTCAGAGGCGGTCGTGTCACATCTAGTTGAAGCTACTAACCTACCCCTATTGAGAGAAGTGGAAACCGGGTCGGTGGATTGTCCGTGTAAGGGGTAGACAGTAATTTCCATCTACCAAACATTGGCATCGGGCAGCCGATGTGGGAGTGGACATTTTGCCGCTTCTTCCGAATTCTAGGACAATAAACATCCACGTTTACCCTGGCAACTAAATTTGAATCCATTTTGTATTTCTATACGAATCTTTATAAATCATTCTATGTGTATTTATATATCTTCAAAAGCACGACAAAGATGTATTCCACTTTCATATATGAATATGATTTACAAATGTCGATACTCGAATTCAGAAGCTAGAATCCAGTTTAAGGTGAATTCGAATATTAGAAACCACTTTATGTCTAACTCAAGTGTCACACGCAGCATAATGTGTACTCCCATTCAGATATGTACACAATCGATGTCTCGAGATTCAAAATATCGAGTCAATCAACCAATAATGTACAAAACTAACACACATATAAACACTTATAGAGTATATGGATCAATAATATCAACTAACATACATAAGCCAGGCCGATGTACTTTTTTTTGCTAGAAGAGCATCTTTTTTAGCGAAGCTAGTACAACATCTTGGCCCTTTCAGATTTGTGCCACTTAAGGACCATTTATAGTACTATTATTGTTGAATGGACATTCAGCCTAATTGGCATATTTTTAGGTCTAGCACAACAACGAAAATGAAATGTCTCAGAGTCTTATCAATTAATACAGACTTGCGCTCAAAAAAATATAACCCAAAAGAACAAAAAACTATTATTACATGATCTCTAAAACAAATGGTTTGATCGATTACATGAACAAACAACACAAAGGTTATTCAATGATGGAAAGAACATTTCACCTATGATTTACCAAGTGGGAATTTAATTTCCTTTTTTCCTTTAGGACCTTAACAATGCGTTCAGTCTTAGCTTGCTTCAATTTGAAATCCACCAAATATTTAATGGTTGTCTTGAGTACTTCTTGTGATTGTGTTGTTTGATTCCCATGTCAACCTCATCTCTAAGTATAGAAGCAGAATCTCTTTCTTCCAATACTTTAGCCTCTAGAGCATCAGAAGTTGGCAATTCATGATGCACGATTGGGTCAGTTCCACTGCTGTGGGATGATACAACGTCCGTGGGGACCTTGCTCTTTGATCTTGGGCTAATCTGTTTTGCCATTAAAGTTTCGATTGGATTCCGAGAGTTGAAGTTAGCAAGACATCTCAACTGGGAGTTATAACAGCAAACCAGTTAAACAAACAAGGAATTAAAGAGTTTCAATTGGATGCTGAAAAGTAGTTATTAACATCATTGTAACCGGTTGCAGCAGCAAAGCAGTTAAACAAACAAGTTTTGCAAAAGGTACGTGTTCTGGCATTGGAGTTTCTTTTGGATCCTGAAAAGTTGAGTAGCTAGTAACATGATTAGAGCAACCGGTTGCAGCAGCAAACCAGTTAAACGAACAAGTTTTGCGGAAGAAACCTGTTGTGGCATTGGAGTTTCTCTTGGATCTTGAAAAGTTGAGTAGTCAGTAACTTGATTAGAGCAACAAGTTATAGCAGCAAACCTATTACACAAATATTTTTTTGAAAATATACCTGCTATGCAATTGGATTTCCAATTGGATCGTGAAAACTTGAAGTTGGTAAGATGATTACAGCAACAAGTTACAATAGCAAACCAGGTAAACAAGGAAGTTTCTGGAAACATACCTGTTGTGCCAACAGAGTTTCAGTTGGATCCTGCAAGCTTGAATGTTAGCAATCATAAATAAAGTGTTGCAAGAGCCATAAGAAACTAACATCAAACAAGTAAAACTAACCAGTTTTGGCAACATATTTAGTTACACATGAAATTGTAAAACTAACAAGTTCTTGGCAACGTATTAAAGTAACAACTCAGTACCATTTACCAGCAACTCAGTCATGTGTAAATTTCTTTGATGTAAGCAAAATGATTCCAACACACACACACACACACACACACACACACACACACACACACACACACGGGATATAAAGTTAAAAAGACGGTGTCCCTCATATAAACCTGACATTTGTCTATCTATGAACATGCAAACATTACTAGTGCTACAAATGATAACAACAAACCATTTAAACAAACAGGGTATCAGAACGTAAATTACACATGAATTCTGCTGCATGGGCGGCAGTGGTGGTAGCATGGGCATGGCATCGAGCTTGCACAAACGGACAATCGTAGCTTGCAAGAGCAGCATGCGCAACGAGCAGGTACATCACATCCCTGATTATATCTAATTCAACAGTTCAATTTCTGGCCAATAGTTAAACCTGACGGTGTTGTAAGACTGCTTGTATGTAGGGAATCTATGAGAAAATGAAACCAATTTCTGCTTATTTTTTATCCCCCAATCAATACTGAACTGACTGAACCTGATGTATCTAATCAAGTTTCCGGTGCAAACATACAAGCTCATGTTGTTCTTGAGCCTGAAGTGTCTAATGAACAGACTGCTAATGAAGTATTTGATGCAAACATTTTACATGCTCCGATGAACATATAGTGTCTAATGAGGGATCTAATGCAAGCATTTTGCAAGCTCTCATTGAAGGATTTAGTGTCTAATGATGATCTGCTATGTTGATAGAGACAGAGATTGGCAGGCGTTGATGACAAGCAAATTATAGTACATTTTCATGGCTTGAGGAAACATCGAGGCCATCTACCAGAAAGTCCCCGTATCATGACAACGTAGAATAAATACTTTTCTAATCTGGTGTTTGAAACTATTGGCATACTTGTGCGGGATAGATATATTGATATGCAGTTTGTGCACTGGTTATAGGTGCAATTACACTTCGATATTCTCAGCCAGAGAATGAATAATTCAAGCAGGTAGAGACCATGTTAGTATTCCTTGTACAACATTTTGCATTTTGTGTTTTTTGGTGCTTACATCATTTAGTGTTGTATAATCTGGAACTACTTTGGATCATAAGTTGGTTTTCAAAGTGCATGTAGCTTCACATTTCTCAAGTTATGTTGATTTCCGGAGTGCAAGTGCCTTCGTATTTTTTAAGTTAAATTTTTGCCCCTGGTAACTTGAATTTGTGGATCCTCTACTACACACAAATCATACACACAAGCCAGTACAAGTTAAATGAAATGCAGGAACTTACGCTAGCTTGTTGTACGGGCTCACTTCAGCTCTGCTTGCGCTCGGGATGTTCCATATACAAGTCCATATTACCACTTGTTTGGATGTGTAGGCCTTGTGCTTCTTGCATCCCCCTCTGCAGTTTTGGCATGGAGAATGGTTGATCAAATTAGAGGAATCGACCTTGCGGTTGTACCAGAGGACAGGTACTTACAAGGTTATACCAGTGTGCATTATGTGTACCAAATCCCGTAGCGCCGTCATACTTCGTTAAAAAAATGGTTTTGCTTGTTTCAGATGATATCTCCAGAAGAAATAAGAGTTAAAGTCAAAGTTACATAGGCGTGTAAGCTAAGAGAGCAGTGAAAGGATATCCAAGCATCATCGGAACAGTGCACAAGGGAGTGATTTTTGGATACCTAGTGTAACGCCCCAGATCTGATGCGCCAGGTGTTCGCCAGTTATTTGCCGTCGTTGCCATGTCATTTTCTTGCGTGTTGCATTTTATCATGTCATCATGTGCATCTCATTTTGCATACGTGTTCGTCTCATGCATCCGAGCATTTTCCCCGTTGTCCGTTTTGCGATCCGACACTCCTATGTTCCCCGGCGCCCCCTTTTGCCTCTCTTTTGTGTGCGGGTGTTAAACGTTCTCGGAATGGACCGAGTCTTGCCAAGTCGCGTTGGTACACCACCGGTAGACCGCCTGTCAAGTTTCGTGCCATTTGGAGGTCGTTTGATACTCCAACGGTTAACCGGGTAACCGTAAAAGCCCCTTCTCTTTGCAGCCCAACACCCCTCCAAAGTGGCCCAAAACCCATCCTACCCCCCTACATGCTCTCGGTCATTCGATCATGATCGTGTGGGTGAAAACCGCACCTCATTTGGACTCTCCTAGCTCCCAGAATCTATAAATATGCCCTCTCCCCCGAAATTCACCGATGAATCCCCCCGAAACCCTAGCCACCTACCTCCGCCGCCGGACGCGTCCGCGCCGCTGCCGGACACGTCCGCCGCCGCGCCCCAGCCACTCAGGCCTCGACACGTGTGTCCCCCGCGGCCATCCTCTCTCCCCCGCGCCGCCGGTCCGCCGGGGCCCATCCGGGGCCCGCCCGGCCCGATGCCCGCCGCCGCTCGCCCGCGGGTGCCCCCGTGCCCGACCGCCGCCTCCGCCCGGCGCCGGAGCGCGCCCCCGTCGCCGCCCTCCGCCGCCTCCGCCGGTGGCCGTCCGCCGCCGCCCTGCCGTGGGGCTCCGTCGCCCCTCGGCCTCCGCTGTGCCCGGCCGGCCCTGCTCCACCGACGGCGTCCCGCCCCACCGTCGGGAGCCGCCGCCCTCCGCCACCTCGGGCCCGTCGCCGGCCAGATCCGGCGCGACCCCGCCCGGATCCGACGCCCCCCCTTCGCCGGCGAGCTCCATCGCCTCCGGCCTCCTTCTCCCCGAACTCCGTCGAAGATTCCGGCCGTCCTCGGTTCCCGTGCCGCCCCGGATCCAGATCCGGTCAAATGAGGTTGACCCCATTTTTCGTCCAAGTCCCTGATATTTTTGCATAATGTTGCCCTGTTCATCGCATCATAACTCTGTGCATGTAGCTCCGTTTTGTGCGTGTAATATATCAAAATGTTCGCTGTGAGATTCTCTTCATTTCATTCCATTATGTCATGCTTGTTTGAGGTCATCTTGATGACAGAATCATTGTTGTAAGAGGCTATATGGTGTTAATCTGCTGAAACTGTTATAACTTGATGATTTGTCATTTTTGTTGCATTTGATGTGTGCATCTTATGAGCATGAGCTCTACATGTGTTTTGTGCTGCATCATGCCATCTTCATAGTGGTGCGATCCATGTATTTTTGTGGGTCTTGTAGTGAGTGCATCATGCTTGTTAAGTAGGGTACTTGCTGTTGCTATTTTGCTAGGCTGATTCTGTTATATTATGATGCTATGTAAACCTGCTCCTACAAGTCATTCTATGCATAATATGGAGATATTCACTAAGGATGTTTTGTTATACATGTCATGCTCTATCCATCCATGCCCCTAGTTGCATGTATAGCCTGCTGTAGCACGTTGTCATCGTGCCCTCAAAACTGCTAAATAATGTTGTTGTCAGCCTGTTAACATTAAGTTCAATGTTGCCATGATTGTTGTTAGTGATCCATGCACTCTATGAACTTTCTCTTGCCATTCTTAGCTTCATAAACATGTATTCTTACTGGTGGTTGTCTTTTCATGCCATGCATTGCTCTGTGGTGAGTGGTTCAAGCTCACAAACATGCCTACTTATTTTTGTTCCTGCCATGTATGAATCTGTCATATCATTTGCCATGTTTACATGGGTGCCATCATATTTTCTGTGCCCTTTTGGCTCATGGTCAGTAAGGGACATTAGTTTTATGCATTTAGTAGATTCATGCGATGACTTTGTTTGCCATGTTAAGTTCCTATAACATGTTGTTTGATAGCTCTAAACATTGCAACCTGATGTTATTTCTGCTAAGCCTGAAACTGTTATTATTTGCAATCTTGCCATGTCCTTTTGAGCATGTTCTATTGTATTCTGGAGATAGCTCAGTGTTCATGTTTTGTCGTGCTTTACCTGTACTTTATGCCCATGCCTTTTTTTCTTATGTTGAGGTGTTGTAGCATATTGTTTTGATGCTTGCTAGATGCCTAGTTGCTGTTTTGGACAGTTTGTCCTTTAAACTTGTATAGTGTATGTGTTGAACCATTGCTTCGTTTTGAGTGTGCTTTATATGAAACTTGCTTGATTTTGCATGTAGTTTCATATTATCATGTTGCATCCATGTTTTGAGAGTGTTTGCTTGATGTTTGTATGCATTCTACATCAATGCCATGTTTAACTTGTTTTGCTCATATCTTCTAGGCCGTGGCTCCGAACTAAATGAACTTTATATGTAACTTGACTAGAATTTCGTGTAGATCCTCTTGGTGCATCTTAACTTGCTGTTTAACAACTTAAACATAAGGTTTGTTCAGATCTGGACCAACTTCTAAATTTGCATATGGGGACTTACCGGAGTTGTTATATGTTGTTTCCGGCCTCATTTAAACTTGCCTTGATGTGTTGTTCTTGTTTGCATCATCTCTTGCCATGAGTAGCTTCATGTAGCCTTTGTCATGCATCATGCTTGTTGTGCATCATGTATTGTTCATGTGTGGTGTGTTTACTATGTTGTGTGCTTCTTCTCGATAGTTTCTGTTTCGTTGCGATCGTGAGGATTCATTCGTTTACGCTTGGTTCGTCTTCGTGGCTTCATCTTCTTCATGGACTCCTTTTCATCCTTGCGGGATCTCAGGCAAGATGACCGCTACCCTGGATCTCACTACTATCATTGATATTCTAGTTGCTTCGTTCTATCGCTTTGCCGCGCTACCTATCTCTTGTTGATCAAGCCTCCCAAATTGCCATGTCAGCCTCTAACCTTTTCACCCTTCCTAGCAAACCGTTGTTTGGCTATGTTACCGCTTTGCTTAGCCCCTCTTATAGCGTTGCTAGTTGAAGATTGCCCCATGATGGACAGGACTATGTTGGGACATCACAATATCTCTTATTTAATTAATGCATCTATATACTTGGTAAAGGGTGGAAGGCTTAGCCTTATGCCTGGTGCTTGTTCCACTCTTGCCGCCCTAGTTTCCGTCATATCGGTATTATGTTCCCGGATTTTGCGTTCCTTACGCGGTCGGGTGATTTATGGGACCCCCTTGACAGTTCGCTTTGAATAAAACTCCTCTAGCAAGGCCCAACCTTGGTTTTACCATTTGCCTCACCTAGCCCTTTTTCCCTTGGGTTTCCAGAGCCTGAGGGTCATCTTTATTTTAACCCCCCCGGGCCAGTGCTCCTTCGAGTGTTGGTCTGAAACGGGCAGACTGCGGGGCCACCTCGGGGCAACTCGAGGGTTGGTTTTACTCGTAGGCTGACCTATCCGGTGTGCCCTGAGAACGAGATATGTGCAGCTCCTATCGGGATTTGTCGGCACATCAGGCGGCTTTGCTGGTCTTGTTTTACCATTGTCGAAATGTCTTGTAAACCGGGATTCCGAGACTGATCGGGTCTTCCTGGGAGAAGGTATATCCTTCGTTGATCGCGAGAGCTTATCATGGGCTAAGTTGGGACACCCCTGCAGGGTATAAACTTTCGAAAGCCGTGCCCGCGGTTATGTGGTATATGGGAATTTGTTAATGTCCGGTTATAGATAACTTGACACCAGATCTGAATTAAAATGCATCAACCGCGTGTGTAGCCGTGATGGTCTCTTTTCGGCGAAGTACGAGAAGTGAACACGGTTTTGGGTTATGTTTGACGTAAGTAGGAGTTCAGGATCACCTCTTGATCATTGCTAGCTTCACGACCATTCCGTTTGCTCTCTTCTCGCTCTTATTTGCATATGTTAGCCACCATATCATGCTTAGTCGCTGCTGCAACCTCACCACTTTACCCCTTCCTTTCCCATTAAGCTTTGCTAGTCTTGATACCCATGGTCATGGGATTGGTGAGTCCTCGTGGCTCATAGATTACTACAACAACAGTTGCAGGTACAGGTTATGCGATGATCATGACGCGAGAGCGATGTTTGCTTGTTTTGGAGTTCTTCTTCTGATTCTTCTTCGATCAGGGGCTAGGTTCTAGGTCGGCAGCCTGGGCTAGCAGGGTGGATGTCGTTTGAGTTTCTGTTTGTGTTTCATCCGTAGTCTGATATTGATCTTATGTATGATCTATTGATGTATTCTTGCGGCATTTGTATGTCTTGTATGTATCCCCATCTATTATGTAATGTTGATGTAATGATATCCACCTTGCAAAAGCGTTTCAATATGCGGGTCTATCCTTGGTGGGACCTTCGAGTTCCTATTGGATAGGGTCGCATATTGGGCATGACACCTAGTTCGGGCTGGAGTTTGTGCATGCTCGCCTAGCTAGAGTGGGGTGATTTTAGAGTTGTTGAGGGTGATGCGCTGGCGCTGTCAAACCGCACACTGATGCAGATCTAGAGTGGTAGCGGAGCGCTATGATGCGGTGGACGAGACCATTGATGAAGCCCCAACGGCCTCGAGGGGCGGAGGTGCGACGATGTACTCGGTGAAGTAGCCCCGGTGAGGTGGGATATGGTGTCGGTGAAGCACACCTGACACGGAGGAAGTAGGTGTCTATGAGGCACGTCGGTTGCAGCGGCCGATGTTGTCGGTAGACCACCCGATGCGGTGCACGAGGGCGTAGATGAGGTAGCTCCGGTCCGGTGGTGAAGCGCGACCATCGTCTTCATCGTCGTCGTCCGGCATAGAGGTGGGGAAAGACTTGTGATGAGGGGAAATTCAAACTTTGCTTCGATTGGCGGAAAATTAGAGATTTGAGTGCTCAGAAGGGAGATTTTTTAGGGCTGGAATTGGGGCCGCTAGATATCTCAATCTGAAACATGGAAGCACGAACTTATTTTGTCATCGCTCGTTTGGGGGGGAGGGAAGGGGTGGGTGGCTGGGTGCTAGCGTCCGTACGACACACGCGACCACCACGACACAACCCCGGTGTGCCTGGTGCGCCTACATTTGAGAATGCAAACGAACCTTCTTCCATTTGCAAACGAATCTATATGTATTACCATGCCCGTGTTTTCCTTTCAAATAATTAGTCATTCGAAACGAGATACTCTAAATTAATTAATGAGGAGTTATTTGATTTAGAGTGTTTGTCACATAGTGATCTCCAATTCTAACGTGGATTTCACATTTCACGATATCCACACTACTTTTTAATACAAATTCATATGTATATGATGAACACCATGGTAGTGAGAAAACTTTGGATGGGTTCAAACATATGACCTACAAAATAGCACAACAATCGAGTCAATGTCAACTTTTCCAAACCTAGTATGGTACGAATTCAAAATAATTACAGAAGCCATATGCATGGTCCTCAATTCAAATCTTATAATGTACACTAAATTGAAATGTCGATATTAAGTCTCGTACTATCTACATTCAAATGTTGTTTTTAGCCACCCCCCCCCCGACACACATGCTACATACTTCTTCCTCTCCTAACCACCTTAGGAAGCTATCGATTTCTGACACGCATTCATTCTTTCTCTCCATGTTTCGATCTCTAACTCTCTCAATTACACAACCCCCTTTTCCACTCTATTACCAAATGTATCTACCTCACACACCCGCCATTGCACTCCATGCTGAGCTCTCTCTCTCTCTCTCTCTCTCTCTCTCTCCCTCCCACCCTCTCTCGCTAGATACATGCATTTCCTATGTAGACTCCCCCTCTTGTGCGCACGCACGCACGTTGTCTATCTTGGTCACTCTCTCGAGACTGTCTCACTCTTTCTTCTGCACCGCGGGCCACACTCGCTGAATCTCGCTCTCTTATCTAAGTCTCGATTAACCTCGCTTTCTTCAACACACAAATGATATATCTCCCTATTTGGGCCTCAATCAACACACTCTATACTCTCTCACGCAGATTCTCTATCTAGGTCAGTCCATCCAAGCCGCTCCCACTCTTTCGAAGCATTCGGCCCACAAGTACTCCAATCACAGTTCCAACCCCCGCACCTCCCCCAATTGATTTCCCTATGTCTCGGTCATCGCTCTCTCTCACATCCTTTCTCACGTTCAATGTCGCACCATGGTATTTTTGCAAAAAAACTCTGTTATTCTCTTTAATTATTACAAATAAGCTACAAAACTACAAACCGATAGTCCACCTGTAATGGAACAAATTTCAACCCACAAATTAAAGTGCTACAAACTACACACCGAGGGGCCCACCTATCATGGAACAAATTTAGACCCATATATAAATTAAAAATTAAAAAGGACGAGGATCGAACATGCAACCAGGGCCTTCAAGCCACACGTCAATAGGCAACATAGTACAACAACATTTGTTGTACCCCCCTTTGTTGATATAATATTTTTATATTACCACAATATATTTAATGGATAACATGTTTTAATATTATTTTTAGTACATTAGTGGGACCGGCTCGTTAGCACGTACTATTCGCCTTCACTTACTGGTGGGTTCCCTGTCTTAATGGTGCGTTCCATGTCTGCTCTCTCTCTCTCTCTCCTCCCCTTCTACGTTTAGACGCATGGGCAAACACGAAGAACTTGCGGACGATGCTGTCGTTGACCATATCTGGACGCGTTCACAAGTTACGGCAACAGTTTCACGTACTAGTAGTACTAGTGAATGTATACGTGCAATGCACGTTAATTTGGAAGTATATAAAGTGAATGCGGATATTAAGTAGGATATTATTTGTGTGTTATTATGTGATTAGCACTATTTTTGGCATGAAATTAATTGCACGCTCAATGTGCTGAGCGCTTGACATTGAAGCAGTCTAGGTCACTGGATTGACATGATTTGACGATCGAGATTAATTGGATCTTCCCCTTTAGTATAGATGGCATAGATATAGATTATACATGTAACAAGTTTAGGAACAAAAGTGATCATGACAGACAAGTTATCTAGTACTGTATATTTATCTACTACTCCGTAATAATTAAATGCGTTGATAAATAGATGTATCGCCTAGTGCTCGAACAAGGGGACTGGTCGCGCACTACAAGTATTTGGAATTGACTTCCCTAAGAAAATATTTAGAATTGACGGGGTATTTAATACGAATGTTTGCAATTAGAAGGAATACATGTGGCTTGATGACGTTTTATATTTAACTTGTGAAAGTGCGTTATATCGACAACAGGGGGGTGAATAGGCGATTTTTATGAATTCTTCACTGAGGAATTTGCTGGTGAGGAAATTCCTTAGCGAAGAACTACTAGCAGCGGAATAAATACTCAGAAGTAAGCATAACAAAAGACATACACAGTCATCATGATGAAATGAAGACAAACACAGAGTACAGAAAGCGTAAACACAGGATAGCACAAGATGAAGACAAACAGACTGAAGAAATTGAACTGAGGAAATTGAGAAAGTCTTCAGTCAGAGTCTTCAAGCACAGATATGTGCAAGCACTCAACATAGTAATGAGGAAATGGAAGAGTTGAGGAAATACAACCAGTAGGGTTGGTGAAGACAATGATTTGGTAGACCAGTTCCAACCGCTGTCTTAGTTGTACGTCTGGTTGGAGCGGCTGAGTATTTAAACTCGAGGACACACAGTCCCGGACACCCAGTCACTGAGCACGCAGCTCAGGACACCAAGTCCTCACCGTGTTCTCCTTGAACTAAGGTCACACAGACCTCGTCCAATCACTCGTGGTAAGTCTTCAGGCGACTTCCAAACCTTCACAGACTTTGGTCACTCGGCGATCCACAATTCCTCTTGCATGCTCTAGACCGTGACGCCTAACCGTCTGGAAGAAGCACAGTCTTCAAAGGTAACAAGCGTCGGATCCACGCAGGATCAATCTCTTCAGTGATGCTCAATCACTTTTGGTTTGTGGGTGTTTGGGTTTGGATTTTCCTCACTCGATGATTTTCACTCAAAGTCCTCGGAGGATGGGTTGCACTCAAATGACAAGTGTCAGTTTCTCTCAGAGCAGCCAACCAGCTAGTGGTTGTAGGGGGCGGCTAGTTATAGCCTAGGGAGCAGCCCGACATGATAAGCCATAAATGCCCTTCAATGATATGACCATTATGTGGATAAGATATTTTGGGACAGCTGGCATGAAGCACAGCAACGGTCGGAAATTTGACTCACAAATTCCTCAGGGCTATCATGTTCCTCAGTGTGTAGGCAATCCGCACTAGCGAATTCCTAACTCCTCAGTCAGAACAAATTCCTCAGCGGCCAGAAGAACTTCGTCTCTGTCACTGAAGAAATTGACTGAACTGTATGAGATTTCCAATGGCTTCACTCGAAAGGATTGGTAGGTGTAGGATTTTGAGTTGAGCATCACTTGGAAATTTTTCCTTAGTATTTCCTCGACCCCTTTAACAGTACGGTGTTTCCTATGACTCAAGAAAGAGAAAAACAAAACTATGAAAACGAAAGTCTTCAAGCTTCATATTCCTTGCATGAATATCAAGTCTTCACGGACACACCAATTTCTTCACTTTCAAAGTCTTCATGAAAGTCTTCAGGAATACCAAAATCTTCAGTCGAAGATATTCATTTTTAGGGGTCGACTTTCTCTATAAAATTAAAATCCTCATAGACTTATAGACCTGTATACACTCATAAACACATTAGTCCCTTAACCTATAAGTCTTCAATACACCAAAATCACTAAGGGGCACTAGATGCACTTACAATCTCCCCCTTTTTGGTGATTGATGACAGTATACGTTAAGTTTTCAATGGGGATAAACATATGAAGTGTAAGTACTGATATGAGGAATTTGATTGCAAGATATAGAAGAACTCCCCCTGAAGATGTGCATAGTGAGGAATTTGCTTTTGAAGCAATGCACACTTGAAGAGTTGAATCATGGAGATCTCCCCCTATATCTTGTAATTCATACATGCATTTGACATATAGTATGAAGAATTTGAAATGCATGATGAAATATGATGCCTGAAGCGATTCAGCATGCGAGCAATAATATTAACAAGGAATAAGCATGCAAAATCAGAGCACAGTGCAGCAAAAGTATCAGAGCACCATCGGGTTTAAGATTACAACTCAATCCAATAAAAGTTTCAGAAGAGCGAGAGTTGTAACTTAACAAAAAAATTCCCATATAATAGACCCGCTTGAAGACTAACTCAGATTTCTCCCTCTTTGTCATCGAATGACCAAAAGGATCGAAACTGAGGACTAACGCCCCTGAAGATTATCAAGTTAATGGAGGAGCGCCAGCGTTGTCGGGGTTGGTTGTCGTAGTAGGGCCTGCCGTAGTGTCGTCCAAGTCTTCATTTTCATCAGTGGCGCACGATGAAGAATAGGAGCTGGCTTCCAAGGAAGGAACCTTGACCTTCTTGAATTTCTTCGGTGGAGGTGCAGACCAGTCAAATTCTTTCTTGAGACCCATGCTCTTCAGATCATCTATGCTGTAGATATGAGATAGAACAGGCCAGGTACGGTTGAAGGTTTCAAGGAGGTAGTATTGGTTTTTCTTCACTGCATTGTGAGTTGAGGTCATGTTGTGAAGAATTGAACCAAACTGACGCTTGACCCATTTATGATTGCGATCAACTTTCTGATGAAGACTGAGGAGTAACTCACGATCAGTCATCACCCTGGGAGATGTGGCTTGAGGAATTTGCTTGGCAGAGGTGTTGGCGGCAGAATCATGTGTGGCATAGTCATCATTGGTGGAGTAAGATGCAGCCTTGTAAAATTGACCATCCAATGGACGAATGCCTTCATCTATCACAGCAGTTGCCTTGCCTTTGTCATTAGCTGAGGAATATGTCCTTTTGAGGACTTCAATTGGAGGCAAGAAACTGCCATGGTTCAGAGTATCAGCCTTATAATTGAGTGAAGACCTTGTCCTGATGAATTTCATAATCCATGGTGCATAAGGCTTTAGCTCAAACGGTGACATAGCAATATTGGCCAGAGTCCTCATGAAGAAATCATGGAAGTTGATGGGTACGCCATGAATGATATTGAAAAGCATATTCTTCATGATGCCAACGACTTCTTCATCATTTGAGTCGTGGCCTTTGATAGGACTCATTGTCTTCGTCAGAATGCGATAGACAGTCCGTGGCACATACAGTAATTCCTTGACGAGGAATTTGGTTCGTGGGGCCTGCCCTGGCTTCAAAGGCTTCATCAGCACTTGCATGTAATGATTTGTAAGCTCAGGTTCATTGTAGATGCAACGAGCACCATCAAGGGGAGGACTGAGTGGGAGGACATGAAGCAATTCAGTTGCTGGTGCCTTGTAGTGAGTATTTTCAGACATCCAGTCGAGCACCCAAGTGTTCACATCTTCAGAATTTCCTGTGATGTGCAGCATCACATAGAATTAAAGGATGAGTTCTTTATTCCAATCACAGATGTCAGTGCTGAAATTCAGTAATCCAGCATCATGAAGAACACCGAGGACTGGCTCGAAGCACGGCAGAGATTCCATGTCCACGTGAGGAATGTGTGCATGCTCGAAGACTTTGTCTTTGTCGAATAGCATAGAGGAATAGAAATTTGCTTGTCTACCAGTCTAGAAACGCCTCTTTCTTATGCGAGCAGAATCATATGGATTATAGTCAGTGAAGAACACATGCTTGTTGAAGAAATCAGCAGCCTAGAACTTTTGCTTCTTGGAGAATGGATCCTTTGGCTTGGGCACAGGAGTGTCAGTGAGTTGCATCACAACCTCAGGAATCACAATCTCAGGTTCTTCAGGCTGAGGAATTTCTGGTTCCTCTTTAGTGGTAGTCTGCACATTAAAGGTATCAGTAGCAGTTGTTTCTTCAGCACTAGTGGCTGGAGTTTCTTCATGCACAGATGAGGTGGGATGAGTTTCTTCAGAGCCCATTTGAATAGTTGGTGCAGGGGACTGAGGTATTTGCTGTAGTGGGGTGAAGTGTGGAGATTGGGATGCTGACTTTCCCAAAAGTCATCATTCATCACAAGCGTGGTGCATCCAATGTCCACGTCTTCATCTTCAAGTTCTTCAACGCCAGCCTCTTCAGCTATGAACTGAGGCATGGGCGAGGAAGCAGCAGGTGTTGAAGGGATCGCATCCACTTCAATTTCTTCATCAATCTGCTCTGACGAAGCAGCAGAATGATGATCTTCATCAGATCTGCTAGGGATCACATATTCTTCACCATAAGGAACAAGCTCTTTGGATGTCATGGTGGAAATCGAAAGAGCATCAATAGGGTTCTCAAAAGAGCTGGTCATACTATTCATTTTCTTCGGAGCTGAAGAATCTGAAGCAGATGATGCTTTCCTTTTCTTCACTGCAGCTTTCTCTGCAGCCTTGGTCTTCCTCACATCTGATGTAGATGGAAGGGTAGAAGTTGGTGTAGGCACAGGAGGAGCTGAGGAATCTGGTTGAATTTCCTCAGGTGCAACTGATGCAGTTGCCCTTACTTCTTCAGTTTCTTCAGGCGCACCACTAGTGGATGTCGTGGCAGTTTCTTCAGCGGCTGGAATGGAGTCATCAGCTCTGGAACTAGCATTTTCTTCAGCAGGCTGAAAATCGTCAGCGGTGCTGGCATGTTCTTCAGTTTGCTGAGCAGAGGCTGTAGCATCAGGACTTTCTTGTTGCGATGGGACTGCAACATTGGTGAACTTCTCAGTCAGTTTAACAAACCTGACTTTGGCTCCTTGCCAATCAGCATAATAGGAATTGAAGTTATCGCTGAGGGTTTTGATCTCAAACTAGATCTTGAGGAGTTCATCAGGTGTCATTTTGACAACATTGTTCTTTAGGAACTTCTCTTTTCCTGAACTGAGCCTTCTTGATTTGCCTGGCCTTCTCAAATTTCCATTTTTCTTCATTGATGAAGTGGGTCAGCACATGACTTTGGCCAGGTGTCAGATGAAAATCAGGCATAGGAGTGTTTGGGTCCTTGTGCCAGAGATCAATGTAGTCGAGGATCACCTTAGGATCCAAAAGCAGTGGCACATTTGTGCCTTTGGCTCTAGCGGCCCTTTCCTGCCTGTCTCTGATGATATCTGCAAGTTCTTCATCATCAGCTTCATCGTCAGATGGCACATGGAAGGCAACTTGTTTCTTCTTCGGACTAGGCCGAGGACCTCGTCCAGAAGTGGCCTTTGTCTTCAACAGAGTGGGGCCTGATAAAGAATTTGGTGCAGCTGAGGAACTTGCTGAGACATCAGAGGCAATGGAGATGCCTGCAGTCCTTTGGCATGTGGCCAGGTGAACAGGTGTTGAGGACTTTGCCGGAGCAACTAAAGACTTTGGAGGAGCTAGAGCAGCGTGAGGAATTGGCCGTGAGGGCTTTGAAAAAATTGGCCGTGAGGGCTTTGAAGATTTTGGCCGTGAGGGCATTGCTGAGGAACTTGGCTGAGAGGGCACAGATGTTGAAGAACTTGGCTTGTGAGCGGGCTTCTTCGCCATTGATTTCCTAGGCTTGTGAGCAGCAACAGCAAAGTCTTCATTAAATTTCCTCACTGCTTCTTTGGCTTGTCTAGCCAACTTGGCTTGGCGCTTGGCCCATTCATCAGGAAAATCCTCACCACGCTTGATGCATATCTGTACTCCCTCCATTCTCTTTCCCATCTCCTTTCAATCCTCTGTATGCACACCTTGCGCTGATTTTTGTTCTCTTTGCCGAACTTGGCCTCATCAGGTGTGCAATAGTCCTTATAAATGTCATCAGGGATCTCAAAAGCAGTCATGACCTCGGGCTTCTTTCCTCCTTTCTGTGGTTTCTTACCTTCAGCCATATTCTTCAGACGAGGAATTTGAACAATTGAACACTCTGAAGAAGTATGCAACTTTTCTTCAAGGAACGCTGCAAATGAGTTAAGTTGATGAGAACCTAGTGATTAAGCAGCGGACATGAGTACCTGTGAACAAAGTATAGTTGTGAGGAATTTGAAGAGGTCATATGCGTTCTCAGAGGGTTTTCAAAATGAACAAGTTTGAGGAATTTGACCAGATGAGTCTTGAAGAATTTCACTAAGCGTAATTTGTCTTAGGCTCCAGAGTTGTATAGATCGACGATCCACACAATTGAGGAATCTTGAAGAACATGATGCTTAGGGAAACAAATCAAGAAAAGATGACTAGTGAGGTGTTTTGTGTGTGGGGATTTAAAGAATAAAAACACCTTTGAAGATTTTGTGGAGAAAATTTGAATCAAAGAGGGCAGTAAAAGTAACTTTTAATTACCCTGATTAAAGAACACGACGAACTGAGAAGTGTAGATTTGAAGCTCGTCAGTTCAGATCTTCCAGGCCCTAACTTGGCGGAGGAAGACAGCTACGACGGTGGCGGAGTGAAGATTTCCACGGTCGGCGTCAGTACGATGGCGACGAGGTCGAGGCAGTGAAGCTCTTCCTCACCGGCGAAGATGGAGTAGCGGTGGCGCTAGGGTTTGAGAAGCTCGAGCGAGAGAGAGAGTGGTCGAGCGGAGTAAAGGAAGTGAGGAAGGGTGAGGGGGTATTTATAGTCGCAGTGAATAACTGTTCGCCCGAAGATTTAGGACGAACGTGCCCCTGGCCCTTCTCATTCGCTTGACATGTGTCACCCACGTACTGAATAGTGGAGATCGTGTTAGATCGTGGGTGAATAGATAAGTCTATCGTGGGAAACGGGACGGTTTGAGCGGCAAAAACCGAAAATTTTGGATAAGATAGGTTTTAAAGTTTCATTCGCAATTTCTTCAGCTGACAAGGACACAGTGAAGATTTTGAACGGGTTTCAAATAGAACGCACATGAAGAATTTGTGAATAGATTGGGTTGAGTATAGCATAGAGGGGGAAGGGTCCGATCACATTCACTTAGCAGAAAATGCAACTTGAAGAAATAGCCATAAGTGAATGTTGTAGAGGACATAAACCCATATATATATATATATATATATATATATATATATATATATATAGCCAATGAAGAACAACGACGGAAACAGTGAAGATTTTGCAAAGTTGAAGAATTAAAAAAACTAAAGAATTTCAAAATTGAGGAATAACTAAAATTGAAGATTTTCAAATTTGGTGGTGGTGTGACCCACCATATAAGAATGATGATTTCAGACACCGCGTACAATTGTCGTAGGGTTCTGAGAATCAAATTCTTCATTAATTTCTTCACACTTAGAGTGTTATTCTTCATTGATTGAAGAAAAACGTTTCTTCATGTGTTGCACATCTAAGTCATCAATTTTGCATAAGTGTTAGGATGTGTCTCATTTTCAAAGAACATTCGAAGACTCTAAGATATTTAGCTCACACCGCAACTTGCTAAATCTCTTCTAATCCAAGGGCTTTGTGAAGATATCGGCTAGCTGTTCTTCAATCTTCACATGTTCAATAGCAATGTCGCCCTTCAACACATGATCACGAAGAAAATGATGACGGATCTGAATGTGCTTTGTCTTCGAGTGCTGAACTGGGTTATGAGCAATCTTGATGGCGCTCTCATTGTCACAGTAGAGAGGCACATTCTTCATGTTGATGCCGTAGTCCTTGAGAGTTTGCTTCATCCACAGCAATTGAGCACAGCAAGAACCAGCAGCAACATAGTCAGCTTCAGCAGTAGAAAGTGATACGCAGTTCTGTTTCTTCGAGGACCAACAGACCAGAGATCGTCTGAGGAAATGACAAGTTCCAAATGTTGACTTGCGGTCCACATGATCACCAGCATAGTCAGAGTCAGAATATCCAATGAGATCAAAAGTAGAGCCCTTGAGGTACCATAGTCCTAGTGTTGGTGTGTGAGCCAGATATCGAAGAATATGCTTCACAACCTTATGGTGTGATTCCTTCGGTGTTGCTTGAAATCGGGCACACATGCAAACACTAAGCATTATATCTGGCCTAGATGCACATAAGTACAATAAAGAACCAATCATGGAGCGGTATACCTTGTGATCGAAGTCAATACCATTTTCACCAGTGCATAGATGGCCATTTGTGGGCATAGGAATTTTGACTCATTTGCAATCTTGCATGCCGAATTTCCTTAGTACATCCTTGAGGTATTTCTCCTGAGATATGAATGTGCCATTATGCTGTTGACGAATTTGAAGACCTAAGAAGAATTTCAACTCTCCCATCATAGACATTTGATATTCTTCACTCATCATATAGGCAAATTCATCACTATAATGTTGGTTAGTACAGCCAAAGATAATATCATCAATGTATATTTGGCACACAAATAGTTCACCATCATAAGATTTAGTAAAGAGAGTAGGATCGAGTGAACTGGGTGTGAAGCCACTCTGCACGAAGAATTCCTTCAAAGTATCATACCACGCCCGAGGGGCCTGCTTGAGGCCATAGAGGGCCTTGTTGAGTCTGAAGACTTTGTCAGGATTCTTAGGATCTTCAAAATTTGGGGGTTGAGCAACATATACTTCTTCCTCAAGCTTACCATTGAGGAATGCACTTTTCACATCCATTTGATATAAAGTGATATTATGATGATTAGCATAAGCAAGTAATACGCAAATAGCCTCAAGTCTAGCAACAAGTGCAAAAGTTTCATCGAAATCAATTCCTTCAACCTGTGTGTAGCCTTGAGCTACAAGTCGTGCCTTATTCCTCACCACAAGGCCATTTTCATCTTGCTTGTTGCGGTAGATCCACTTTGTGCTCATGATATTATGCTTGCGAGGATCTGGACGTTTGACCAGTTACCAGACATTATTGAGCTCAAACTTATGTAATTCTTCTTACATAGCCTAAATCCACTCAGGCTCTAGAAATGCTTCATCTACCTTAGTGAGCTCTGTGATAGAGATAAAAGCATAGTGCCCACAAAATTTAGATAAATGTGAAGCTTTTGAGCGTGTGAGAGGACCTGGTGCTTCAATGTCATCAATGATCTTTTCAACTTGCACTTCTTGTGCAACCCGAGGATCAGATGGTTGACGCTGAGGAATTTGATCAGCATTTAATTCAGCATTTTCCGCAGATACATCAGCTGGACGGTCTTCGCGTTCGGGAATGAATTCTTCAGTAGAGTCTTCGGTAGGAATAACATCCTCAGTAGCCTTGAGCTTGATAGAATCTTCAGGTGCTGGTTCATCTATCACAGAAGGTAGGTGCTCTCTTTGCGAGCCATTAGTTTCATCGAACCGCACATCTACAGTTTCAACAATCTTGTGAAGAGCTATGTTGAAGACTCTGTAGGTGTGCGAGTCCTTTCTGTAACCAAGCATAAAACCTTCATGTGCTTTCGGTGCAAATTTAGCATTGTGATGAGGATCTCTAATCCAACATTTAGCACCGAAGACTTTGAAATAATTCACATTTGGTTTCTTGTAAGTGAGGAGTTCATAGGCAGTCTTCTTGAAGAATTTGTGAAGATATACTCTGTTGATGATGTGGCACGCGGTATCAATTGCATCAATCCAAAACCGAATGGGTGTTTTGTATTCATCAAGCATAGTGCAAGCCATCTCATGGGTTTGCTTTGGGTTGATCATCCTGCAGATGAATTAGTGCAGCTTACGAACTCATATACTTCATCAGTGAAGAATATGACATCAGTATCATCAGTTCAATTTCATCAAGCAATAGCACAGATAAGCAGTATTGAGGACGTGTGAACTAAAAGTTCATTTCATCATGATTCGCATGCATCCTTTCAGGCATTTTGTCAGGCCCCCAGCAAATTCTTCAGACGTTAAAGCACGTCTGGAGACCTGACCCTGCATAAGAGATTAGTTCTTTTTCTTCACCACCCACATCTGGAAGGGTAGAAAAGAGTTCATCACTCTGCGAGCACCATATGAGAAAGGTGGCAAAGATGTCAAACCATTTCGTTTCACATAAGAGGGGTTAGGGTAAGCATATGAATAAGCAGAGAAATTCTTCGAGGACTTATGAACATAATGATTTGAAGAATAATGCTCATATTCATAGCCCTTAGCTCCACCCTACGAAACAGAGTTGTTAGCACGATGATGTTCATATGAGGACTTTGATCCTTTTGAGGAATTTGATCCATGTGAGGAATTTGGTCTGTATGAGGACTTGGATCCATATGAAGAATTTGATCCATGTGAGGAATTTGATCTGGGGTTCCTGTTCTTCACTGCTGGTGTCATGAGTACATTCACCTGAAGACTTTCAACATAACTTTTGGGAACCCAGATTTTCTTCATAGGGGAACCGTTCCTGCAGTTAGTGCCAACGTATCTAGCAAATACTTCACCATTCTGATTTTTGAACAGTTTATAGTTGGAGTCAAATGACTCATCAGAAGAATGAGGAGATTCACATGTAAAGCCAGATAAGTTAGATGGATCAACTGGAGGTCCCTTTGCAGCAACCCATGAGGTTTTGGGGTACTGCTCAGGCTTCCAATATGTTCCATCAGCATTGAGTTTCCTCTCCAAGGCAATACCCTCTTTCCTAGGGTTTCTGTTGAGGATCTGCTTTTTAAGCACATCACAAAGAGTCTGATGCCCTTTGAGGCTTTTGTACATGCCTGCCATATACAATTCCTTCAGCCCTGCATTGTCAGTGATACTAGCAATGTCCTCAGATGAGGAATTAGTGATAGAAGAGGCAGCTGAAGAATTTGTAACATTTGAAGCATTTGAACATTCAGGTGAAGAATTAGCGGATTCACGTTCAATGCACTTTAAGCATGGAGGATCAAATTGTTCTTGAGTGGCGCTGATTTGTTGAGCAAGTAATGAATCGCGCTCCTTCTGAACATCTTCATAACTCACTCTTAGCTTCTCAAGATCTTGCTTTCTTTGAAGAAATTCATAAGAAATCTTCTCATGATCAGTTAAGAGTGTTTTATGATGACTCTGAAGGTTGTCAAACTTAGACTGAAGTCTCTGAAGATTTTCAGTTAAGTCTTTAGTGCAGTCCATTTCTTCACCCAACATATCATCACTTTTGTCTAGCATGTTTTGAAGTTTTTCAATAGCCTTTTGTTGTTTCACAGCAATCTTAGCAAGTTTAGAGTAGCTAGGCTTAAGATTTTCATCAGATTCATCCTCACTTGATTCAGAGGAGGGGTATTTAGTTACCTTAGCAGCCTTTGCCATGAAGCAGTAGGTGGGGGCATCATCATCATTGCCTTCATCAACGTTGTTGGTGTTGCCATTTTCTTCAGAGTTGAAGATAGACCTACTGACAAATGCAGTAGCAAGAGCTAGACTCGCCACACCTGACTCAGACTCCTCGGATTCCTCTTCTTCCTCATTATCCTTAGATTCAGCCTCAGAATCCATTTCCTTGCCAATGAATGTCCGAGCCTTCTTGGAGCTGCTCTTCTTGTGGGATGAAGACTTCGAGGATTTTGATGATGAGGACTTTGAATATTTCTTCTTCTTCTTCACATCATCAGAACTGTAATCCTTGTATTTCTTCTTCTTTAGTTCCTTGTCCCACTGAGGACAATCTTGAATGTAGTGACCAGGCTTCTTGCATTTGTGGCATAGCCTTCTCTTATAGTCACTTGATGAGGAATCACTGCTCCTTGAAGATTTTCCAAAGTGACCACGTCTTGAGAATTTCTGGAACTTCTTCACAAGCAGTGCTAGCTCCTGGCTCAATTCTTCAGGGTCACCAAGGCTACTACCAGAGTCTTCACACTGAGATTCAGACACTGCCTTGGCCTTCAGGGCACGTGGTTTGCCATAGCTTGAACCATAGAGATCTCTCTTTTCAGCAAGCTGGAACTCATGAGTATTTAGCCTCTCGAGGATATCAGCGGGATCTAGTGACTTGTAATTAGCACGCTCTTGAATCATCAGTGCCAGAGTGTCAAAAGACGAATCGAGTGATCTCAGCAATTTCTTCACCACCTCATGATCGGCAATGTCAGTGGCACCGAGCGCTTGAATCTCGTTTGAGATATCAGTGAGGCGATCAAAGGTTTGCTGAACATTTTCATTGTCAAGTCTTTTGAAGCGGTTGAAGAGATTGCGAAGAACGTCAACACGAGAGTCACGTTGAGTTGAGACTCCTTCGTTTACTTTGGAGAGCCTATCCCAGATAAGCTTAGCAGTTTCCAAAGGACTCACTCTACCATACTGCCCTTTACTCAGATGACCACATATGATATTCTTCGCTTTAGAATCGAGTTGCTTGAATCTCTTCACATCAGCAGCATTCAGGGAAGGTGTGACTGAGGGAACACCATTTTCGACAACGTACCAGAGATCGTTGTCAATTGCTTCAAGATGCATTCGCATCTTATTCTTCTAGTAGGGGTAGTCCGTGCCATTGAAGGTAGGACACCTAGCAGAGACCTTGATCATACCTGTGGTCGACATAACTAAAACTCCAGGCAGTTAAACCAAAATCACACAGAACAAGGGAGTACCTTGCTCTGATACCAATTGAAAGTGCGTTATATCGACTAGAGGGGGGTGAATAGGCGATTTTTATGAATTCTTCACTGAGGAATTTGCTGGTGAGGAAATTCCTTAGCGAAGAACTACTAGCAGCGGAATAAGTACTCAGAAGTAAGCATAACAAAAGACATACACAGTCATCATGATGAAATGAATACAAACACAGAGTATAGAAAGCGTAAACACAGGATAGCACAAAATGAAGACAAACAGACTGAAGAAATTGAACTAAGGAAATTGAGAAAGTCTTCAGTCAGAGTCTTCAAGCATAGATATGAACAAACACTCAACACAGTAATGAGGAAATGGAAGAGTTGAGGAAATAGAACCAGTAGGGTTGGTGAAGACAATGATTTGGTAGACCAGTTCCAACTGTTGTCTCAGTTGTACGTCTGGTTGGAGTGGCTGAGTATTTAAACTCGAGGACACACAGTCCCGGACAACCAGTCACTAAGCACGCAGCTCAGGACACCAAGTCCTCACCATGTTCTCCTTGAACTAATGTCACACAGACCTCGTCCAATCACTCGTGGTAATTCTTCAGGCGACTTCCAAACCTTCACAGACTTTGGTCACTCGGCGATCCACAATTCCTTTTGGATGCTCTAGATCGTGATGCCTAACCGTCTGGAAGAAGCACAGTCTTCAAAGATAACAAGCATCAGATCCACGCAGGATCAATCTCTTCAGTGATGCTCAATAACTTTGGGTTTGTGGGTGTTTGGGTTTGGATTTTCCTCACTCGATGATTTTCACTCAAAGTCCTCGGAGGATGGGCTGCTCTCAAATGACAAGTGTCAGTTTCTCTCGGAGCAGCCAACCAGCTAGTGGTTGTAGGGGGCGGCTATTTATAGCCTAGGGAGAAGCCCGACATGATAAGACATAAATGCCCTTCAATGATATGACCGTTATGTGGATAAGATATTTTGGGACAGCTGGCACGAAGCACAGCAACGGTCGGAAATTTGACTCACAAATCCTCAGGGCTATCATGGTCCTCACTGTGTAGGTAATCCGCACTGGCGAATTCCTAACTCGTCAGTCAAAACAAATTCCTCAGCGGCCAGAAGAACTTCGTCTCTGTCACTGAAGAAATTGACTGAACTGTATGAGATTTCCAATGGCTTCACTCGAAAGGATTGGTAGGTGTAGGATTTTGAATTGAGCATCACTTGGAAATTTTTCCTTAGTATTTCCTCGTCCCCCTTTAACAGTACGGTGTTTCCTATGACTCAAGAAAGAGAAAAACAAAACTATGAAAATGAAAGTCTTCAAGCTTCATATTCCTTGTATGAATATCAAGTCTTCACGGACACACCGATTTCTTCACTTTCAAAGTCTTCAGGAATACCAAAATCTTCAGTCGAAGATATTCATTTTTAGGGGTCGACTTACTCTATAAATATCAAACTCCTCATAGACTTATAGACCTGTGTACACTCATAAACACATTAGTCCCTTAACCTATAAGTCTTCAATACACCAAAATCACTAAGGGGCACTAGATGCACTTACAACTTGATACGGCTCTAGAAGAACATTCAATCGATCAAACCATAGATTTCATTCAGTCTAACTCTGACTTTACATTCATACAACAATCGATCTACAATAAACAGAAATTATAAACGTTCGGATTTTAAGCATGGAAATCTGAACGTTTTTCATGGAAAATTTAGATTGGGCGTCTTGCGGTGGCAAACGGCTCCTCTGTCGTGCTCTGTGTGTCGTCGGGCCACTGACTGACGGCGACAGCGACGGTGGCGTCTTGCGCCATTGTTGGCGTACTTCTGGACGTTAGCCCTAGCTTCAAGGAAGGCCAGAATGTTCTGGACTTCGGTCTCCAGGAGCGAGCCAACTGGCAGGAGGAGGCAACTGGCGTTGGTGCAAGGAAGCGATCGATGGCTGCCATCCATGCTGCTGAGGGGGGGCACTGGCACCCACTCAGGGATAGGCGCTGGTAACGGCGCGGCAGAGACATCGTGTGCATGGGAACCGGCACGGGCGTGCGCGTCAATGCACGTGCAGGCGCATGCGCTGGCAGGTGCACGGGCACGGGCGTGCGCGTCAATGCACGTGCAGGCGCATGCGCTGGCAGGTGCACTGGCAGGTGCACTAGCTCGGCGACAATGTGCAGCTCCCAGCCCATCAATGCCATGGGGATGGGCGCTGGTGCAGTCGGAGCGATGGGAGCGGGGGCAGGCGCGGAATTTTCCCGCAAGGCCAGTTCAAGCTCGTCCCAAAGCGCGGTGTCTTTCTCAGGAAATTGGAAGACAAAGGGTAGACCATCATGATGCGGCATGGCGTACTGTTAGGTCAGGCTAGTTGGAGGTAGACGACAGGAGAATCGGAGAGGAAGAAGAAGATTGTAGCGATACCGGGTAGTGTGGGGGTATTTTTAAAATGCAGCACCGGCGTCATTAAAAGTGGGGGCAGTTGAGACGAAGGTCGGCGGCGGAGCCTGATCAAAGGGCTCGCCTCCTGGTGAGCCTGCATAGCGGCTTGCTCGCATGCCTCCAGGTCAGCTAGCGTAGCGGTCTGCTCGCACGCCTCCCATCGATTCACACGCTTGCTCGGACGGCACCTGCCGATGAGAAGCGGGACTCGTGGCGGCACGTAAACGCCCACGGTTTGAATAGTGAAAGCGTTCGCCTTAACGTGACAGGTCCTTGTTCCAAAATACCTTGTCTCTTCATTTGTGTAACTTCTCATAAGCAGCTTGTCTCAAATTGAACAAAAAAATACGACAGCATATGTGTGCCATATCACAAGACCATGCTCAGTTTCATGAATTTCTGGTCACTTCTGGATTTTCTGAAATTTAAAATCCAGGATTCGAAATAATATCATAACCTGTATCATGCAATAAATTTTCAAGCGATACATCTTTACAGTTGTAAATGTTAATATTTCTTAAGAAATGATTTAGTCAAATATTTTGCTTAGTTAGACTTCAGACAAGTTATATATGCAGAGTAAAAGGATAATCCCTCCGTCCCAATGCATTTCCTGATATATTAAATCAAGTACTAGGCATGAACAAAGGGGGCTCAATTCTCTGCTCATCCTGGTGTAGTACTCCTATTAGTACTAGGCAATGGATTTGACGGGTGACCTTGGGTACCGACGACCGAGGGAATTGAACCATGCTCAACACGGTAGGTAACGTTTTCTAGTTACTAAAGCATCCCTCCATTGTTCACCGGTAGTCATTATGGACCGTGGACATGAGGGGAATTTCCTAGGGCTGGGATTCAGGCCACCAGATATTTCGACTCGAAACATGGAGGCTCGACTGGTTGCGGTTGGCAAATGTGCATACCACGCACGCCAGCAGAAGGACACGACCCCGGGTATTTTTTTAAGGATCAACACAAGCCCGGGTCTGGCTGGTATGACCTTGGGTGCTACTCCTACCATTCGATAATACGGAAGGAATCTTTTAAATTGCCGAAAAAATCTATATGTATCACGATGCCCGCATTTTCCTTGCAAATAGTAATCTCAACATGGTAATTTATTTATGACGAGTTCTTGAATTAGAGTGAGTTTGTCATATAGTGATCTCAACGTGGATTTCACATTTCATGGTATCCCTAGTATGTTTTTCATTGCAAATTCAAATTTAAAAGATGAATGGTATGGTGGTAAGAAAACTTTGTATGTATCAAGCATATAACGACACACACACACATGAATACAACAACAATCCAGTAAGTGTAGTGCATCTATTTTTCCAAACCACGCATGTATGAACGAATTAAAAAATACTCCCTCTGTTCCTAAATATTTATCTTTTAGAGATTTCAACAAGTGACTACATACGGAGCAAAATGAGTGAATCTACACTACATCCGTATGTGGAAGTCCATTTGAAATCTCTAAAAAGGAATATTTAGGAACGAAGGGAGTAAAATGTAAGACATGCATGGTCTTCAATTTAATATTTAAAATGAACAGAAAACTGAACATGAATATTAGTACTACATACATGCAAATGTTGTGTTTAGGCGGAGCTATGTAGATTGTCGGGGGTTAATCCCTCGACCTTGGATAAAATTGTGAAGCTCTATTTAGGATTGTTTAGATTATATTTTTTGAACATTATATTTGTCCCCACCCTCCGAAACACCGATTGGTTGTGCACCCCCCCTCCCCGGGAGAATATCGTGTGACCCCACACCTTAGATGTTATATGCTGATACGAGTTGCTTGGAGCTTGTAGATCTGAGATATAGCAGCTCACGGGATATCTTCACATTTTACAGGAAACCTTAATGAGTATGAGAATTGCACACAATTTGTACAAAAACTACTCAGATGCCCTTGGATCCCATATCCGACGACCTCGAAGCTCGTATCACCGTAGCATCTAAGATGAAGGAGGACCTCATATTCTCATGTATGTAAGAATATCATGTGCTACCACACCTTACATGCTTTGGTGATACAAGCTCTTCGGAGCCGTTGGATCTGTGATCCAACAACTCCTTGGTGGTTCGAATGTTTTTTTTGCAGAAAAGCCCCCAAAGAGTTCAAGCACTGCTTACAAGCATAAAGACTGCTCAGATGCCATTGGATATCAGATCAAACGTCCTTGAAGCTCATATCAGGGTAGCATCCAAGCTGCGTGAACACCTTATGTTTTCTCGCGCGGGAGAATATGAGGTGCTCCCGCACCATAGATTCTATGGTGATACGTGTTCCCGGAGATCTAACGGCTCACCGTAGGAGGTTTGAATGTTTTTGCAATATACATCTGAGAGAGTTTGGGAGTTGCGCAGAAAGTACAAGTACTACGCACGTGGCATCTGATCACAGATCATACTACCTAGATGCTTGTATCACCTTAGCAGCTAATTAAGCTACGGGGAGCACCTAATGTGAGCAACTAGGAGCCGTTGGATCAAAGATGCAGCGGCACACACGAGGCCTGCATGTTTTATTTGCAAAAAAACCTTCGAGAGTTTGGAAATTGCGCATAATTACAAAGACTACTCCCAAGCCATTGGATCTCAGTTCCAACGACGTAAAAACTCGTATCACCATAACATCTAAGCTGCAGGGTGGATGTGATATTCTATGCCGCTGTCATTTTTGTTCCTAAACTTGCAAAATAAGTGTAACTCGTGTCGTTACTTGTCTAACCACACAAAGTGTTTGTGCAAAAAAACCATCCTACACTGAAATATCGGAACAACACACGGGGGTCCCACTTGTTATTGATCAAATTTGGTCCTAAAACTGACAAATCTAAAGAAGAAATTCGAACTGGCAACCTGGACTACAAAGCATAAGTCAATAGCCTGAAACAACAACAGTTGTTGGCTTTGTCCCATAACTTGATTTTTCTACGGGAGCATAACTTGATTTTATACAGTATTACATTGAGTAGAGTAGAGGGAGTGGCTCGTCAACATGTGCTTGACCGTTGACTCACTTATTGGTGGGTCCCATGTCTGCGATCTCTCTCTCCTCTCCATCGTCTCCTTTATAAGCATGGGCACACACAAAGAGCGGCGCGAGCTTGCCGTGGTGTTATTATAACTAAAAAAGCTTGGAAAATAGAAGAATCGCCTAGAACAAGAGACTTTGTAGCTGGTCGAGACGGAGCTAACCACACCTATCCTCCGTGCCATGTTAGCATGATGAAGTTGTGTGGCTAGTGGGGCGTTTTCGACCGACTGGCTCGGTCTCGAGATCGAACCATAGGTAGTATGTCTGATATAGTATATTTTACACGCACATTTTTCCTCCGTGCCGAGACGTGGCACACTCTACCGCGCGGTTTCGGGGTCCTCCTGAGTGGTGCACGCATATTTTCTTCCATACCGAGACGTGGGATGTCCTATCGCACATTTTCTGGGTCCTCCTCGGTCGTAGCACCAAAGCAAGTAAATGAGTTGTCAAATCACGAAAGACCACCTTTCCTGCCGAGTACATCAGTGAAGCATGGTGGCTAGCTAGTTGGCCTAGTGCGACCGATTAGCTAGGCTGCCACCACATTTGCTTTTTCACCCCTTTTTTATCTCCTTGCCGGTAGGTAAATTTAAATATTCACTTCAGCGTTGATTTGGTCTTTGGGTGTAGCAGGCGCGACAGGATTTTTATTTTTTAATTGACGCGAGCAGGCGTGGCAGCTATTAGTCATGATGACTCCGCCCCCGCTGCTCCCTGATGTGAAAAGTCGACAACTAGTGTTTTCCCATGGTGAAAACCAAAAGATTCACCCCGCTCCTCGGCTGGCTCCCTCCGCCTTCCTGTAGATTGCATTGCCTTTCAGCCGTTTTGCCCCCTTTGCATCCTCTCCCCATTGCTTCTACCTCGTTCCATGGCGGCGCACCAGATCACGGAGTCTGAGGTGAGGCAGCTGACACAGGAGCTCCAGGCCAAGGATGCATAGCTCAGGGACAAGGATGTGGAGCTCCGTGCGCTCAATGGGGAGAGGTGTGGCATCCTCCTCCTTTATGTCCGGGAGTTCGTGGAGCTTCAAAAGCGGCAGGCGTCCACCACAAAATGCTCGAGGCAGCGGCGGCGTTGTTGCAGAAAATGGGAGATACGATAGGCGGTCAGGTGAGCCGGCTGGAGCGTGAGCGGGCCGATCGCCACGAGGTCCAGGATCTCCTCAGCCACTTGGTGGACCATGTTGCCACGCACATGTTGCGGCTGCACGATGCCTACCATCCTGCCAATGCGACCATGCTGGGCATCAGGCTAAACCCATTCGACCACCCCGTCGACTTCAATGAGTTGCGTCTTCCTGACATGGTCTCCTTCTTCACCTATATCTCCAAGGAGCTGAGCCGTCTCCGCGTGATGGTGGGGGCGGAGCTGGACAAGAGGGGTTTCGGGCTGCCGTTGCCATTGCCGAGTGAATCCTCTTAGGGCTCCGTCACTGAAATCCATTCATGCCATTGGACGCCATCTTTGATGAGCTGGCTCCCGTCGACTGGGAGCGGGCTCTACAGGAAGTGGCACCCTGCATCACCAATGTCATGCGCCTCGAAAAGCAGAGGGACTTTGGTGGTGTTTAGGCATCCTATGCATGGGCATGTCCATGTCTCGGTGCAACATGGCCGTTGGATCAAACTCAGACGGTGCAGGTCAGTCACTGTAGCACAAAGCATGTGGGTGTGTTTGATTGCATTCTCATCTCAATATAGTCGTTCCCACTTCGTGCATGCTCATCTCAGCACCCCTCTTCATGCATGCTCCTAGTGTATTTGTGTTAACCTACTAGTGTGGACTCATGCACCCTTGATTCACTCTGCCAAACACCCAAAAGTGGGTCGAGAAGGGAACTTTTGCTCCCGTCCCATGCACCCTTCATACACCCTGCCTAACACTGATTCGTGCTTCATATGGTTCATGTTCCGTGGAGTACTGTGGCACCGTACTCTCCGTGCGCTATAGACCTAGTTCTGTTAACACTGATATCACCGTTCATTCTCGATCGGGCAGTCAAAAAAGGGGCACTATGTTACATTACTGTTCACATAGTTGACATGCGCACAACATCATTTGTTGTCGTCATATCTTACTACACTAGCAAGAAGATTATGTAGTACTACTAACGTGTGAACCATTGCACATGCCTAGTAGTAGGAGCACTGTGTAAGTTCAAGTGGCTACCGTGTTTTGCACTCCTCCGGCATAAGAGTGGAAATGCTTGCTGTAATCATTTTTTCCTTCAGAAACAATGGACACGCTCTACCGTGCGGATCCTCCTCAACGGTCGCCGGGAACCTTGCTACTCACTTTCGCCGATGTGTGGGATAGCCAGCATCGGGGTCCAATAGCCATGCACTAAATTACTCTATACTAGAGTTCCCAACTGCACGTTAGACTACCTCGATCGAAGCGCAGCAGTAATGCCCAATGAGCTGTCAAATCACAAAACCCCCACCTTTCCAGCAGTAAGTTGGACGGATGAAGCAACCATCATTTCACTCTTCTCCCTCAGCTTCCTTTCTTCAAGAAAACCCCAACTCACTTCTCCCTCACCTTATTCCTCATTTCTTCAAGAAAACCCCGACCTACTTCTGCCATTGTTCTTCTCTCCCAAAGAAGGAAAGGTGAGCGCATCAATGGTGTTGATTCTGGCCAAGGCCCAGTCTTGCAACCCTGAGACTAATCCTATAACTCCCTATATGTTCTTCTTTTGGGTTTGTGATTATGGTTTCTTTTCTTTTGTTTCTATTTAACAGTTTCTTGATGGACCCTGGAGCACCGGCCGAAGTGATGTCTATATCTCTGGCCAAAACCGTGGCTCTGGCCAGAACAGTCGAGGCTCAGGGTACAAAGAAGCGCAAGCACCCCGCCGAGACTACCACAGACAAGCTCAAGGCCATCGCCCTGTCCAAGGCCCCCTTTATCTCTCCGGGATCCCTCATTAAGCAAGTCCAAGTAATATCTTTTCTTGACGATCTTTTTCTCGATCTTGATCGTGTTTTTTTCATCTAACACGCAGTACTAGTACTAGTACTACAACTTTCTAGGTGATCTTGCATGTGATTTTTGTGTGCCAAAGGATGGTTCTAAATTCCTCTTTTGACCAAAACATGCGAGAGGTTGACCCTGATTTCTTATAGATTACTTTTCAACTACTTTATGAACATCAATGCTACCTTTGAAGAGAGTATATTAGCCTGAGTAACTTGTGTTATGCATATTGTAAGTAATCCCTCTGCTTTCATGTCTTTGAAGACATGTTCTAGTGTCTTCGTTCACTCATTTCTTTGCGTATATGGAGTAAAATATCAAAAATCATCTTATATTTCTGAACGGAGGTAGTAATAAAATATTTGGTTTCTGTTTGAATTAGAACCAGGTCCATGGTGGAGATGAAGTTCTCAAAGTCATGACGTGTGAACTGGAAGACCTGAGGATAAGTTCTACTACTAAACTATCCAGCTGTTGTGTCCTTGTGGCCACATGTCCTGAACTAGTGTTTTCCAGTAGCATTGTTGTCAGGCGTGTTTTCAAGGGTGTACTTCACCACAAGAATTTCCTGGTTGTGCCTTCGATTGCGAAGGTTGTGGTTCTTGTAAAGCTTCTTGACAAATCTGATGCGGACTGTCTTCATCATCATGTCTATGAGTGGAAAGACCACTCTTTTAGGTTCTCCAAGGTTGACGAGATGGTGATGGTGCTGGTAGACATCTCTCACCAAGTCCATGGCCTAGTCAGTTATGCGGGACACATCCCGTAGGTCGGTGGCAATAAATAGTCTGCAGAGTTTAATTAATGCAACTTTGCTTGTGTGTAGTAAGTACTATTGTTTAGTATTTGATTTGTGTGTGTGAACCTTGTATTGGTTAGTACTGTCGCTTTTGTTGTCTGGTGAGTCCTGAGAACGATCTGTGTTAATGTCTGTCAACTCAATTCAGTCTGTATATTTTGAAGTATCCAGATCATCTTTTTTGTGAGGACGGTTTTTTAATTATGGTTACACTCCAATATCTGTATGCATTGCAGGGTTTATCGCACCCACCAGGATTTCCGGTCCCATGGATGTTCGGTCCATACAATTTGTCGGGACCTTTGGAATGTCCTGCTTGTGGGAGTAAGCGAGGGCCCTGCATGCCACGCATAATTGGTTGATCGATCTTATGTTTACAACTTGAACATAGTGATTTCCTGGTAAGGATTCACTCGTGCACATCAAGTAAATCTTATTGATTTACTGTCTAAATCTTATTGATTTAATGTCATGTTTTCTTACTTTTGCTGCAATTTTACAATGTAGGTTTTGCCATGTGACATTCATCACAGAATAAACCGTTTGGTTTGATGGTTATTTTTGCAGGTTTCACTTCTTAAGTCATGTCAGTAATGAAGGCACTGTCCGTCACTTATATTACTGGACACAATGGGATTAGTCTGTTGTCTGAGTACAATTTGAATCCCTATGATGAATTGCATTTTGGTTTAACAAGCACGCCACAATTAGTCCTTCTCGCGTTTAAAAGAAATGAAGAAAAAGACTGGATCAAGGTCACGGAGCCTAATAAAGTTAGAAAGCTGATCATAGCAGACAGGAGACGATTGCTGCTATCTCACACATTGGTACCACCTCAGCAACGGATCGAGCACCGGCACCTTCTCTAACGACACTTGCTCTAGCACTAACAACGGTAGCAGCTTAGTCTGATTCACCTGAGGATTGGGCACTGACAGCGTCAGCAGATCAGGCTGATCTACCGGAGGATCGGGCATCAACACCGGCACCTGCTCCGACACGGGCACCTGCTCCAAGGAGCACCATCTTCGACAGCTGCAGCAGCACTACGAGTCGCACCGGCATGGGCACCAGCAACGGCTCCGGCACCTGCACCAACACTTGAAGTGCACTTGCATCTGCTCCAGCCCGTGCAGCGGCAACAGAACTAGCAGTTGCACTGGCAAGAGACTGGGCTACAGTTCGCACTGCATATACCAAAGTCCTTACAAAAACCGACATCTCCACCTTCTTGGTAAGTATTGGCCGCCCAAGTTCTTCGTCCTTTTTTATTTCCATGTTGTTTCACATGATTCACTATGTTGATCTAACTGTTTGTGTATGTCTTCTTGTTTGCAAACAGAGAATTCCTAGAGCAACGAGGGAGTCGTTCAACAATCCGGGTGACCGAAATTCTTCAATAGCAGCATGCAACTGTCGAACTGATCCATCCTCCGAGAGATTTTGATGTATAATATGGCATGGTGAAACAACTGTCCTGTGTGTATTAGTACTACAATATTATTTATCACGTAGGATATCGTTGATAGAATTGCAACTCTGATTGCTAGTTAGGAACTGTCATTCGATTTCTTCTAACAGTTGTCGTGTTTTATTCAATTTTCTGTATTCGCCTTGCGACAGCATCTAAAAGTGGTACCGATCGCTTGCAATATGAAATGTGTTGAGGTAGAACACATGGGCCGCCAAACATGCAGGCCCACCAGCCTGTGGCCCAAAGTCCAGAACCGTGAGCCTGTCTGAGTATTATATTCTTAGCTGAACCCCCATATTATGTTATATGTATTCCCCTTGATTTTTCTTATGTATAAGGTTGTGATATAAAAGATTTTTATATTTCTTTACAGCGGGAGTATCTCTCTGTCAAAAATATATTTATGTGTAACTAGTTACTCCTGGCTTTGTACTTCCTTTCGCTGATATGTGGGGCATTCGACAATGGGGTCCATGTGCCATGCACCAAATTAGAGTGCACAACTGCGCGGTAGACTCACCCCGGTCGTAGCACCGCAGTAATTACCAATGAGCCATCAAATCACAAAAAACCCCACCTTTCCAGCTTTAGCAGTAAGCTGCACGAAAGAAGCAACAATATTTCACTGGGCCTGAATCCCCTTCTCCCTCGTCTGCTTGTTCACAGAAAACCCCTCTCTCACTGGGCCAGAATCCCCTTCTTCCTCATCTGCTTGTTCACAGAAAACCCCCTCTCGGCAATTGCATATGATTTTCTCATGGAGAACCTGGTATGAATTCTTCATCCATCCTCGATAAATCCAAGTCCCTTGGTCGCGGGTAATCCTAGGATGGCAGCCACTGTCGTTGATGCATTTTTCTTCCTACTGAATCTAGTGTGTTTCATTTGCAGTGGCCAAAGTGCAAGGACCCTATAGGTTTCTGCGCCCTCGGCGAGACGCCACACTTGTTCCTTCTCATCCTAACACAGGATTTTAAAACGCTCACAGTATGTTCCTAGAATCCTCTTTTCTATCCGGAAGGGTGGGATCTTTTGAACATGCTCTCAACTAATTTCGAAATTTGGATTTCCATATTTCGATAAAATGTACTAGTACCATGGTCAATACTGACATAAAGGGGGAAATTATTTCTAGATTTGGATAGTGAATACATTGTGTTCTCATATTAATTTTCCTATAGTGCATTTCTTGCTTTGCCAGAACACATGAACTCAAGATACTCGTCCTTGCCATAACTGAATACACATATTTAATGGCCACACTGAAGATAAGCCATGGATATAAGTTCTGAGTTGGGTTCATGAACCAAGAAGATCGTTGCTTTTTTCATGGCCAAACTTGGATAAACTTTCTCAAGTGTTACGGACTGAAAGTTGGTGCACGAATGTTGATGGAAATAGCAGAACCTGGTCTCATCTTCACTGTGATCTTCCACCCCGACATCGTTCCAGTAGTTCATCCACGTTAGTTTTGTATCTGTTTCTTGCTTGTTGCCTTGACTACTTCTTAATCCACCTATTATGTCTAGTTAATCACAATTTAACTTTAGAAGTAGCAATGATTGTGATTCCCTTCTCTCACGAAGATGCTACTTCTAACTAATATTTCATATAATTAGTGACATGTGTAGGTTATTTCAAAGTTAAGCACACTACTTGTTTTTAATCTATAAGAACTCGACTATTACTGATGGCACTAAAGTTGACTGGGACGACATCCACAAGTACCTACACTTTATTAATCGTCTTGTGGTCCTTGTTGGGCGTTTCAATGGTGGAAGGCCATGTGGGATATGAGTGCCACTGTTGCACACGTTGAACAGGTCCAACTGTGTCAAGAAACTTATGGTACGAGTTCTTTTATGTTATATATGTTGTTCATAAACTCTTGCTTATACAGAGTCTTATAGATGTGATCGTCTTGAAGCAGAAACTGCCCAGTTCTATTGTTCCTATACAGATGCCTGACCATGGTCGGGTCAGACTTGCGCTTGGTCACAACATGATGTTTTTGTCGACCTACTCCATTCCCCTTGGAGGTGAAAATATAGTTATTCATGGGTGGTCTCAAATAATTAAGGCTCGTCCATCTTGGAGAATAGGACAGAAGGTTATGCTCGTGCTTTTCCATGGCTCCAAAGCGAATATCCTGTTTATTGACCATGTTGCGAGATGAAGCCGCTTTCAGAAGGTTGTGGACGCGTGGGGTGGCGCGTGGGCCTTCTCCTTGGGCTTGGTGGCCTCAATCTTGGTTAACTGTAGGAAAAGTAGAATTGTTCGAGGCGTGCTTTGTACGGTTGAACCTGTATAAGTACTCATACTGCTTGCAGCTATGGTTGTTAAGTGCCCCTGCTGGTTTCAGTTAAGGTTGTTAAGTACTCCTACTGCTTTTACAGTCTGTCGTGTTTCTTTAGTCTCTTCTTCTTCCAACCGCCAAAACCAAACCAGCGCTAGCGGGGCCGCCTTCTTCCGCGTCCCATGGCTGGTTGCGCCACACATCACTGCCCCGCCGTCTCCTAAATTGTTAACGCCGGTGCCGAGGCCTCGCCGTCATCCTCCGCGCGTCTTTGGTGCGCTCGCCACGGCGCTTCCCTGTCGCATTATCAACATGGTCAACAAACAAGAGGAATCGGGAGAGGATTGGATGTGGAGAGGATGATAGTAGGGACTCCTCACGTCCATGGCTGTACGCAAGCAAGTTACTCATTTTTGGTATTCTCCATTGTCAGCGTATAGAAAAAGAAAATGCTTCCTCCTAGTGATTTGCTGACATCTGGGACCCACGACATTGTCAGCGTATATACTCAATAGACAAAAAGAACATCACAAAGTCGACTGACACCTAGGACGTAGCTGCTCGAGCAGTATTTTTTTGTTATTCTTGAGAAGGAGTAGGGTTTCAACTGGGCTATGGCCCGTCTAGCCCAGGCTTATACTTTATGTTCACCACATGACCAGCCCAGCTATTTTTTCTTTGTCAAAATGAGCCCAATTTATTTTTTCTGAAGAATACCTAATCCAGGCCTACTTAGTTTTCTACACCCTGATGGGCTGCAACTCTTTCAAGACGGCTGCAAATCCTGAAAGTAATATGAAATGGGCTGTAAATATAAAAAACAGACAAGAAATTGGCAATTACTTTATAAATTTTGAATTTTTTTTCACATTTTCAGATTCCAATTTCACTGGACTTTAACCTAATCTAAATAAATCTTCAAAGTACTTTAGATCTATCTCGACATTTCAGTATTAAAAATAGTTCGGACCCCATCAAAATATGCAAAATTTCGTTTAAATTTTGAACCCTGGCTCTGGCCAACAAAAAAATGGACTGCAATAAATTGCATAAGTTGCAATGAGATGTAAATTATTAAAAAATAGGAATGGTCTGACTTGTGGGCCTATTAAGTTGACAAACGATTCTAGCAGACGTAACCGTTGGATGTCAATCCAACGGGCATCATGCTGCTTCAATCTCTGATCTTCTTGCTCCAGCCGCCAAATCCATCACCGGCGGGACTGCCTGCTCCCGCCTCTCATGGCCAGCTGTGCTGCTGCGTAGGCCTCACCGCCCCATACTACTCCCACCGCTAGCAAGGCCATCCCTCTAGTCACCCACATCCCTCCACTGTTGTGGCTTCGCCGCCTCTGGGTCATTCCCTTCCTGGCTCTCACTGTCTTCCATCGCGCTGGTGTTCTCGGCACGGCGTGGTCAACGTTGTCAACAAACGACAACATCGGAAGAGGGATGTACATGGAGAGGCTCACATTTGGGCCCACATGGTCCATGGCCGCACGCAAGCAAGTACCTCCTTATTACACCAAAAAGAATTAATCCTCCCAATGACAGCTGGGACACACCAGCTATATCTTGGCACGGAAGGAAGTGCCTCCTTATTAAGCGAAAAATAACAAGTGCTCCCCATGACAGCTGGGGCCCACCAGATTTGGAGGCTAACTTGTGGCCCTACTAAGTTGACGCGTATGGAGGGCTTTGTCAACTTAGTCAACAAACGATTCTATCACTAGTGATCGTTGGATTGTTAACATTCAACGGTCGTCCTGCTTCTTTAACCTCTGATTTTCTTGCTCTAGATGTCAAACCACTGCGTGCTCCTACCTCCCGTTGCCAGTTGTGCTGTCGCGGAGGCCTCACCGCCCCCTACTACTCCCATCGCTGGCCAGGCCATCCCTCTACTCACCCACACCCCCTGTTATTCTGCAGCGACGACAGCCTCACACCACAGCCAAACCAGTCAACCCTCATACTACCCTCCGCATGTTCCCAGGCTCCGCGTCGTTTCCTGCCTCACCGTCGTCCATCGCCTGGTGCTGTCTGCCCGGCATGGTCAATGTGGTTAACGAACGACAGCCATCGTAAGAGGACTGTACCCGGTGAGGCTGACAGATAGACCCACTAGCTACATCTTCGCACGCAAGGAAGTGCCTCCTTATTACGCGCAAAAAAAGAATCATCCCCCTGTCAGCTCGGACCCACCAGCTACATCCTAGCACACAAGGAAGTGCCTCCTTATCCTCCCTGATAGCCGGGACCCACTCGGTCGAAGCTACGTAGCGTTGTCATTCTGGTCGCAAATGTGTACGTACATATTGGTCCATTGGTCTTTCTGCCACGATAAACCATGGCCCGGTAAAGCAGTAGTTGTTCATGCAGTCCCGTCTATATCGTGTACACGTAGATACGTACTTACATACGGGGTCTCGAATGCCTACTTGCGCATACGTATGACCAGTGCCTGTGTACATGGAGAGGTAGCGGAGGGCAACAATGCTGTCCTATTCATCGGCAGCCAACCGGCTGGGTTGAAACGGAGAAACTGCATCATCGTGTTCATCGGGAGGCAACGAAATGCGCCTTGTTCATCGGGAGCCAATCGGCTTGGACGGAACAACAGAAAGAAGGCCTGGCGTACCGTAGAACAGAGTAAACGGCCTTCTGTTCGACTGCCTACGATCGAAACGGGGTCCTGTTCACCGGGAGGGGTGTGGCGTACCACAAAATGGAGGAAACTGACTTCTCTTCAACCTCCTACGGTAGAAACGGGGTCCTGTTGATCGGGAGGGGTGTGGCGTACTGCAAAACGGACGAAATAGACTTCTCTTCGACCTCCTACGGTCGAAATAGGGGTCCTGTTCATTGGGAGGGGTGTGGCGTACCATAAAAAGGGACTCGACGGGCTACTGTTCATCCACAGTCTACTGCCTCGCTCCAGCCTCCATGGGCTACTATTCATCCACCATCGACCTCCTCCAGCCTCCACCTGCGACTGTTCATCCACGGCTTCTCCCTCCTGCCTGCACCAGCTACTGTTCATCCACAGGCTCCTATTCATCCATCCTCCGCCGGCTAGTGTTCAACCAGCCCTCCACGGGCTACTGTTCATCCAGCCCTCCACCGGCTACTGTTCAACCAGCCCTCCATGGGATCCTGTTCATCCACCCCCAACTGGCTCGACCGGGGTCATGTTCATCCAGCGACAATGGCCTCAACTACCACGCGGTCATGTTCATCCAACCCCCACCGGGAACTATTCATCCAACCCCCAACAATGCTCACTGTTCATCAAGAGGCAGCAGGTTCGATCCGTTTCACTAGCAGCAGTAGCGAAGGAATTGCTCGATCGGGTTCAGTTAACAGCCAGGGGTCGATCGATCGCTCGGGTTCAGTAACGCGTAGCCAGTGCAATTTCTCGGGTTCAGTAGGCGAACGCCTCGCTCAGGTTCAGTTAGAGCCCAATGCCTCGCACCCACGCGCGTACGTGTACGAGAGAAATGCGCAATCCCTCCATGCATCGCTCGGCCCCGACCACCCACCGTAACCGGGAACTCCCCGATATTTTCCTCGCCCTCGCTTCTACCATGGTTTTTTCCATCATGGACGGCCCAAAGAATGTCATGCAGTTGCGTCTCCGGCCCACCCAGGACGAAAAGCCCATTTTCTATCATGATTTTTTGTCATAGAAGTAGGAGCCCACCACATCTATGATGATACCAGGTTTTGTCATAATTATCATCATAAAAGTATCATAAGCATGACAGAAAAAATGTTTAACCCAAAATGTCACGGATGTGACTTTTTTGTAGTGGGCTACCTAGGCAAAACCCCCATATGGGATAAGGAGGATGCGTAATGTGAAGCTGCGGGTCTCCCAGACCCCTTCTTGAAGTTCACCAACCCCTTGGAGCGTGACTTCATAAGGGCCCGCTACAAGTGGGACAAGGAAAAAAAAGGTTTTTTACATGGACCCGATCGCGAGGAAATTGATTAGAATACTGGTAATTATTCTTTTACCACCTTATATTTAGCTTCTGATCAAGTCGACTACACATCCGTAAATGGTTCACATTCCTTCTGCAGGAGAAGCAACAAGAACTTGCAGCCGAAAGCCAGTCTTCATCGATGAGGCCCAAGTGGGACACCCCTCTCAACGGGGCCTTGAACGAACTTAAGGGACTCCCTTTGGACCAGCGGCCGCAATATGGACGTCTGCACGGTGCCGGAGATGGTGTCTTTTACAACGAGGGCCCAGAGGCTAATAAGCAGAAAAAGAAGTTTAGTCAGGTGAACATCAACGAGAAGGTGAAGTTGCATTCGAGAAAAAAGCAGCTGAGGACGCGAAAAAAGTAGCTGAGGAGAAAAATGAGTTGCTACAACACGCAGACGCTGCAGCTATAGATGCCTGCAGAAATGATTTCGCTACTAACTTGATCCTGGCTATCATCAACTGGACAAAGGAAAATCCAGAAAAGATGGTAGACGATTTCCCCATGCGTAGTTTCGTCGGGAGCAACTCGGTGAACAACACAACCGCACCATCACCTGCTCACGCAACCGCGCCTGCTCCCGCACCCGCACCCGTACCCGCTCATAGCAGCCCGTCCTCAGTCTCTGGCGCGCTAGGTGGGCCTTCGTCTTTGGCTGATCTCGACGCCCTCACGGTAATTACATGTCGCACTAACATATATCTAGAATATTCTGTTTTCATTGCCTTTCGGATGTTTTATGCAGCATACATGTGTTTGCAGGCCAACGAAACCCCGTGCACCGTACTCTACTTGATCAAAGGCCAGAAGGTGGACATGCGAAAGGTGGTGATAACGAAGCCCTTGGAACTCACATTCCATGGCTAGCCGATGCCCGGTGGGCACTTCAAGGTTACCTTGTCGAGTGTGAAATCGGGGCATGAGGATTTGCCTCCTCCAATACGGCTAGTGGGGAGAGGACGACGAGACCCCGCCGCGGCTTGGAAACTGCAAGGGTTGGGTGATGCTATGGCCGAAGAATCTTTTTTGTCTAGAGCTAAACGAGAGCACACCAATAACCACACATCAACAAGAAGGTATGAACACCACCACCCCACATATGCAATTACCAGCACCTGTAGTGTCAGGTGAGAGCGGCGGACGACATGAGGAAGGGGATCCAATAGTGGTTGATGTAATCGCCAGGTAGAACAAAGAATGGAGGATGAGATGGACGAGGATGACCCTCTTCGGTTCCTTAATATAGGCGCCTATGAAGGTGAATTAGATATGATGAGTCAGCCATATGACGACTCAGGATATCAGCATGCTGATGAGGAGATGGATGATCTGCCTGGGCAGGAATGTCCTAGCAGGGTTGATTGCAAGAAGTCTCTCTTCATGCAATCCTCGTAGGACACGCTTGAAGATGCCGCCTCAACGAAGGCTCTACTAGCCGAGGGTCGTACAGTGCTTAGCCCGACAATACTAGAGCAGGGGTTAAGGAAGGGTCTGGAAGGTCAGCCCAAGAAAAAGGAGAGGAGGAGACTGGCGAAGAAAGGCTCTGCTGCCTACAAAGAACCGAAAGCACATAGCAGCCAGACGATGGATTTTGAAGAGCATGTACCCGTCAAAGGTGCCTCCATGTTCCATGTCACAGGCAAGACAATGCTACTGCCAAAACCACTGGGGGCAATATCATGGGATCTCAGGAGACTGCACGACCATGTGTTGTCGACTGAGAAAAGCCTACTAGCCTCAAAGGATCCAGGATATCCGACATACGCAGCTCGTGTACCTGAGAGGAACTGCTATGTCGACACACGGCCTGCGGAGGTGTTCTTCCTATGGTTTGAGCATATCTTCTAGATGTTTCTGACAAGGCGGATTGATTCTACAATCGTCCGCCTTTCTGCGCTACATATGAGCCCTGTCATGAAGAGAGAAGAGGTCTCGCAAATCTATGTAGCGGATCCATACTACATGCACGAGTCCTTCTTGAGTCTCGGCGACTTTGAGCGTAAAACTGCTAGGGAGTACCTCAAAAACTTCATGGTACAGAATAAGGACCAGGAAAATGTCCTCCTTCCTTATCATCCAAAGTAAATTAGTGTCGGACAACCCTTTTGTACATTTCAATCATTCCTTCTCACTCATATGGAGAATAATTTGAGGTGTTTTTTCCCCGCAGCAATGGGCACGCCATCCTTTTCGTTCTTTACCCGCGAGTCTCTCATGCCGTGTATTTCGACCCTACCAGAAACTACGATAAGGACTACACCCATGTAATGAATATTCTAGATGATCCTCTCCGGGGCTTCAGCATGAGGGGTGGCCACTTGTAGATCAGGAAACAAAGGAACAAGAAGACGGGTTTCTCGCATAAAACTAACTCTGCTGCATCCATGTCGCAAAACCAAGCAAGAACGATGGGTTCTACCTCCTCCATCTCATGATGGAGTTCACAAGGGATCACCAAAAGCTTCGCATGACAAGCAGAAATGATGATCATATCCGCAAGTGGGTAGAATCTCATGGAGAAGCAGATTATAAACTTAGAGATGACTTCTTTCGCATCCAGAGGGACATTGCGACGATCATCATGAAAGAAGTCATCAAAGAGAAGGGGATGATCCACCACGGCCCTATATCACAAGCTGACGTCCGAACTCGCATAGGCATGCAACATCAGAACCTCACGTTGTTCAAGAAGCTAGGGTGCATCCTCGATGATATGGAAGGATGGAAGTTCTAGTGATTTATGATGCCGATGATGATATGTGTCGATTGAACTTATATACTTTCTGTAGTGATGAAACTTTGTGATGTCCACGGTCCCTGCCGAACTTGCGTAACGCTACTTTGTTAGTTTGGGTACGATGACCTGCGTACCTCTAGTTAATTAATTTGCGTACGATGAAACTGTGTTGATTTTTTATATGTTTACTATATGTTGCATCTACTTGCTAACCGTTTCTTTTTCGTGTTGCTCAAGTATATTTTGTTGCATATGATTGTACATTATCTTGATGAAGATGCATCTCTAATTCAAAGCGCTACAACTATTAGCAGTAGCGCGTTGCTGTAAAGATCACTACTGCTACCCACGTATAGCAGTAGCGCGAGATAACACGCGCTACTGCTACAAGGTAGCTGTAGCACCGTATCAGTAGCGTGGGAGCCCGCGCTACTGCTAGGCTTTTCCCTAGTAGTGAGTAGTTGGTGAGCAACATTAACAACTATCATAACATTTGATCATGGGAAAATGGAGCCAGTAGTTCAGGTGACATGTGTGTTGCAACCAGATTGTTGAACTCATGATATAGAAATAACAGCTCTTGGAAAACAAAAGGAAATAACTGAGTTCGTACATGCTATAGCAGACATAGTTATTACAAACCAGCAGGTTTTGATGTGCACATATGGACCAAATAAGAAAACAAAGTTCATTACATAGAGCAAATGATAGTAGGCTAAGACAAAAGTTCCACTAAACATGAACCAGAATAGGTCCCAATTACAGACAACTTGACTATTCATTGGAACTGTCATATTGGAGGGCAGTGGATGACACTTCATGAGGTGCGATCTTGCAGGATATAGTGCCAATAGCCTTGTCGGTGCAACAAACATGGGCATTTGCTACCCTGACTTATGCACAGACATGTTGCACTTCCCCTGGCAAACACCATCTCCCATACAACAACCGGACCAGAAACTGCTCTTCGTAAGATCAAGGAGTGTAATTAAGAAGACTAAGGCTCAGGGCAAGCCACATAATTCATAATAGAAGTAGCCGATCCTAGCAAGAATGGGCCGGCAAAGACAAGACCCGACAAGCTTACCAAGCTCAGGCTTGCCGCCAAATGCCAGCACTCCACCTCTCTGGCCAGATGTTCGCTGGTCAGTGAGGTGTCGAGCCCCCAGGTGATTAGATGGATGTAGCCTGTGCGTGTCAGCTTGTTGGAGAGGAGGGTTACCTTTATTAACACCCGTCCTAATGGCGTGTCAAGCTAATAAGAGGTAGGTGGATAAGCGGTGCATCACCCTTGCCATGGTTCACCCTCCACGCGGCACCTAGCAGTGCATTTAATGCGCTTTTGTACTAACTAGCAGAGTTAGGTATGATAGATCTACATCAATCTAATCACCCTGTAATGACTGTTCTGCCACTATGGTTGCTCCTTGAGCTATAAAAGGAGGGCCAAGACGACCTTTACAGGGGTTGGAAACCTTGTAACACACACGCATAGGTATCCGTGCACCACATCCCTCCTAGTGACTTGCCGAGAGAGAGCGCTCCGTGTACTTTCTTCCACATTAACCCAATACATACAAGCAGGGTTTTACGCTTCTCAGTGTCCCGAACCTGGGTAAAAAGTGTAGCATCTCCTATTGTGCTTGCTCTTTGCGCCAACCGGCCCCCCGCCAAACCAACAAAGGGGCAGCCCTACCCCATAGATCGTCGGCTCCACGCCGACATCTTTGGCGCACCAGGTAGGGGTTGCGTGTTGGCGAGAATCAAGGCAGCAGATGGCATGTTGATTCCTTCAAGTTCATCATCATCACCACCCATGGCGCCCAAAAAGAAGGGTTCCATGGCTGTCAAGCCTTCTACGTCCCACCACCCATCGCCTTTATCTACGTCTGCGGGTAGCGCAAGCGCCACCGCTGCCGCAAAAGCAGCAAATGCTACAGTGGGCACGACTGACGCAGGAGGCGCGGTTGTCAAGCCTACCATGGAAGGAGCATGCGATGGAGGTGATGGGGGCAAACGCTCATCTCAATACTTAGGCAAAGACGACATTCATGGCGCGGGAGGCGCGGGTGCTCTACCCTGCCTCCTCCAAGTGTCCGCGCCCGCAGCCAGTGATCCTACTTGATCGGGCGCAAACCGCGACCCTCCTGCCGCGGCAGCTCCAGCAGTGGCCAGGGGAGCGACTTCGGGGCGCACGCTGCGCCCATCGCTCGATGAGCGTGATGTGACATCTAGCGGTGTTGTCATGCCTCCACAACAACGCCCTCATGGCTAATTACCCGTCGACCAAGCTCAAGAGCCACGAGCGCAGGTTCCACCACACCAACTCGTTGTTGCTCCCATGACACGGCGACAAGAACGCAACGACACTCCTGCTGGCTCCGCCAGGAGTCGACGACATCGCCCTCTTCGCATTCTAGCATGCCCTCGATAGCGACGGAAGCAGTGGTGCAAGCACAGATGTTGTTGGATTTTCATCCAGTAGCTCACAGGAAGGATGAGTGGTGATCCACCATCCGCAGCTTGATCGAGTTTTCCGATGCGAACATGTCCCAATTGGCGGAGCCTTCGCGGCGGCCACCAACTGCGCATGTGCCTCAAACTGAGGGTCTTGAGGCAGGCGGTGCACCTACGGCGCAGTCACCTCCTCAGCAACAATCTCAGGGGCAGCACCTGCACTCGCAACGGGCCCAGCAAGATTCATAGCCTGACAACGCATCAATGGCTTCCTTAGACCCGCGGGCAAGTGTTGCTGGACAGACGAGCAGAAGACGCCCGCACCACCATCCAGCGGCACCGAGAGGTGCGTCGTCAGTCAGACGAGCGCAATGGCCTAGTAGTTGATGAGCCAGCCACCATTGTTGGTGGGTACTTATCTTATGAGGTTGGGCGCTCTGCCTTCACGCGTGAGCTGCGGCAAGTCCCCTGGCCGTCTGTCCGCGCATTCAAGCCTGAGGTCCCAGAAAAGTATGACGGCAATCAGAACCCGGCAGAGTTCTTGGGCATTTATAAAATCATTATGCTAGCTTCCAGGGGAAGAGACAAGAAAATCCTAGCCAACTACTTACCATTGGTGCTCAAGCCCAATGTGAGGTCTTGGCTAATGAACTTGCTAGAAAACTTCATTTCCTCGTGGTCAGATCTTTGCAATGAATTTGTTGGTGCTTTTACCGGGGGACAGAAAGGTCCATTGCCTAGCAACTTGCAGGTGATCCCAGAGAAGGAAGGAGAGAACTTGTGCAAGTACATTCAGAGGTGCAGCCGCATACATCATGGCATACAGGATATCCACCTCGCGGTCATGGTTGTCGCATTCCACACGAATGTGCGCAACCACAAGATGCGGGAGAAGATGCATATCCGCTTGCCGAAGACCGTCAACGAACTCTATACGGTGGCGGACAAATGTGCATGCGCTGAAGAAGGGAGAAGGCTTCCCGGGGAGGACGATGTCGCCGAAGTCAATTCTGACGATAACAACGCGGCCGCCTCGGGAAAGAAATGTCGAAGACACAACAGAAAGCGTAGAGGCAAGGCAGTTATGGCTGCGGAAGGATCCGGCAACTCTAGCCCAGCCAAGAAACCCAAACGGAGAGTACCGACAAGAAGCAGCTTCATGCAATGATTGCCAAGTCACCGCGGCAAGAGAGAAAGCTGGCAAATCCGATGGGCCATACTGCAAGATCCGTCGTACCAAAGGTCACGACCTCTAGGAGTGCCGCCAAGTCGAGCAGCTGGTTGAGAGGCAGAAAGCTAAGTATGAGAAGCGAGATAAAGAGAAAGGCTAGGACGGTGCAGGTGAGTCCGGCAAGAAGGGCCATGGTGGCCGAGGAGGACGCCACGGCAATGATGTCTTGAAGAAAGAAAAGCCCTCCAGGGGCAGGGAGAAAAAAGAAGAAGATGAGGAAAGTAAGGATGAGGATGATGAGTCTAGCGAACAAGAATTCCATAGCACAATAGAGGCCATGTGCATTGACGGAGGTGTATCTTTGCACTCCACCCACCGGCAACTCAAGCAGTGGGCATGTGAAGTCATTACGGCGGAACTGACAGCATATGCACGAAAGCCCCTCAAGTGGTCCCACACGCCTATCATATTCGATGCCGAGGACCACCCTGATCGCACAACTATGGTCGGGTGTTTGTCGTTGTTAGTCTCACCAACGATACACAACCTCAAGGTCACGAAGATGTTAGTTGACGGTGGGGTCGGCTTGAACTTGATCTCCTCCGAGGTGATTGAGAGGCTGCAGATACCTGAGGAAGAGCTCAAGAAACTGGGACATTCCAGGGAATCAACCCGAGAAGGAGCCGGCCAAAAGGAAAGATCACGCTGCCAGTAACATTTGGCTGAGACCTAAATTACCGAACCGAGAAGATCATGTTTGAATTGGTTAAGATCCCCTTGTTGTTCAATGGAATTCTTGGCCGCCCTGCCTTGGCCAAGTTCATGGCGAGTCCCACTATGCCTACAATATGTTGAAGATGCCAGGGCCCATGGGTGTCATTTCCAGTAGCTCCGACCAGAAAGATGCAGTCATTTGTATGGACAAGCTCTATAGAGATGCGGTTGAAGTAGAAGCCGACAAGGTAATAGCTCCCGCCAAACCGAAGAATAGCAAAAAGAGCAGCAAGACATCCAGTGGGACTTTCGGTAAGTGCACCCATCGAGGACTTGCCAGAAAGCTCTGTCGGCAAGAGATCCAAGGCTGCTCCGCCTGTGACAAAGAAGGTGCCTGCAAGGGAGGATGGCACTGATGGACCTTCACCATTAGTGCTACCCTAGGCAGCAAATAGGAAAGTGCGCTCATTGCCTTCCTGCAGGAAAATTTAGATGTGTTTGCATGGCAACCATCTGACATCCCCGGTGTTCCTAGGGAGGTAATTGAGCACCACCTTGTTGTCTGCCTCCATTCTCGGCCCATCAAACAGAAAGTCAGGAAGCAAGCTTTGGAACGGCAGCAATTCATAGAGGAAGAGATCAAGAAACTCGAGACGGGTGGCCTGGTCAGGGGAGTGCTACAGCCAACCTGGTTGGTGAATCTGGTCGTCATTCTCAAGGAAAATGGGAAATGGAGACTTTGTATTGATTACACTGATCTCAACAAAGCATGCCCAGAGGATCCTTTCCCTTTGCCACGCATCTTCCAGATTGTGGACTCCACCACCGGGTGTGACCTGCTCTCGTTCCTTGATGCGTACTCCGGATACCACCAGATATTCATGACAAAGGAAGACAAAGATAAAACCGCATTCATTAATCCATGTGGCACGTACTGCTTGATGACCCACAAGAATAAGGCATCAATCGTAGTCCTTTCAATAAATAAGAGTGTCGAACCCAACGAGGAGCAGAAGGAAACAAGTGGTTTTTAGCAAGGTATTTTCTGCAAGCACTGAAATTGTCGGTAACAGGTAGTTTGATACCAAGATAATTTGTAACGAGCAAGTAACGGTGACAGTCAACACGTTAGCCCAATCCTTTTGTGGCAAAGGACATGCCAAAACGGTCTCTTATGATAAGCAAAGTGTTACTGAGAGTACACGGGAATTTCATCTAGTCACTTTCATCATGTTGGTTTGATTCATGTTCCCTACTTTGGTAATTTGATATGTGGGTGGACCGTTGCTTAGGTGTTGTTCTTACTTGAACAAACCTCCTACTTATGATTATACTACTCGCAAGCATCCGCAACTACAAAAAAGTATTAAGATCAAATCTAACCATAGCATTAAACTTTTGGATCCAAATCAGTCCCTTACAAAATAGCGCATAAACTAGGGTTTAAGCTTCTGTCACTCTAGCAACCCATCATATAATAACTACTCCACAATGCATTCCCTTAGGCCCAAATATGTTGAAGTGCCATGTAGTCTATGTTCACATGATATCACTAAGGGAATCACAATATACATATCATCAAAATATCGAACACATATCAAGTTCGCATGACTACTTGCAACATGACTTCTCCCGTGACCTCAAGAACAAAAGTAACTACTCACAAATGATAATCATGCTCAAGATAAGAGGGGTATTAAGTAGCATAATGGATTTGAACATATAATCTTCCACCAAATAAACCATATAGTAATCAACTACAAGATGTAATCAACACTACTAGTCAGCCCCAAGTACCAATCTAAGGTTCCGGTACGAAGATTGAACACAAGAGATGAACTAGGGTTTGAGGGGAGATGGTGATATTGAAGATGTTGATGGATATTGCCCTCCCAAAGATGGGAGAGTTGTTGGTGATGACGATCACGATGATTTCCCCCTCCGAGAGGGAAGTTCCCCTGGCGGAATCGCTCCGCCGGAGGGCAAAACTGCTCCTGCCCAAGTTCCGCCTCGAGACGGCGACGCTTCATCCTTAAAGTCCCCCCTTGATTTTTTTCTAGGTCAAAATGACCTATATACCAGAAGATGGGCAACGGAGGTGGGTCGAGGAGGGCCTGGCGCACCCAAGTGGGTTGTGCCCACCTCGTGGGCCTCCTCCGGTAGTTATTTGCTCCAGTATTTTCCATATATTGCAAATCAATTCTCCATAAATTTTTAGCTCATTTGGAGATGTGTAGAATAGGTGACTCTGACGTAGTTTTTTCAGGTCCAGAATTCCAGCTGCCGGCATTCTCCCTCTTTGTGTAAACCTTGCATATTACGAGAGAAAAGACATTAGAATTACTCCAAAAAGCATTATTATGCATAATAAACATTGTAAGTAACAGTAGGAAAACATGATGCAAAATGGACGTATCAACTCCCCCAAGCTTAGTCCTTGCTTGTCCTCAACCGAGAACCAAAATCGAAAAACATGTCCACATGCTTAGAGAGAGAGGTGTCGATAAAAACAAAATATAGAAATAGAAGCATCATGAATATTATTATAACTGCAAATCACTTCAACATAAGAATTTATAACAAAACTTTTATCATATAACTTCTCATGAACAAGTAACAAGTCATCACAACATTGAAGTATAAAGCATAAACTCTATTGAAAACCAACAAACCATGTTCTCAGTCAACTTTGCAACTACAATTCATCATATTTTCAGGAAGGGTCACGTATCGGAGCCTTTAGGCAAGTCCACATACTCAACTATCATTTAGTATTATATGATTGCTAACACTCACAGCACACCCATGAACAAAAAGTTTCAATCAAACACATAGAAAGATGGGGGCTTATAATTTCGCCTCCCAATGTATTCACCTCAAGGGTGATGTCAACAATAATAACTCATGCCCACTCATATCCAACTGGATATATGTGCCTATATCTTTCCTCGCCACATGATGCTTGCAAAAAGAGAAAATAAAAACGAATGGGGAAGAATACTTTGACTCTTACATAAAGTAATTGCATAAAAGTAAAAGATAGGCCCTTCACAGAGGCAAGCAGTGGTTACCATGTGCTTTTTGTTTGTATGCTCAATATCTTAGTGCAAAATAATGTCACATTATATTGCCACTTATGACACTTATGATAGCAACCTTTATTATGCAGTCTGTTGCTTTTATTATTTTGCCATCACAAGTTCGTACAACACTCAATTTTCTCTTACAGTAAATGATCCAACACATTTAGAAGAAATTTTTATTTCCTTATTGCACCAATGACAACTTACTTGAAGGATCTTTCTCAATCCATAGGTAGGTATGGTGGACTCTCGAAATAAGATTTTGGTTTAAGGGTTTTTGGATGCACAAGTAGTATCTCTACTTAGTGCGGAGTTTTTGTCTAGCAAATATATTGAGCAAGCACCACATGTTGAAGGATCTATGCCAATATAACTTCTATGTGAATATGAACAAACATAAATCATTACGCTATCTTCCTTGTCCAATGTCAACAATTTTGACACATAATATTTAATGGGGGCTCACAATCATAATAGATGTCCAAGATAATATATTTGCCTGTGAATCTTCTCTTCCCTTATTAATTCTTTCATGAATTCCATCATTGACCAATGCTATGTTTGTCAATCTCCAATAAATTTTCCCACTTATACTTTTCCTTATGTGATGTCATTACTTACCATAAGATTAGCATATGATCTTTTTATTTATTCTCCTTTCTTTTTATTGGAACAAAAAGGTAAACAAAGCAAAATTTGAACTGATCTTTATTATATATCTCGCACACGATTACATAGATAGGTAGATCACTAAGCAAGTACTCAGAAAGAAAGGATCGAACTAAACTTTTATTCAACTAAATCATAGGATAACTAAAGATCGAACTAAGATAAATAAAATCAAATATAGTTGTGGGGATACGATAGCGGGACACCTCCCCCAAGCTTGGCACAAACCAAGGGGAGTATTCACACCATGAACTCAAGTCTCCTTTGGTGATGAAGAAGGAGGTGGTGATGATGAGGTATGAGTGTTCTTTTTCTGCAGCTTACGCTTGTGGATGGAATTCTCCTCCCTCAAGTCATCGATCTCCTGCTCAAGCTTTAATATATTTTTGCATAATTCCTGCTTGTTCTCTTACAAGAGACAAAAAGGGATAAACTGAATCTTAGGTTTGTTTGCTTTATTAGGGAGACTTGAATTCTTGAATTCCACGTGCATGTCCCCGGGTTGGGGTAATGGAACTTCATCTTTACCTGAGCTTGTCTCTTCTTTCCCTTTCAGATTATAGTCTTCTTCTTCCTCCATGGTCCAACCATAATGTTCCACATCTCCGTAAACCTTGGGGTTTGCAATATAATCAGCAACATAGCTCTCACCCTCTGAGTCTTGGGATGACATATTTTTAGATCTGCCAGAAAACAGCAAGAAAGAACGGAAGATTTCTCCGTGATATGGTGGTCAATACGTTCGAGGGGTATATAAAGATTTTTTATCTTGGGAAAAAAGCAAACAGGAGGAAAACAGAGTCGGAAAGGTTCCCGAGGTGGGCACAACCCACCTGGGCACACCAGGCATGCCAGGCGCACCCTGGTGTCTTGTGCCCTCCTCGGTTGCCTTCCTGGTTGTTTCTTATTTTCCTAATTTTTGTAATATTCCAAAACTAACAAAAAATATTTTTTCGGATTTTTCGGAGTCCATTTACTTACTGTATCATGTACCTCCTCTTTTTTCACGATTCTGGAGTGTTCCAGAAGGTTTCTTTTTTGTGTTCCTCCGGTGTCATGGTTTGAATAATATTGCTTTCAACATTAAATAGGCGTACCTGAGACATAGTGTTTAATTCTCTGCCCATTGACGACCTTCAGATTAGTTCCTTCGGCATTATTTATTTTGATAGCTCCAGAGCGATAAACCTCTTCGATAATATATGGTCCTTCTCATTTAGAGAGAAGTTTTCCTAAAAAGAATCTGAAACAAGAGTTGTATAAAAGAATGTATTCTCCAACTTTGAATTCCTGCTTTTGCATTCTTTTGTCATGCCATCTTTTAACTTTTTCTTTAAACAATTTGGCATTTTCATAGGCTTGGGTTCTCCATTCATCTAGTGAGCTAATATCAAATAACCTATTTTCACCGGCAAGTTTGAAATCCTAGTTGAGTTCTTTAATTGCCCAATAAGCTTTATGTTCTAACTCTAGAGGCAAAAAACAAGATTTTCCATAGACCATTTAATAGGGAGACATACCCATAGGATTTTTATATGTTGTTCTCTAGGACCAAAGTGCTTCATCCAATTTCTTAGACCAATTCTTTCGGGACCTATTAACCGTCTTTTGTAATATTCATTTTATTTCTCTATTGCCAAGTTCAACTTGACCACTAGATTAAGGGTGACAGGGTGATGCAATTCTATGGTTAACATCATATTTAGCAAGCATTTTACGGAAAGCACCATGAATAAAATATGAACCACCATCGGTCATTAAATATCTAGGGACTCCAAACCTCGGGAAAATAACTTCTTTAAGCATTTTAATGGAAGTGTTATGATCGGCACTACTGGTCGGAATAGCTTCTACCCACTTAGTAACATAATCAACAGCAACCAAAATATGTGTATACCCATTAGAGGAAGGAAAAGGTCCCATATAATCAAAATCCCAAACATCAAATGGTTCAACAGCAAGTGAATAATTCATAGGCATTTCTTGACGCTTACCAATATTACCAACTCGTTGACATTCATCACAAGATAAAAAAAACTTATGGGCATCCTTGAAGAGAGTAGGCTAATAAAAACCAGATTGCAATACCTTATGAGCAGTTCTATCTCCAGCAAGATACCCTCCATAAGCTTCGGAGTGACATTTCGATAGGATTTGTTCCTGTTCATGCTTAGGTACACAACGTCTAATAATACCATCCACTCCTTGTTTATAAAGACGTGGCTCATCCCAAAAGTAATGTCTTAATGATAGAAGATTTTTTTCTTTTGTTGGTATGTGAAACTAGGTGGTAAGTATTTAGCAACAATATAATTAGCATAGTCAGCATACTAGGGAGTGTTATGAGACACATTTACTGCAGCTAGTTGCTCATCGGGAAAGCTATCATGAATAGGTAGTGGGTCATCAAGAATATTTTCTAACCTAGAAAAGTTATCAGCTACGGGGTTCTCAGCTCCTTTTCTATCAATAATATGTAAATCAAATTCTTGTAGCAAAAGGACGCACCTAATGAGTCTAGGTTTAGCATCTTTCTTTTCCACAAGATATTTTACTGCATCATGATCGATGTGCACAGTTACTTTGGAATCAACAATATAAGATCTAAATTTATCATAAGCAAACACAACTGCTAAAAATTCTTTGGGCACTGCCTAGAGTTTTACTAGCATAATGAATATCATTTAATTTCATATCAACTCTTTGTCCTAGAACAGCACCAATAGCATAATCACTAGCATCACACGTAATTTCAAAAGGCAAGTTTGTCGGTGCAACAAACCCTGGGTATGTTGCCCTGACTGTGCACAGGCATGGGACCAAGATTATGGCATCAGGCCATGCAGAGTACAAGAGACCAAGATCTTCAAAGGACTAGCATGCAGAACCAGAGGACCAAGATCAAGCTAGAGAAGCAAGATACCACCATGAGAAAAGCCTCCCTTGCCGGGCAAACGGGCTTGGCAAGGGCAAGACCACCCCCGGAAGAGAGCATCCAAGACGTCCCGGCAGGGCCTGCCGGGACTCGCGGAGGCAAGAAACACCTCATCAACCACTCCCCCACGACCCACGTCATCAATCAGTGTGGTGTCAAGCTGCAAAGTGATTAAGTGGCAGCCATTCGCCACATGGTATCCTCTTTCTACAGGAAATCCTACAGATGACAACTGTCCCCCGACATGTCGAACAAGCAGGCATGGAGCTGGCAAAATAAGCCCGGCAAGGCCTGCCGGGCGAACAATGATGTGACATTGAGCGGCGCATTTAATGCGCTCTGTCACCTTGCAGAGTTAGGCATGATAGCACTGTTTGCTATCTTACCAGTGCATAATGACTGATTTTCCATTGTGGTGACCCCTTAACCTACAAAAGGAGGCCCATGGCAACCGTAGAAAGGGTTTGCGAGGTTGGAGAGTTGGACACCCACGCACTCATTCACGCCACTGCCGCCCTTGCCGGGCAAGTGTACTACGCTCCACCACCATTCTTCCACCATCAATCCACCAAAGCAGGAGTAGGGTTTTACGCCTCGCGGCGGCCCGAACCTGGGTAAACTTGCTCGTGTGATCCCTGTCGTGCTGCCCCACGCTCCTCTGCTCTTTGCACAAAGTGACATCCCCCCTGCCAAACCAGCAAGGGGCCCTTGGTCCCATAGGTGGTTGTGGTTTCCCACGACATCTTTGGCGTGCCAGAGTCGGGGGATCACTTGCGTGAACCTGAAAGCGTGCACAGCGCATCATCTTCATCGCCATCTTCATATTCGACGGCGCCATCGACCATGGAGCCCAAGAAGAAGTCCGGTGTTTCTGCTCAACCGTCCACCTCAAAGGCTCCGCCACCCGTAGCTACCAATGCTACCAGAGGTGCGGAGGCACGCGAGGATGTGGACGCTGCTGGGGATGCGGTCGGAGCAGGTGGCGCCGTCACCACTTCACCCGTGGCCGAAGCAGGAGTAGGAGACACCGGGGGAGAGCGACATCAGCAACACCCCGACGGCCATGCTCCACGAGGTACGGGTGAAGGAACTACTCCATCCACACTCCATCCTCTTGCCGACGGGCACAACTGCAGTGATGGCGCTCGGTCTGGAGTGAACCACCGCCCTTCGGCGGCCCCTGTCACGGGAGCAACAACGGTGCATGCGCCTTCCCCTAGGCGAGTCGACCAAGCTGGTGCACCCAACGAAGTCGCTGGCCCTCAAGCGCCTTCGCCTCGCCACCACGCCATCCAGGTGGCCACCCTGCAACTACGAGGGCATAGTACTGTCGCTGCTGGCACAGTTAGAAGTTGAGCGATGGTACGATCTGCGTCGTCATCGCCCATGCCGAGCACGGCCACCGAGGCCATGGCGCAGGCTAAGATGCTACTCAGGTTCCTGCCAGCAGCTGAGTAGATGGATGAGTGGTCTACCACCATCCAGAGCCTGCTCGGTTTCGCCGAGGCTGGGGGCTCGCAATGAGCTAGCCCGCCACGGCCTCCCAAAACGATGACAATGGCTCGTGCTGCTGTTCATAGAAAGGGGCCACCCCCACGGTGCAGTTCCCGCCATGGCGACCGGCGCGAGCTCAACAGCATCAAGAACCTGATGACGTCTCGATGGCCTCTGCTGACCCTCAAGCATGTCCAGATCGACGGCAAGCCCCGAAGGACAGGCGGGGGGAAGACGTGCACGTTGTTGTTGAGCAACGCCGTGACGACCGTCGCCGGACTGATCGGTGCGGTGGTCTTGACATCGACGAGCCCACGCTCGGTATTGCCGGGTGCCTACCTTTCGAGGTTGGGTTCCCTCCCTTTACTCTTGAGCTACGGCAAGTCCATTGGTTGTCCGTCCGCACATTCAAGCCAGAGATACCCGCGAAGTATGATGGGAGGCTCAACCCGGTAGAGTTTTTGAGCATCTACACCATTGTCGTCCAAGCTGCCAGGGGAAGAGATGAGAAGGTATTCACCAACTACTTTCCTTTGGCTCTCAAGTCCAATGTGAGGTCTTGGTTGATTCATCTGCCGGACAATTCCATTTCTTCATGGGCTGACCTTTGCCATGAGTTCATTGGCGCCTTCACTGGCAGCCATCAAGAACCAGGTCAGCCCAGCGATTTGCAGCTTCTCCAGCAGAAAGGAGTGACTCTCCAGAAGTATTTGCAGAGATTCAGCAGAGTCCATAGGAACATTCCAAACATCCATCTGGCAGCTGTGATAGCCACCTTCTAGTCCAATGTGCACAACCGCAGGATTCGTTCAAGATGAATGTACAGTTGCCCAAGACTATGAAGGAGCTTTACACCCTGGTGGATAAGTGTGCTCAGATGGAGGAAGGAAGGAAGTTACCCTGAGAGGAGGACTGCATCAATATTAATTTAGAAGAGGATGATGAATCCACCAATTAGAAGAAGAGAAAGAAGCACAATAAGAGGCGCAAGGATAAGGCAGTTATGACTGTCGAAGGATCGAGTAGACCTAGTACCGACAAGATAGCCAAGGCTGAAGTCCCCAGCAAGGAAGCTGCCATGTGCGCTGACTGCCGAGAAGCTGCAGCTGCCAAGAAGGCCGGGAAAGGCGATGGGCCGTATTGCAAGATTCATCAGACCAAGGGTTACGACCTTGAGGAGTGCTATCAGGTTGAGCAGCTGGTCAGGAGGCAAAGAGCTGAGTACGAGAAGCATGACAAGGAAAAGGGTCAGAATGTTGTTGGTGGTAAGGGTCGAGGCGGTGAAGCAAATCGCCCTGGGAAACCTTTTTGGAACAAAGGAAAACCCGCCAGAGGTCATGATGAGAGTGATGCAGGGGATGAAGAGGAAACCAGTGAGCAAGAGTTTCAGAAGGCCACTGGTGCCCTGTGCATTGATAGGGGTGCATCCCTACACACCTCTCACCGCCAACTCAAATGGTGGGCGCGTGAGGTCAATGTCATGGAACCAGCACCAAAGGCCTGGAAACCACTCAAATGGTCATGCACGGCCATCGTCTTTGACAAAGAGGATCATCCTGACCATACCACTGCAGTAGGGTGTTTGCCATTATTGGTCTCTCCGACAATTCGCAACCTCAAGGTCACTAAGATATTGGTGGACTACGGGGCCGGGTTGAATATGATTTCCCCAAAGGTTGTCAGCAGGATTTAGATAACAGAAGAGGAGTTAGAGGTGTCACCGGCATGTTTCAAGGAGTTAATCCCGGCAGGAGTCATCCTAAGGAAACATCACGTTGCCTGTGACATTTGGAGGGGAATGAAGTATCGGACTGAAAAGATTGTGTTTGATGTGATCGACCTCCCCTTGTCATACAATGGGATCCTTGGACGACCAGCTCTGGCCAAATTCATGGTGGCATCCCACTATGCCTACATTACCTTGAAGATGCCTGGGCCACTAGGAACTATTTCCATCCCATCGGATGATAAGGACGCAATCATTTGCGTGGACAAGATGTACCGGGACGCGGTCGCAGCAGAGGCAGCGACAGTAGTTGTTCCCGCCAAGGAAATCAGAGGAAAGAAGAAGGATAGCAAGGACGCTGGGAAAGAATCCGAGAATCGTACATCTTCGGAGTGTGCTACGCATGTTGATGATTTGTCGGAGAGTTCCAACAACAAAAGGACGAAGGTTGCTGCTCCACAAGTGAAGAAGGTCCCGGCAGGGCTGGCTGGCGTTGATGGAACCTTTAGCCTCAGCACCACCCTCGATGACAAATAGGAAAGCGCGCTCGTTGCCTTCCTGTGGGCGAATATCGATGTGTTTGCCTGGCAACCATCTGATATCCCCGGTGCTCCTAGGGAGGTCATCGAGCAACACCTTGCTGTCTACCCACATGCCAGACCTGTCAAGCAGAAAGTCCGAAAGCAGGCCTTGGACAGGCAGCAGTTTGTTGCAGAGGAGATCAAGAAGCTTGAAGCAGCTGGTTTGGTCAAAGGAGTGCTACATCCCACTTGGCTAGCAAATCCAGTAGTAGTCCAGAAGGCTAATAGGAAAAGGAGGCTTTGTATAGATTTCACAGATCTCAACAAGGCTTGCCCGAAGGACCCATTTCCCTTGCTGCGCATCGATCAGATTGTGGATTCCACTTCAGGTTGTGATTTACTTTCCTTCATGGATGCATATTATGGATATCACCAGATCTTCATGTCCAAGGAAGACTAAGAGAAGACCTTGTTCATCACCCCATGTGGTACGTACTATTTTATCCGCATGCCATTCGGATTAAAGAGTGTCGGGTCTACTTTTGCAAGGGCAGTCCAGATTTGGTTTTGAGCCACAGCTGCACAGAAACATTGAAGCCTATATGGATGACATTGTGGTCAAGACCAAGGATAGAGCAACTCTTATCCAGGATTTGGAGGAGACATTTGCAAATATGCACAAGATCAACTTGAAGCTCAACCCAGAGAAGTGTGTGTTTGGTGTTCCCTCCGGCAAGCTACTTGGATTCTTTGTGTCCCATCGGGGGATCGAAGCCAATCCCGACAAGATCAAAGCCATCGAGCAGATCCAAGCGCCAAGGATAGTTAAGGATGTGAGGCATCTAATAGGGTGTGTTGCCGCGCTAAGCAGATTCATTTCCAAGTCTGCCGAGCACGCCCTATCATTCTTCAAAATCTTGAAGAAGGAAGGACCATGAAGTTGACCCTAGAAGCAAATGCGGCCCTACAAGAGTTAAAGGCCTACTTACCTTATGTGCCCACCTTGGTTGCTCCCAAACCACAAGAGTTGTTGCTGCTATACTTAGCAGCAACCAACCAAGTGGTTAGTGCAACCTTGTTGGCGCAGTGGGAAGTGGACGAGGCAGAGAGTGAGCAAGGCTGGCAGAATCAGATAAGGATAAGGACAGAAGTAAGCACGACAGCGATGGCAACCCCAAGGACACGGCAAGGAAGAAAGTAGTGTAGCGCCCAGTGTACTTTGTCAGTTGCTTGTTACATGGGGCTCGATCGAGGTACTCCGGCGTGCAAAAATTGATCTTTGGTCTCATTATGGCCTCAAGGAAACTGCACCACTACTTCCAGGCCCATGAGATCACGGTTGTCACTCGCTTCCCATTGCAAAGGATACTCCGAAACCCTGAGACTACTGGCAGAATAGTGGAGTGGGATTTGGACTTGTCCAGTTTTGGTCTAAAGTTTGAGAGCACATCAACAATTCAGAGCAGGGCATTGGCAGAGTTTATTGCAGAGTGGATGCTAACCCCTGATGAGGAAGTGACAGAAACAGTTACCCCTAGCAAGGAGGCGCCCCAAGAATGGATCATGTATTTTGATGGTGCCTTTTCCCTATAAGGTGCAGGGGCTCGTGTGCTTCTTGTTGCACCCTCAGGGAAGCACTTGAAGTACGCCATCCAGATGCATGTTTCCTAGGAAGAGGCAACCAACAATATAACGGAGTATGAAGGGCTCCTTGCCGGGCTCAGGATTGCCACAGAGTTGGGAATCAAGAAGCTGATTACTCGATGAGATTCACAGGTTGTGGTGAGACAAGTAAACAAGGATTACCAAAGTCCATTGATGGAGGCATACATTGAGGAAGTGAGAAGATTGGAGGAGCGCTTTAACGGATTGTGAACAGAGCATGTACCCCGTGCAGAAAACAACATACCTGATCATCTGTCAAAGTATGCTTCACAAAAGCTTCCTATGGAACCAGGAACTTTTGTTCTCCATATTACTCAGCCCTCCGCATCCCCACCAACAATGGCCCGGAAGAGGAGAAAGATGGACTCCGATAAGCCTCTCCCGGTAGATCCTCGTGCTCCTGGCAGGGACCCTGCCGGAAACTCACAAGCCCGCACCCTCTTGCCGGGATCATGGTCCCTGCACATGAGGAGTGTGCCCCTGCAGTTGGGGAGGTGCCGCTAGTCATCGTTGCCGAGCCCCAGGCTCCAACTTGGGCAAATCACATAGTCCACTTTCTCCAAACCGGAGAACTCCCCAATGACCAAGATGATGCTGAAAGAGTAGCTCGGAAGGCCAATATGTACCAGTTTGTCGATGACACTCTGTACAGAAGGAGGCCCAATGGTGTGAAATTGAAGTGCATCTGTTGGGAAGAAGGAAAGGAACTGATGGTTGACATACACAGAGGCATGTGCGGCTCCCACATTGGATCAAGGGCATTAATTGGGAAAGCATTTTGTCAAGTACTCTATTGGCCTACAGCCCTCCAAGATGCGGTCGAGCTAGTCACGAAATGTGAAGCTTGCCAGTTCCATTCCAAGAACATCCACCTGCCTGCCCAAGCTCTTCAGACAATCCCTTTATCATGGCCATTTTTGCTCTGGGGGCTCGATATCCTCGGCCCTTTTGAAAGTGCAACTATCCCTAGGTGGTTTTGGTAATTCCTAACAACATATATCTCATTGAGCTAATGCTATTTCAAGATAAATGTTTCAGGAAAGCTCAATGATTGGCATGGCATGGATGAGAAAAGTGGACCCCTCAAAATGCTAAGGACAAAAGGATTGGCTCAAGCTCAAAGCTCAAGACTCTACATTTTCTATTTTAGTGATCCAAGATCATATTAAGTCTATAGGAAAAGCCAATACTATCAAGGAGGGATGAGGTGTTGCTTAATGAGGTTCTTGCTCAAAGTGCTTAGTGATATGCTCCAAAACCATCAACTACTTTCGCACATCCACATATGACCTAAACCAAAAGTCAAACTCGGCCCACTGATTCTTCCTATCCAGCGCCACCGAGTTCAGATGTCATAACCACTGCCACAAACCCTAGGCAAATCGGACTCACTGATAAGGATCTCGGTCTCACCGAGATGGGATTGTAATCTCCCTGTTTCCCTTCGTAATGTTCCGGTCCCACCGAGATGAGCGATCGGTCCCACCGAGATTGCTATGTAAACTCTCTGTTTCCCTTTTGTAACATTTCGGTCTCACCGAAATGAGAAAATCGATCCCATCGAGTTTACCTGACCAACTCTCTGGTTAGCTTATTACCAAAATCGGTCACACCGAGTTTGTGTAATCAGTCGCATCGAGATTACGTTATGCCCTAACCCTAACCATATCGGTCCTACCGAGTTGCATGTCGGTCCCACCGAAAATCCTAACGGTCACTAGATTTGCTGATTCGGTCCCACCGAGATTGGCATGTTGTGTGTAACGGTTAGATTTTGTGTGGAGGCTATATATACCCCTGCACCTCCTCTTCATTCTTGGGGAGAGCCATCAGAATGAACCTACACTTCCAACTTACATTTTCTGAGAGAGAACCACCTACACTTGTGTTGAGGCCAAGATATTCCATTCCTACCATATGAATCTTGATCTCTAGCTTTCCCCAAGTTGCTTTCAACTCAAATCTTCTTTCCACCAAATCCAAATCCTGTGAGAGAGAGTTGAGTGTTGGGGAGACTATCATTTGAAGCACAAGAGCAAGGAGTTCATCATCAACACACCATTTGTTACTTCTTGGAGAGTGGTGTCTCCTAGATTGGCTAGGTGTCACTTGAGAGCCTCCTACAAGATTGTGGAGTTGAGCCAAGGAGTTTGTAAGGGCAAGGAGATCGCCTACTTCGTGAAGATCTACCGCTGGTGAGGCAAGTCCTTCATGGGAGACGGCCATGGTGGGATAGACAAGGTTGCTTCTTCGTGGACCCTTCGTGGGTGGAGCCCTCCGTGGACTCGCGCAGCCGTTACCCTTCGTGTGTTGAAGTCTCCATCAACGTGGATGTACGATAGCACCACCTATCGGAACCACGACAAAAACACCTGTGTCTCCTATTGTGTTTGCACTCTCCAAACCCTTCCCTTTACATTCTTGCAAGTTGCATGCTTTAGTTTCCGCTGCTAATATACTATTTGCATGCTTTCTTGAATTGTGTTAAGATTGCTTGAACCGTACTAAGTTGCTAAAAATCTGCCAAGAACTAAAATTGGTAAAAGGATAGATTTTTATTTGATCAAGTAGTCTAATCACCCCCCTCCTTCTAGACATACTTTCGATCCTACAAGTGGTATCAGAGCTTTGGTCTCCATTTTCTTTGATTTCCATAGCTTTTGGTAGTCATAGCCTTGGTTTCACAACCTATGAGATTATGGCATCTAGCGAGGGAAATTACCACCATAGAGGACCTTACTTTGATGGTACTAATTTTGCTAGTTGGAAGCATAAGATGAAAATGCATATTCTTGGACATAACCCCGCTGTTTGGGCTATTGTGTGTATTGGCTTGCAAGGTGAATTCTTTGATGGGAGAGAACCCAACCGTGAAGCTACCGCGGAAGAGTTGAAGATGCTGCAATACAACGCTCAAGCTTGTGATATCCTCTTCAACGGATCGTGCCTCATAGAATTGAACAAAATCAGCCGTCTTGAGAATGCAAAGGAAATTTGGGATACTTTGATTGATATGCATGAAGGTACCGACTCCGTCAAGGAATCCAAGTTGGATGTGCTTCAAAGTCAGCTTGACAAGTTCAAAATGAAGGATGGTGAAGGTGTCGCTGAAATGTACTCTAGGCTTGCTCTTATCACAAATGAGATTGCCGTCTTAGGAAGTGAAGAGATGACCGACAAATTCATCATCGAGAAGATCCTAAGAGCTTTGGACGGAAAATATGACACCGTGTGCACATTGATCCAAATGATGCCCAATTACAAAGATCTCAAGCCAACGGAAGTCATTGGAAGAATTGTTGCTCATGAGATGTCACTCAAGGATAAGGAGGATCTCCACAACAAGTCAAGTGGTGCTTACAAAGCCTCATGTGAAGCTCCCACATCATCAAGTGAGAAACAAACCTTCAATGAAGAATTGAGCCTAATGGTGAAGAACTTCAACAAGTTCTACAAGAGTAGAAGCAAGGAAAGAAGTTCCAAGTCAAGGTCCTACAATGACAAAAGATCTTCTAGTCGAGAGCGAAATTGCTACAATTGTGGAAGACCCGGACACTATTCCAATGAGTGTACGGCACCCTACAAGAGAAGAGAAGAATCACCTAAGAGAAGAAGTCGAAGAGAAGAATCACCACCAAGAGAGAGAAGGAGTAGAGATGATCGTTATGAATGAAGAACATCCCGGAGAAGCAAGGATTCGAAAAGGAAGGACAAGTCATCAAGGAGCTACACAAAACGAAGACATCAAGCTCGTGTTGGTGAATGGGTATCCAGCTCTGACTCCGACAATCACTCCGAGAGAAGCTATCACTCCGACTCCGAATATACTCAAGATGAAGGTGTTGCCGGTCTAGCACTTGTCTCAACCAACTCCTACGACATATTTGATTCACCAAATGAAGGACTTAGAAGATGCTTCATGGCTAAAGGCCCAAAGGTATCACACACCGAGTATATTGATTTCAATAGTGACGAAGATGACTTGTTAGGTGATGATGATTTACTTGTTGACAACTCTAGTGATGAATACTATGATGAACCGTCAATTAATCATGCTAATCAATATAAAACGAATGACAATGATAAGGAGAAGATTGAGATTCTAACTAAAGAACTAAACACTCTTAAGTTAGCTCATGAAAGTATCTTAGAAGATCATCGAGAACTTTTAAGGACTCATGAGAAGTTACGCTTTGAAAAGTTCAACCTTGAGCAAGAGCATGAGTTCTTAAAGGCATTCAATGATGATCTTCGCAAGAAAAGTTCTTCTTACATTGCCAAGTGTTTACTCTTATCCACTTACATGCCTCAAGTCAAGTCTAGTAACAAGAACAAGAAAGATTCTTGTTCTAGTAGTAACAATAATCATGCTAAATCCAATGTTGTTGCTTCTAGTAGTTCTCTTGATTCCACTAATGATTCTCTTAGCCAAGTTACACTTGAGCAAGAAAATAGCTTATTTAAGGGAATTATAGATAAAGGAGTTTACAAGAGCCTTGCCAGGAGTAAGCAATTCGAGGAAATTGTACACAAGCAAGGAAGGCACCAAAACAACCAAGGTGTTGGTTTTGACAAAAGTTCAATGCCAATGGGTTGAGTGGGAAGAAGATCAATACCCCAAGACGAAGTTTGTTCCTCAACAAGAGAAGTATGATCCTACTTCTTTCAAAGGGACACAAGCTCAATATGATCTTCCACCACAAGACCACAAGCAAAAAGGCAAGGACAAGCTTCAAGAGGAGATTGATGCATTTGAAGAAGCTCCTAAGGACTTGGTCAAGTGGGTTTTCAAGACTACGTCAAGTTCTACTTCATCAAGTACAACTACAACTCCAAGGATACCCATCAAGATGGTGTGCATCCCGAAGAATAAGAACTAGAGAGTTCTTGAAGGTGACTCCGCCAACACACTTCATTCTTATCATTTTGGCAAGAACAAGTGCAATCAACTTCCACATCTTGCACTAGTTCATGGAGTCATAAACACTCTTGTTGGTAAGACAAGGGACAAGGTAACCCAATACTTTCATAGACATAATCTTGTGTGTGCATCACTCTATGTCTATGGATATCCTTGTTTGTTCCTTGTGGGACTAACCCGTGTAGAAATTGAAAGTGCAACTCACTCCAAAGGATTGCTCCAAAAGATCTACATCAACATTGAGCATCCACATCTTCAACACCTACATGAAGTCATCATCGACAAAACCCAAGGTTAGTTCATCCCTCTTAGGTGGGATCTCACATCTAGGGGGAGCATTGCTCTAAGAATTGAGTCAAAGCAACTCTAATGGTGTGAACACAACAATGCTTTATGTAAAAGTGGTAACCCCACTTGTGCTTAAACGATGAGTATGACCTATGATCAAATGTTCTCATTTGACTCCTAAGTGAATATACTCATATATAGATGACCTAGTCATCGCCAATTGCTTGATAGATGCTAGAATTGGTTGTGCATGCATTGCAACATATTTTATTTGCCATTTTATTGTGTGAGCATGTTGGTTGCATAATTTACTCATTCGAGGACATCCACTTGTTGCTTTGATTGTTTGGTTTATTTTCTTTTGCCAAGTGGATGGAGAAGAATGCCTAAGAACCCTCTCTAGCTATCTATGCTTTTCTTATCTCTAACTCTATTCATGCTACATCACAAAGTTTGATCAAGTTAGATTCGAACCACTCTGTGTGAGGAGCACTTGGAGTCCCCAATTCGTCATAGACTTAAACTTCCAAAACTTCTTTGTGCGTTTCGGTCTGAACAATTAGGTCATACCGAGATCACTAAGTCGATCTAGGTTTTCAATCTCGGTGCAACCGATTTGAACTTTTCGGTGCCACCGAGTTGCAGTAACTGCTTGCAGTTATGCATCTCGGTGCCACCGAGTTGTTCCACTCGGTCACACCAACAGGGTCAGGCTATATATATCCCCGGGCAAAAATTTGGAAATTTCTCCGAGCCCCTTCGCCCGCGCTCAGCCTGCTCTGCCTCCCTGGGTCTCTGGATCGTCCTCCTCGTCGCCAGCTGCCTCCCGCCGCTAGTCTCTACCGCCGTGAACGGAAATCGTCTCCGCCATTGCCGCTGTAGCAAGTCCGTCGCCACACTTAGGGTATGGAATTGATCCTTGTGCTAATCTCACTCCGATTCCTAGCACATTATTTTGCCATGTATCTTGCCACGATTGAGATCACTCTATCCAGCGAAATCACTCTGTAGTTTAGTTGTGGATTAAAAATTTAGGGTTAGGTTTCCGCCGAAATCATCTCGGACCAACCGAGTTGTAGAACTCGGTGCCACCGATTTGGCTAAGGCCATTGCACATGTGATTCTCGGTCTGACCGAGAATTGCAAATCGGTGTGACTGAGTTCAGGACTTTGTGAAACCCTAGCAGTCTTGGTGCCACTGAACCGTGACTCGGTCTGACCGAGTTCACTAGTTTAGGTTTCAAAAGCAGCTTCGGTATCACCGATTTTTCAAATCGGTAGATCCGAAATGCTTTCTATGGAAAACTAAAACTCAGTTTTTAACTCATTCTTTTGCAAAAACTTCTGTACTTTGTGATGCTCATCCCATCTATCTCATCTATATCTATTCACAGGGTCTGTTGTCAGTGTTTGCATCATGTCAGATCAGGGTGACAGTCAGAACAAGTCTGAGGAGCAAGTTCACATGAGTGAGGGCACTAGTCCCTCTTCCAGCTATGAAGATGGTAGCAGGAGCACACCCAGCAACTTGCCTAAGGCCGCCACCAGGGACAGAAAGAAGAGAACCTTAGGTTCTGAGGATGAGGACTATGTGGCTATTGAGGATGAGGCCACCTCAAAGAAGAAGGTGCTGAAGAAGGAATGCAGCACAACTGCTGCCACTAAGCCAGGGAAGCAGAAGAAGGCACCTGCAAGAAGGATTCCCACTTCCAAACCTAGGAAGGTTGCCACTGGTGAAACCATGAAGTTCACCATTGAGTCTGAAGATGAAGCTGCTGGCCAAGACAAGAAGAAAAAGAGAGTCAGAACCACTATTGCCAAGGTTCTTGGCAAGCACTGTATGAGGAGAGACTCTGATGAAGAGGAAGAGGTTGCTGCACCAGCACCTAAAGCTCAAAATCTTATGGGAGATGCTATAAGGTCAGGGGCTGCTCCATCAAAGCCCAAAGAAGCTCCCAAGGCAGCTGCTCCAAAGCCCAAAGCTGCACCCAAGAGGAATACAAGGAATATTCCTGCTGGAGAGAAGAACAAGGCCCAGTGCCTGAAGCTGCTATAGAAGAAGATGATGATGAGTCACATGTCTTGAGGAAGTTGACGCCCAAAATTCTAGATCACAATGATGCTCATCCAGTAGCTGAGCACATGAAGCTCAGGAAGGATGTAGGACTCAGATAGTGGAGATTGACTGATCCCTATGCAGTCAGGAGAAGAACTGCTGTGGACTACAGGTTGCATACAAAGGAACAGCAGGACTTCTATGACACAGTGTTGCTTGACAAGAAGCCTATAGTATGTGATATGAGATGGGTGGACTGGAAGTACATCAGGGAAAATGAAGAACACTATCCTGGAGTCTATGATAATTTCAAGTCTTATGGAGTAGAGGACTTTGTTGGGCAGAAGCTCACCAAGTGGAATGATGAGCTTATTATGCAGTTCTACTCCACAGCTCATTTCTACCCAAATGGAAGGATTGTCTGGATGTCTAAAGGTACTAGGTACCAATCAACAGTTGAAGAATGGGCAAAATTGATCAATGCTCCTAAGGAGAATGAGGATGACTTGGATGTCTATGCCAAGAAGAAGTATCACAACTCCATGGCACATATGTACAGAGAGATCCCAGATGCTGCTGTTGAGACACACAAATTTGGATCCGTACATTACCTTCTGTCGGGTTTGCCAACAATCAATTGGATCCTCAGGCATGCTCTGTTGCCAAAGTTAGGTGATCACAAGATGATCAGAGGCCATGCAATTACCTGCTTCACATATTTGATGTGCCTCAAAAGTTTAAAGTCATGAGCCTAATTGTGGAAACTATCAAGAGGACAACTGCTGATCAGAAGAGAAGTTGTGGGTATGCCCCACAAATCCGGGAGCTAATCAACTCCAAGATGGGCACTGGCACATATCTCTTGGACAAGGATCACATGCCCATCTACCCAGACTTTGAGGACAACACTGTGGTAATGGCTGAAAATGAACCATCTTCTGTGCAAGCACAAGAAAAGAAGGAGAAGGCAAGGGCTGAAAAGGCTACAAAGATGCCAACCATTGATGAGGCATCTCAGTATTTCCTGAAGAGCAAGCAAGATCAGCTTGGCTACTTGATTGCCTCCACTCTGAGGATTGAGAAGGGATTGGCCACCCTGACTCAAAACCAGGAGAGCTTGGAGAGGATCATGGAGCAGAAGTTCTATGATTTAGATATGAAGGTCACTGAGATACAGTCAGTTGTTGAGCAACTTCACAATGAAGTGCAGGAGAAGAAGGGCAAGTCTACCACTTATGCTTTTGCTAGAGTGCCCAGGAGTCAGAGATCTGCTGCAGTGCCTATTACAGACACCAGAGCAACTTCATCTGACCAGCTACAGCTTCAGTGCATCCAGCTCCAGCACCTACTCCACCAGCTCCATCAACCTGAACTGATGCCTTTGTCCTTGGAGTTCTATCTACACCACCACCTGAAGACCAAGCCTGAGAGACGATCTAGCACTATGCATTTTTTATGAACTTTTTCGTAACTTGTTGCCAAAGGGGGAGAAAATGTATAGATCATAGGCTTCGAGAGAGAGTGTTGCTTTTTTTCTCTCTTGTTTTGCTTTTTGGTGGTTGAACTTTATTATTTGCTTGTTTGAGATACTCTATGCTTTTGTGTGATACTTGGATGATCAAATGTTTGATCATATGCTACCTTATTGCTTGTTGGATGACATTATCTTTTTATATCTCTATATGACCATTCACTTTGCTTGGTGATGAGTGCATGTATTTAATTATTATCATTTTGAGCGCTCCACCAAGATGTATGTGACATGGAAGAGTAACCCATGATCCTAACTCTTTGTGCATTTGCAGTCCAAAGCAAATCTTAAACTATGCACAAATTTAGGGGGAGCTCTTGCTTTTCACATACTTCTCAAAGCGACAATGTTTTTCACTCTTATTATCATGTGTCGAAGCTTTGATCTATATGTTGTCATCAATTGCCAAAAAGGGGGAGACTGAAAGTGCAACTATCCCTAGGTGGTTTTGGTAATTCCTAACAACATATATCTCATTGAGCTAATGCTATTTCAAGATAAATGTTTCAGGAAAGCTCAATGATTGGCATGGCATGGATGAGAAAAGTGGACCCCTCAAAATGCTAAGGACAAAAGGATTGGCTCAAGCTCAAAGCTCAAGACTCTACATTTTCTATTTTAGTGATCCAAGATCACATTGAGTCTATAGGAAAAGCCAATACTATCAAGGAGGGATGAGGTGTTTCTTAATGAGGTTCTTGCTCAAAGTGCTTAGTGATATGCTCCAAAACACTCAACTACTTTCTCACATCCACACATGACCTAAACCAAAAGTCAAACTCGGCCCCAGCGATTCTTCCTATCAGGTGCCACCGAGTTCAGATGTCATAGCCACTACCACAAACCCTAGGAAAATCGGCCTCACCGATAGGGATCTCGGTCTCACCGAGATGGGATTGTAATCTCTCTGTTTCCCTTCGTAACGTTTCGGTCCCACCGAGATGAGCGATTGGTCCTACCGAGATTGGAATGTAAACTCTCTATTTCCCTTCTGTAACATTTCGGTCTCACCGAAATGAGCAAATCGGTCCCACCGAGTGTACGTGACCAACTCTCTGGTTAGCTTATTACCAAAATCGATCACACCGAGTTTGTGTAATCATTCTCACCGAGATTACGTTATGCCCTAACCCTAACCATATCAGTCCTACCGAGTTGCATGTCGGTCCCACCGAAAATCCTAACGGTCACTAGATTTGCTGATTTGGTCCCACCAAGATTGGCAAGTTGTGTGTAACGGTTAGATTTTGTGTGCAGGCTATATATACCCCTCCACCTCCTCTTCATTCATGGAGAGAGCCATCAGAACGAACCTACACTTCCAACTTACATTTTCTGAGAGAGAACCACCTACACTTGTGTTGAGGCCAAGATATTCCATTCCTACCATATGAATCCCTATCTATAGCCTTCACCAAGTTGCTTTCCACTCAAATCTTCTTTCCACCAAATCCAAATCTTGTGAGAGAGAGTTGAGTGTTGGGGATACTACCATTTGAAGCACAAGAGCAAGGAGTTCATCATCAACACACCATTTGTTACTTCTTGGAGACTGGTGTCTCCTAGATTGGCTAGGTGTCACTTGGGACTCCCCGACAAGATTGTGGAGTTGAACCAAGCAGTTTGTAAGGGCAAGGAGATCGCCTACTTCGTGAAGATCTACCGCTAGTGAGGCAAGTCCTTCATGGGCGACGGCAATGGTGGGATAGACAAGGTTGCTTCTTCGTGGACCCTTCGTGGGTGGAGCCCTCCGTGGACTCGTGCAGCCGTTACCCTTCATGGGTTGAAGTCTCCATCAACGTGGATGTACGATAGCACCACCTATCGGAACCACGACAAAAACATCTGTGTCTCCTATTGCGTTTGCACTCTCCAAACCCTTCCCTTTACATTCTTGCAAGTTGCAGGCTTTACTTTCTGCTGCTCATATACTCTTTGCATGCTTGCTTGAATTGTGTTAAGATTGCTTGAACCATGCTAAGTTGCTAAAATCTGCCAAGAACTAAAATTGGGAAAAGGATAGATTTTTATTTGGTCAAGTAGTCTAATCACCCCCCCCCCCCTTCTAGACATACTTTTGATCCTACACCTTTCCCCTGAGCAATCAGAAGCTTTGAATTCCTGTTCGTTACCATCGACAAGTTTACAAAGTGGCCAGAAGTGACTCCCGTGAGAAATGTGACTGCTCAGTCAGCTATCAAGTTCTTGAAAGAGCTGGTGCGTCATTTTGGGATTCCGGCAAGGATCATTACTGACAACAGCACCCAGTTCACGAGCTGCGCCTTCATGCAATAAGTTCGCACCCTCGGAAGCAAGTTCTCATTTGCCTCTATCGCACATCCCAGAAGCAATGGGCAAGCTGAGAGGGCGAACACTAAAGTGTTGTGGGACCTCAAAACAAGAACCTTTGATACGCTGCCGAAGCATGGTAGGCGGTGGATCGATCAGCTTTATAGACGAGTTTTGGATTTACTAGAATTTAAAAATCAGGTATCTCAATGTTTGTGGCCGAGTGACGGTTGCAGGGTGTTTGACATTCATTCCCATTTCTTGCATGGGACCTAAGCATGCAACCAAGGGGACAAACTTGAATTTTCAACCAATTTATATGCATTAGAGCATGTGCATGTAGTTGAAATTTGAATTATGCACATAAATGCATTGAAAGGTTAATTAATGCATAAAAATGTCCAAACGAACCCTGATAAATTCCAAATTTTAACACAACACTCATGTTGTTCTATGTTGTCACTAGAAAAAGAATTGAAATCAAGAAGAGGCAACGGATATCGTTTTGCCCAGAAAGGTCAAACGTTCCCTACCATAACCATGAAGCTTGTTGTGAGAATCTTTGGTTTGTGAGAAGCTTATATGCCCCAACCTGCCCCAAATGGGACAATATTTTTACCACTGCATGTTGATGCCGTTCCATGCTAGCGTGTCAAGGTTCATAAATTTCAGACGCGTTTTCGATTTACTATAATTTAAAAACCATGTATCTCAATGTTAGAGGCCGAGCGATGGTTGCAAGGTGTTTGACATTCATTCTCATTTCTTGCATGGGACTTAAGCATGTAACCAAGGACACACATTCCAATTCCAAACCACTTTATATGCACTGGAGCATGTGCATGTAGTTCAATTTTGAATTATGCACATGAATGCATACAAAACTCTGTTAATGTATAAAAATGTCCAAGCGAACCCTGAAAACTCCCAAAAAATGACACAACACTCATGTTGTTCTATGTTGACACGAGAAAAAATTAGAAAGTAAGAAGAGGCAACATATATCCTTTGTCCCCCAAGGTAGCACGTTCCCTACCGAAACCATCTGGCTTGTTGTGAGAGAAGCTTATACCCAAACCTGCCCCAAGTGGGAAAATATTTTTACCACTGCATGTCGATGTCATTCCATGATATCATGTCAAGTTTCATGAATTTCAGCCGAGTTTTCGATTTACTAGAATTTTAAAACCATGTATCTCAATGTTAGCGGCTGAGCGACAATGTCAAGGTGTTTAACATTCATTCTCATTTCTTCCATGTGACCTAAGCTTGCAACCAAGGACAAACATTTGATTTTGCAACCCATTTTTATGGACTGGAGCATGTGCTTTAATTTTGAATTGTGCACCTGAAATTGCTAGAAAACTAATTTAATGTATAAAATTTCCAAACGAACCCTCAATAATTCCAACTTTTTTATGACACACATATAGTTACATGTTCACTGCAGCTAAAAGGTCTAGCAATTCAAACATTGTCCATTGTCGCTATGACCCCATTATGTAATTCAAATCAAAATGAAAAATCAAGTAGATCCCACACAATTTATTATCACCAACCGTGTGAGATGCAGTACAAAATATCCTGGAGCACCATCGGTGTATAGTATGCCTATGTCTTACGCGAGAAGGTGCGTCGGCTACAGTCCACAGTCGGCGTGTTAAGCACACTAGCTCGCTCCCCAAATCTCCCGCCTCTGCATCCCTTGCAATCTCAAAACTATCTGCTCGCCCTTGATCCAAATTTTCAGTAGCCCCCGCCTTGTTACTTCCACCTAGTAAAAAATTTAGTTGCCAAGGTATTTCCTCAAACACCACCTTAACCCCCCCCCCACCCACCCCCCCTCCACACACACACCACACACTCCACAAAACCTGGGCTCACCAACACACACCACCCCCGTAACCATTGGTAGGTCGCCGCCATCCCCGCCGCCTCCATCCTCAACCTCTGCCTGTGTGCCGGGAAGCTTGAGGAGCCAATGGCCCAAGAGAGGTTTATCGCGGCCCCTCCGCCCGATGCCAGCGAGGTGGCCCCTAAGGTGTCCCCATCATACTCCACGGGCTCTTTATCGATCCGCCATCGTCGGTCCCCCGATCCGCCCGCCGCCGCGCCCCTACGCCGGTTCGAGGACTTCCCCGTCCTCCCTCGGACCCGGCAGCCGACGAGGTCCTACCTCGGGGTCCAGCAGCAGCGATGGGGGACGTGGGTTGCCAAGATTACAGATCGGGAGACCCACACCCGCCGGTGGCTCGGTAGCTTCCACACGGCCGAGCTCGCGGCCATGGAGTACGACCGCTGGCAGGTCCGCTACCACGGCGCGGCGGTTAGGCTCAATTTCCCCTTCGGCACATCTCCGGTCCACCTCGTTCCGCCGGAGCTAGGGGTGGTGAGCTCGGCTATGGCGTGGGAGGACCGCGAGGTGTGGGAGCGCCTCGAGGCCGAGGCCGCCGACGAGGCCTACATGCAAGAGCTCCGCCGGCAGCACCCGGAGCTCCTGGAGTTAGAGCGGGCGATCTTTGCCGGCGTGGAGGGCGGTCAGCTTATCACGCTCTCCTCCGACGACAAGGTTGAAAGCGGCAAGGACGGCGGCGCGGAGGGCGGCGTTTATCACGCTCTCCTATGATGACGAGTTGAAAGGCGGCATGGACGGCGGCACAGAGGTCGTCCAGGTGGGTGGCGAGGACGAGGGGATCGATGTTGATGAGTGGAGGAGTGCCTTCCCCAACGACCCCGATGATGGCACCGACCCGGACCCGGCTTGTGGCACACCGTACCTGACAAGGAAGGATTGGCTCGACCTCTACTTCGACCAAAAGTAGTTTAGCTTGGTTTAAATTTATTTTTTATGTTCGGATATGCAAACATATCTATGTTTATGTTTGAATGCGTGCTACTTTCGGTTGAACCTGCTTTGAACTTGATCAAATTGAAGTTTACAACATTAAGTTTAGGGGATCGACTAGAAACAGCCAAAATTGCCGGAGTATATATATATATAGGACAAATGTTTCCTACAAGCAGTGCTAGTTACCAACACTTGCGTTTTGTATGTTGTATGTAGTATCTATCAAAACCGAGAGTATGCACGTGTAGTATGTAGTATATAACAATGATTAGGTAGTATATATACTAATTTTTAGGTAGTATGTACCATGTTTTGAGTATGCTGCTTTTTACTTACAAATATGTACGTATTTCACAAATATAACAAAAACTATGGGTTCATATGCAATTTTTTCATGTAACTTGCTTTGAAATATCTTAGATATAGTATATGAACATATTTAAAATAATAAAATAGTATATATAGTACCACATGGTAGTATATGAGATATGTGGGGTAACTACCACCGGGTGATAGGATGGATTTTCCCTATATATATACAAAACATTTGTCCTATATATATACAACATACAAAACGCAAGTGGTGGTAACTACCACTGCTTGTAGTAAACACACATACATACATCTGGGCTATTCTGTTACGTGTAACAGAATATTATTCTATTACCCTTTTTGAACTGACTGTTTCAGGTGGTTGTACTGATGATTTCGAAGCGGTTGAACTCATGCTTTCACTTGTGTTTAACAGATCGTCTTCTTTAGTTCAAAAACTTTTTATAATTTTTTTGTCGGAACGGGGCGTGTAATATATCATTGAAAATCTCTTGACAACCATATTTCAAGTATATTGAACGTTTTTGCAAAATCATTATGGTTTAAGAGCAGTTTTGGAAAAACCATTTTTTTCAAAACCGAAAACGTGAATCGTATTTTGGACACAATTTTCAAACGGTTTGTCGGAATTGAACAAATAAGAAGGCGTTGGAAAGCTTGTGAAAATCTACATCTTCCATATATCTATTATTTTTTCTAATTCTATACGATTTAAAAGTAATTTGGAAAACGGTGAAATTCTGGGCGAAACGTATTTTCGCGATTTTTTGCAAATGGTTTGTTGGATTGATGCAAATGAAACGGTGTTGGAAAGCTACGGAAAATGCGCAACTTTATCATATTGAAATGTTTTCATAATTCCTTACGGTTTAAAAACGAATTCGAATACGGTCAAATTTGATTTCGAACGCGATTTTTTTAAAAGTTTGTCGAAATGGGGCAAATAATATACCGTTGGATAGCTATCAAAAATGCAAAACTTAGTCATGTTGAAAATTTTCTCAAATTCGCAACCGTTGAAGAGTAATTTGGGTTACGGTGAGACCCATCGTGTTGTTTTCCCGTCAGAAAAAACAGAATACTTGTACTGATCTATGTGTGCATTTCTACTGATGTATTCTTCAGAGACTAATTTTGAAAGGTTCCGAAAAAAGAGTACTTGAACTGATGTCCATATGGTTTTTGTACTGAGCATGTTTTAACATACTAGACTTTACTCTGTTTTGGGTAATATTTTTCCTCGTAAGTTTTCAACGGTTTTATTGTATAGTCGCCTCTGTACTTGCATGGTTTATATCATCGAACTGGATGATTTTTTTCAGAAAGAAAATGTTTTTTATTCTTTTTTTTGAACTAAACATTTTTTTACAATGGTGTTCTGGACTTCTCTTTTTTTACGACTTGTACTTTTCCCATTTGAATTGCATGGGTGCTTGAACTTTTACAATTTGAATTTATGTTATTTTTTTATTTCGAACAGACCACCGTTTTTAACTCGTACTGATCAATATTTTTAATTAAACCATTTTTCCTTTCATTTGATAGAAATTTTTTCCACACATAATACATGTACATGAATCATATTACCCATAGGACCGACCTCAACACAAAAGCCATCGCCCTATTCTTGTACAGAACTTTGTAGATGTTTCTTTATACACATATGGAGTACTGATGCTATGTTTTTCTTTGAACTGGTATCAAATTTCTCTATACACATATTGAACTTTGTACATGTTTTTTTATGCATTGATGATATAATACATGTTGAACTGCTACACCATAGCTAAAAAATCTATCCATGTGAACAATTATTTTACATTGAATTTTCATCAATCAACATACATCATTTTCCTTTCTATTCACACACTTACAACAAACATTACATAACACATGCATAGCTCCACGATCATACACACTTCTCTCCTGTAGCTTCTCCTCGCTACCTTTAACAAACAATCAATTGGAGAGAAAATCACAAATGATTTTAGAAACAAAAATCACCTCCACATGCTACGTTTAACAAACAATCAATTGGAGAGAAAAGCACATGTGATTTTACATACATAAATCACCTCCACATCCACCAGCTAGACTTGATGTTTGTTTTCTTCTACTTCCATGGTCATGCATAAGTTCATACAATTGTTGAGCAAAAGCTGTTTCCCATGAAGTTAAAAACAAGCAAGAAAAGCTACACATCACAGGTTTCTTTTTATGAACTTTTTTCCTTCTCTGATTTTTTTTAGGCTATAAAGGCGAACTTTTACGTGTATCTACGAACATCAAACAACATTAAACAAACAAGATCCATGTGGCCGCGGACAAGATCGCTACAGCATTACCACCTATATGCTTTTGAACTGATGTAACAAGATGACTAGAAGTTCGATACAAGGCCAAAGGATGACTAAATGGTACAATCTCAAAAGGCATAATTATTGGAGTCAAGCAACTAGGGAAAGATCCAAAGCCTCCACAACATCGACACCTGATTTGAGTACTGCTACGCCAGTTAAGCTCGGCCTTTCTTCTTCAGAAAAAGCCGCATAAGCACTTTCCTTTCTCATAGTCGCTAGGACCTGGAAAGATCTTCATGCATTCATCATTGCACAGGCTATCTGTGCAAGGCTTACTAAGTTCAATGATCGTTCTTGCACAGAACTTAGGGGACACCCTGCTGCCCGATGATGGTTCCTTGGCCAAAATGAGTGCAGGTCCTAAACGGAAAGAAGATGCATCACAAAATTGACATTACTGAGTACTGACTTAGGTTTCATGTGCTCTATTTGATGAAACGCACGAGAAAGTATACTGTGTCCAAGAATCAGCAGCAGAGCAGTAAGAGAAACACCTGATACAATGTGCAACTAGGTAGCACTCCTTCAAACCATGTCGAGTGAGAGTAATAGCTAATCTGCAACTACATAGTACTCCTACACACGCAAGCAACCGTCTCACCGTCAGTGATGACCGCGGCGGCCGTGCATGAAATTAACATGTCTTTTTTTTTGATAGATGTAAGTTCAAGCATATGAGCCACATCAGCACACACTAATTTCAAAAATCTACGTGTATACAGTAAAGTGGGAATATCTTTACAAGGTTCTACTAGTAAACCAATTCATCAACACATGTGCATAGATGTATGCATCTTACGTAAGTATGTAGATCAGGAATGGCCATCAAGCAAACATTGATGTTTTGTGTACGTACTACTAATCATCATGACCACCCGGCCGTGTAGGAGCATGGTGGCAGGGGCTGACCCCAATTCAGACGTCGTGATTTAAATGAACTCACTAGCAGTATTTTTTGTACTTCTCATGTAGTAATACATGGACTTGCTGTTGAGCATTAGTACAAGAACATCTAGTACATATGAATCAAAGTTCATTTAGTAGTGAAGTACCCCCAACCCCTGCAAAGTTTCAAATTTACTTCATCTCCACAATTTTTTGGACTGAATGTGCCACAATTTTTGACCTGTGCAGGTGTTGCAAGCTAAGTTCCTAGAAAGTAAACTTTATATTTGTCATCTCCCTGTTTCGAAAAAAGATTTGTCATCTTCACACTTTTTTCTGAACTATACTAGCCATATAATTTACATAAACTTTTTTCACATGCGAATATGAAAAACAACAAAAAATCATTTGAGCAACTCACAAGCACAAAATACAATGCAATTCTTTCCACACATTTGAGACGACGTCTTCATTTTTAGCAGATGAGATAGTAGTACAGGTGTTTAGGTTCAGTTCAAAAAAGAAGAGAAAGATGGAAACTTAGTAGTTATAATTCTTGTAGGCATTTCAACAAACAGTGGAGGGTCACCCAGGGGAAGAAGGAATTGGGATCATGCATCAACCTGGACTATTGTGTGTGCTTGACTTGGACGGCTGTGCAGCACGTGGTAAATATGGTGGCCACGATTCTACTTGGACTGTTGTCCGCGCTCCACTTCGACGGCTGCCAGTAACCATGGTGTATGAGCTCGTGGTCGATGGCGGCCAAGGCGACCACCGGGGACTGTAGGTGGTCAAGCTTGTTCTTGACAGCGAACTCACAATGAGGCAACGGTGAATGGCCTTGGCCGGCGGTGTTGGACCGTGGACGCAGTGGTGGCAGACCACTCACTGGGACGAGGCGGAGACGTGGCGGGGAGCATCGCCGAGGGCAGCCAGAAGGTTGCACCTTTATTCATGTTTTCAGTTCAAAGTTTTTTTAAGAAATAACCGAACCAAATGATCTTGAGCTGATGAAAAGGATGCATCTTGACCTGATGTAAATTAGCACCATATAATATAACACTATTTTTTAATATGAGGCAAGACAACTAAGATTGAGAGAATACACTGAGCATCATGTTTAATTCTCAGGTCAGTGGTCAAATACTTATGGCAAGTATATTTGAACTGATGTATCCTTTTTCTAGTTACCGAATTGCTGACCACCCCAAATAAACTCCTAACTACTGATGGCAAGTATTTTTTTGAACTGATGTATATTATTTCTAGTTCATAAGTTGCTATACCACAGGACTGCATCCTTAGAAGTGAAACACCAACATCATTGGTTGTGTAAAAACACTCAAACGAATTGCTTGCTGTACTGTATTTTATAGTAGAAATTGTACTGAACTTCACTAATATTGCAATGGAATTTAATACATCATACACGTTAAGTAATGCAAACATAGCAAACTCAATTTCTGTAGTCTCTAAAATATAGGAAACCCAAAGTTTTCTAATGAGTGCACTTGCCTGGAGTTACCCACTGAACTTCTTGACTGACATTGGTTCTCCGGTTTTCTTTACACAACCAACTTCCTATTTTTTTATAAGTGAACTGATGGAAAACTTGAGGTGCACTTATGTACTTTGTTCAAGGTGAATTGATGCACTTGCAAAGTTAACTTATTATGTTCCTTTTCATACTGAATTGATGTCTTTTCAGAAATAGGGAGATGGATTTAATCGATTTTCTAGGTACAGTGGAACTGAAGGAAAAGATTTTCAGAAAGGGGAGGTGGATTGAACTAAAGGCATCGGTGAGGGCGTTCGAGGACGGGTGGTCGTGGTGGGGGCACATGCCACCATGGATGACGGTGCACGTCAACGGGCGGACCGCGACGACGGAGGCCGTGTGGCGGCTGGACGATGCAGTGGCATCTTTTAATTTGAAGTTATCATTTCTTTTATTTCAAACTAATCATTTCTTTATTTCAAACTGATCATTGTTTTTAATTCGTACTAGTCATTGCTTTTAATTAGAACCATTTTTCCTTCGAACCAGTATGTTTGCATGTGTTGGAAAAGTGAGGTACCAGTCATTCAGTCATGTTCATGAACGGAGGGATCCTCACCATGTCCTGTGCACTAGGTCTACTCATTTTACAAAATGCCTTTTTTACTGAACTTAGTTGTATAGAGAGTGCATGCGGTTTTATAAAATCATGAGAATGAATAAATTTTACACACCAAACTGACAACAGAATACACACGAAACTAATACTGAGTTTAGTACAGAAATTCTCTTTTCATGCACTGACGATATTTTCTTCTCTGTGTACCGGAGAACAAAGAACAAAAATACACACCAAACTGACGATAGAATACACATTGAATAAAAAGGATTTTCTTCTCTTTGAACTGATGATTGAATACATACCGAACGGACAAGAGAACAATGTCTATTTGTGTTTTTGCTTTTTTCATGAATTGACGTTTTTTACAAAAAAAAATCATGTACCGACAACACTTCTTCATCTTAGTGCACAATTTTCAGTATTCTTTTGTCAGGTTATTTTCAGTATTCTTTTGTCAGAGTTCAGTTTTCAGTGGAAATAGGTGTAGTAAGTGAAGTTGAACTGACCTCGTCCATGGCGGAGGTGAACGGCCTCAGGTATTGGGATCGGACTTAAGGCTTTCATCAAGCATCACTAATTCAGTTTAATTTCACCTTGGGTATTTTTGTTTGAGTTGATCTCTTGTAGGTCGACTAGTCCAGCAAGGAGAAGCAATGTGAGGCGTGCCGCAGCTAAGCCATGACCTGCGCCGAAAAGTAAGCTCAACAGTCACTATGATGGCCCAAATCCAACAGCAAAACTGAATATATGTAATACTCCAATACACACAAAATGCACACACTTCAGTTCAGAGAACCAACCCGTTTATGTTCAGGGAACAAATGCATTTAAGCTCAAAGAACAAATGCTTCAGTTTAGAACATAGTTCCTGAACTTACTAATTAGTATAACATGTTCTGACGCCGGTGCACAATGTGTACGGAGTAGCTCTATTCTTTCTGTGTGAATGCTTAAGAGGGAAATCAACCTTGAATTGCAGGAGAGAAGAGAAGTCTATGGCCGTGGGGATGCCCCTTCGGCATCGACATCCAGCAGGGGAGCCTCCCACGGCAGTAACACACATTGATCTTTTTTCTGTGATTAATCATGAACTGATGATAAAATCCGTAGTGAACTGTGACACCTAGTGTATGTTTCCTTTTTTGTACAGGGCATGATTGGAACTAGTACTAAGTAAGCAGTGTAGGGATTAGAAGAGCAGTGTATGTTAATCTCAATGCTCTTGAACTTTTCACGTTGCTTACCTCTGCATGTTTCAGTAAATCCAGAAAACATATGTCGCAAAGGAGAGTCATTGAACAGCCACGAGTGTTGACGGTGAACAGCCTGTGGTGCTAGTGGTGAACGACCTGTGCGCCATGCTAACGGCCAGAGACGAAGGCCTGCCGGAGGACAGGGGACTGCCAGCTCGGGGACAGGAGGCCCGGCTGTTCGAAGGATGATGCGCGGCAGTTCGAGTTAGCGCCGGAGGAGAACCTCGTAGAGCATCTCAAAGGCGGTGCTGCGCCTCCACCATGATGGTGTGCAGCAACGACGAAGTAGGGACAGGACGGCAACGGTACTGGTGGTAGATGGGGCGCTCGGTGGCGCGCTGAGGGAGGGCGCGGGGCGGTGCCGCGCTGAGAGAGTTGGCCGACGGTGGCGCGCTGGAGGGGAGGGCCGGCCAACGTCACCCAGGGAGAAGGCCGGCCGGCGGCGCGCTCGGGAGAAGGTCAGACGGCGGCGCGCTTGAGGCGAGGCCGGCCGGAGGCGCGCTGGGAGGAGGCCGGCTTGCGGCGCGGTGGGAGGGAGGGAGGCCGGCGGCGTGCTGGGGAGGAGGCCGGCGTTGGG